>NW_020837950.1:16653400-16981225 GCF_003676395.1 Aethalodelphis obliquidens | reverse complement strand
TATATATATATATATATATATATATATATATATATATATATATATATCAGATTAACAATTAGACATTAGACTCTGGACATTTCCGTAGCTAAAACACATTAGACTTTATTTCCTTCTCATAAGTGAATGCTCCTGGGTAGCTTCCCTTCACAAAGTAATTTAGGTACTCTAGCTCCATCTGTGTCATGACTCCATTATTCATTTGCTTCCCATTGCAATCTGCATCTTTTTGGAGGAAATATAGTGAATGTTGTGGTGTGCCCCACTCCTCGGACTCAAGTACTCATTCCTTCACTCTTGAGGGCAGAAAGCTGAGTGCCTCTTCAATTATCCTTGGCTGAAGAAGCTATCTTTCCCAAGGTTACTCTTCTCCTCAGAGGCTGTCCACAACAAATAACCAGTCAATACAGAGTTACAAAGATCTGTCCCATTGCCTCAAGTGTTGCTATCTCTTAAAGGCCATTCTAGCCTTGAACTCACTGTGACGTTGGCTGAGGCCTCTACTGCCGATGTATTCTTCTGTTGCTGAGAGAAGTGTTTAGCTACTCTCTCTCTTTTCAGTACTGCTTCCTTCACTTCCCTACAGGTATTGTTCTTGAGTATTCTCCAAAATAAACCACCTGTATTCAAACATGTCTGTCTCTTATGGACACAGATTACAAGAGAAGAGAGATAAAGTGTAGAAAGCACACCCTTGTTTCTTAAAATGCCCTAGCCTGGAAGCCACATGTATCACTTTCATTCATATTGCAATAGCTAGAACTAGTCCCTTGACTATATGTAGATATAAGACTACTGAGAAATATACTGCTTTCCTGGAGTATCTACAAAGGAGGAGGGAATAGTAATCACTGCCAGAGTGGTTATGTGAATAGTAACTTTTAGAAGCTAGGAGACTCAGAATGAAATTGGATTTAAATTGTTAATATGCTTCAAGTACAAAAATGAGATATCCTTTTTACTTATGCTTACATTCAAACCAACTATAGACATAACAGAATTATATTCTGTTTCTAGGAATATCCTTTATTTTTAAATAAATTCAAAATAAATATTTTCTTGTCAAAGATAATTTGTACACACCATTCATTCGTCTCACAAGTAAATTTAAACTACCTACTACATACTGTGTTAGACAGTAGGATCATATATGAAAAACCAAATTCATACCCATGTAATATTCATATTATATTGGTGAAAATGGATAGATAGTTCTATACTGTTGGGGTAAATTTTATGATGAAGTCTAGATTAAGAGCCATAGGATTAAAAGGAGAGGTATCAAAATAATTTTGGAGAAACCAAGGAAGTTTCATCAGCACGGCCATTGCGTATGTTTGTTCACATTGTAGGTAGATGAAAAATACCCCCTTCAGTTATGCAGAGTACATCCAGGAAAGCTATACTAAAAGCCTCTATCTAGAAGATGATACAACATGAACTATGTCTTTATTCATAGTCACTAGCCCAGAGAAGTAGCGGAAAAAAACTTTTATCAATTACACGTGTATGAATCCTGTCACATGGTATGCATTCCATGTATAGTTGAGGAATGCATGTATGCATAAAGTAATAAATGTATTATCACAACATTTATTCAACATTAAGCAAGCACATTCATGAATTGCAATAATTTGATTGTATGACTAGAGCAACATTAAGATTATTCAGTGGAAAGTATTACATTGAAGGAGAAATTTAGAAATGCAGAAGTGGCAGCAAATTTAGCCAGAAGACATTTTTAGAAAGGCTCATTAGTTATAGTGATTAACCAAATCTTGTGAAAAGAAAAAGATAAAACAGAGAGAACTGGGAAATGATTTGCATTCTTGCAACTACAAAAGGAATATTGCCAAGAGTTAACACCTATCCTTCTCAAATTATTCCAAAAAATTGCAGAGAAAGGAATGCTTCTGCACTCATTCCACAAGGCCAGCATCATCCTAATACCAAAACCTGCTAAAGATATCACAAAAATAAAATTACAGGTCAATATCACTGATGCACATAGATGCAAAAATACTCAAAAATATATTAGCAAACCAAATTCAACAATATAGTAAAAGAATCATGCACCATGATCAAGTGGGATTTGTCTCAGGGATACAAGGATGGTTCAATATCAGCAAATTAATCAGTGTGATACACCACATTAACAAATTGAAGCATAAAAATTAGTTGACTACCTCAATAGATGCATAAAATCTTTTGACAAAATTCAACTTCCATTTATGATAAAAAAAACTCTTAAAAAGGAGGGTTTGAAGGGAACATACCTCAATATATTAAAGGCCATATATGATAAGCTCACAGTTAACATCATACTCAATGGTGAAAAGCTGAAATCATTTCCTTTAAGATCAGGAACAAGACAAGGGTGTCCACCTTCATCACCTTTATTCAACACAGTACTGGAAGTCCTAGCCACAGCAATCAGAAAAGGAAAGGAAAGGAAAGGAATCCAAATTGGAAAGGAAGAAGTAAAACTGTCACTCTTTGTAGCTGACATGATACTATATACAGAAAATCCTCAGACACTACCGAAAAGCTACTAGAGATCAGTATCTGAATTCAGTAAATTTGCAGGGTACAAAATGAATATACAGAAATATGTTATATGCCAACAGTGAACTATTAGAAAGAGAAATTTAGAAAACAATCCCATTTAAAATCACATCAAAAAGAATAAAATACCTTGGAAAAATTCTAACTAAGGAGGTAAAAGACCTGTACTCAGAAAACTGTAAGACATTGATGAAAGAAGTTGAAGACAACACAAACAGATGGAAAGATATATGTTGTTCATGGATTGGAAGAATTAATATTGTTAAAATGGCCAGACTACCCAACACAATCTACAACTTAAATGCATTCCCTATCAAAATACCAATGACATTTTTCACAGAACTAGAACAAATAATTCTAAAATTTGTATAGAAACACAAACGACCCTAAATATCCTGTGGAATCATCAGAATGAAGAGCAGAACTGAAGGAATCATGGTCTCTGACTTCAGACTACACTACACAGCTACAGTAATCAAAATAGCATGGTATTTGCACAAAAAAGACATGTAGACCAATGGAACAGAATAGAGAGGCCAGAAATGAACTCACACTTATATGTGCGATTAATCTATGACAAAGGAGGCAAGAATATACAATGAGGAAAAGACAACCTCTTCAATAAATGGTATGGGAAAACTGGACATCTATATGCAAAAGAATCAAACTGGGCTAGTCTCTTACACTATGCACGAAAATAAATTCAAAATGGATTAAAGACTTAAATGTAATACCTGGAACCATAAACTTTCTAGAAGAAAACATACTCTCTTTGACACTAGACTTAGTAATTTTTTGTGGGGAGGGGGGATATGTCTCTTCAGGAGAGGGAAACAAAAGCAAAGGTAAATAAATGGGACTACAACAAACTAAAAAGCTTTTGTACAATGAAGGAAATCATCAAAACATAAAAAGGAAGCATAAAGAATGGGAGAAGATATTTGCAAATGATATGTCTGATAAGGGGTTAATATCCAAAAAAAAAAAAAACTCATACAACTCAACATCAACAAACAAACAACCCAATTAAAAAATGGGCATAAGATCTGAATAGACATTTTTCCAAAGAAGACATAAAGATGGGCAACAGGCAAATGAAAAGATGCTCAACGTCATAGGGCAATGCAAATCAAAACCACAATGAGATATCACCTCACACCTGTCAGAATGGCTATTATCAAAAAGACAACAATAACAAGTGTTGGCAAGGATGTGGAGAAAAGGGAACCATCTGGCACTGTTGGTGGGAATGTAAACTGGTGTACCCACTGTGGAAAACAATTTAGAGGTTCTTCAAAAAATTAAAAATAGAACTACCCTATGATCCAGCAATTCCACTCCTGGATATTTACCCAAAGAAAACAAAAACAGTAATTAGAAAGAATATATGCATCCCTATGTTCATTGCGACATTATTTTCAATAGTCAACATATGGAAGCAACCCAAGTGCCCATCAGTAGATGAATGAATAAAGAAGGTGTGGAATATGTATACAATGAAATATTACTCAGCCATAAAAAGAATGAAATCTGCCATTTGTCACAACATGGATGGACCTAGAGGGTATTATGCTAAGTGAAATTAGTCATACAGAGAAAGACAAATACTGTATAATTTCACTTATATATGGAATCTAAAACACAAAACAAACAAATGTAACAAAACAGAAACAGAGTTAAAGATACAGAGAATAAACAGATGATTGCCAGAGGGGAGGAAGGTGGTTAAAGGAAAGAAACAGGTACAAACTTCCAGTTGCAAAAGAAATTAATCACAGGTATGAAATATACAATGTGGGGAGTATAGTCAATAATTATGTATATCTTTGTATGGTGCTATATTGTAATTAAACTTATTGCGGTAATCATTTAAAAATGTATAGAAATACCAAATCACTATGTTGTGTAACAGGAACTAACATAGTGTTGTAGGTCAATTATACTTCAAAAACAAAAACAGAAACAAACTCATAGAAAAAGAGATCAGATTTGTGGTTACCAGAGGTGGGAAATCGAGGGAGCAGAAATGTGTTGAAAGCTGTCAAATGGTACAAACTTCTAGTTGTAAGATAAATAAGTATCAGGGGTGTAATGTGCAACATGATAAATGTAATTAACACTGATGCATATTACATATAAAAGTAAGTTGTTAAGAGAGTAAATCCTAAGAGTTCTCATCACACACACACACACACACACACACACACACACACACACAAATTTTCTCTATTACTTTAATTTTTTTCTCCGTATGAGATGATGGATGTTCACTAAACTTACTGTGACAATCGCTTCATGATGTATGTAAGTCAAATCATTATGCTGTGCACCTTCAACTTATACAGTGTTGTATGTCAATTATATCTCAATAAAACTGAAAGGAAAAAAGGCATAGTGCCAATAGGCCAATTTATTTATCAAAAACCAATCAGGCACTCATGTTATGTTCTAGGGTGAATCAAACAGAGTCTCTGACCTCAAGGATCTTATATTTTACTGGGGGAAACATTATACAGATGTTTTACGTGTATGTAATATGTAGCATGAAATGAAATAAAGCAAGTAGAAAGAGAGATTGATAGTTAATTTATTTATGTTTTTAATAAGATAATCATTGAAGGCACCTATGAAGAGGTGACATTTGACCAGATAACTGACAGAAGCAAGGGAAGGAGCAATTTGGATATCTGGGGAAAGAGAGAACAGTAAGCACAAAGGCCCTGCTAGAGAGCATGTTGAGTATATTGAAGGAATGAGAAAGAAGAGGCAGTGTAGATAGAGTCTCGTGACAGCTGGATTTGCTGTGTCTTTTGTTACAATGCCTGGGCTCTCATAAATTATTAAATAGCAAAGGCAAATACAAGTACATTCTCTTACTCGTAGCATTAAACCATGTCCCAGTATGACATTGAAATGGCCTTATATTCAAATTTTGGATACTTTTTAATAACAATTACATACCACAAGGAACCACACTGTATAAAACATGACATGTTTATTTTTAATGCCATAAAATACTTAATGTCTCTACTTTTAACATTATTTTGCAAAATTATTTGAACATCAAACTTTGTTTTTGCTACTGTCAATTCTGGTGGTATATAATAAAACTCTTTCGACTTTTTTTTTTTTTTTTTGCGGTATGTGGGCCTCTCACTGTTGTGGCCTCTCCTGTTGCGGAGCACAGGCTCTGGATGCACAGGCTTAGCGGTCATGGCTCACTGGCCCAGCCGCTCCGCGGCTTGTGGGATCTTCCCGGACCGGGGCACGAACCCATGTCCCCTGCATCGGCAGGCGGACTCTCAACAACTGCACCACCAGGGAAGCCCTCTTTTGATTTTTTAATTGAATTTTGAAAAGTTTGAAAATATGAACATCTACAGAAGGAACTGTTAAACATGATGATGAAAACTGAATAGACTTAGACTTCAGATAGATTTATGGACTTTGAGGACAGGTAACTTGCAGGTGTTTTAAGAAGATATAAAAACTTTAATCTGAAATATTTAAACCCTGAATTATGATAGGAAAGTTAGCTTAAGAGGAATCTAATACAGTCTCAAGCCATGTATCAGTAGTCTACAGACAACAAAATGTAGAAATTTGGGCCAAGAAAAGACAAACCAAACAAGCATTAATGCTATGGAAAAACAAAGAAAGAAATATCTTGAACATAATGACAAAGAACAACACATCATGCAATTCATGTTAAATAATATTTGATAGAAGATATAAAAAAGCATTTTTCATTCCGTTAGAAAGAACCACCCCCTCACACACACACACAAACCTGCACACACTCATGCATGCACAAATGAATAGCAGTAAACTTAAATCTATGGAAACATTTGCTTTGTTTGCCATTTTTTCTCCTCTAAAAAATGTCCACTTTTATTTCACCTAGTCACCTATATGAAAAACTCAGGAAAAACACCATAAAGAAATCAAATTTACTTCATTAAATCCATGGGAACAAATTTTAAAATTTATGATAGATTAACAATGTAGGGAAAAAAACCCAACTAGGCAATATTCTTAAGAATCTTCATGTATTATATGTATGTCCCTCTGATTTTCAGTAGATAATATAAAATTTATCATTTGAATTGTAAATTTCATAAAAATCTTTAACTGGATAAAATATATACATATATATTTTTATTTAATAGTAAGACAAAAGCACCCCAAAACATACAGTCTGGTAAACAGAAAGAAACCATGTTCTTATTGACTCGTGGAAAGTTCCCACATGTAAATTTCTATGTGTAAAGAGCTGAGAAACTAACACTTTGTTCTAAGAGAGAAGCTAGGAGAATTCTCTTGAAGGTGCATTTGAATATCATGAACATTTTTACTTACGTTAGTTGAATTGGCTTGGGAGTGGATGGATGATAGGGATGTGATCATCACTATCATATCCCTGCCACCCGCCAGAGCCACTCTTTGGCAATGCCACTTTGCTAGACACACAAATCAAATGGCATTATGTGGCATGCATTTATAACAAGGAGATGAAAAAAATGGTTTCTATTTTCTAGAAGTTTAGTAACTGAGTGAAATAGGGAATTTAAAAATAACATGAAAATTTCTCAATTGTAAAAATGCAAAATGTACAATAGCTTCAAACCAAATGGTCCTGGAATATAAGGGAAGCCTTTATTTTTAATATTCCTCTTCGGCTTTTTCTCTGTCGCTCATTCTTCTATTTCGCTTCACTTAATTTCCTGCAGATATTTGAACATTTTTTAGGATTTCATCCTGATTTGTTTATAGTGTTTCCTAGTATCTCACTTTGTATAAATCTCTTAGTAGTTACTCTAGGTATTAAAAATCATATATGAAATTTATCACTATCTGCTGGTATTGAAGTTTTGGCAGTTCAAGTGAAATGTAGAAACCTTACTTCTATTAGGCCCCTTTACCCTTCCCCTTTTCAAATTTTAATTGTCTTAAATATTTGTCTATATTCATTGAGCACCACATCAGATGGTATTATAATTGTTGCTTCCACTTTCAAATGTGACTTTATAAAACTCATGAAAATTAGAATTGTCTATTATATGTACCTTTACTTTTACACATACTTTATTTTTCCTTTCCAAAATTTCAATCTTTCTTCTGTTATTATTTCCTTTCTTTTAAGAGAACTTCTCCTAGCCATTCTTTAGGTTAGTTTTGCTAAAATAAATTCTCTTAGTTTTACTTCATCTGACAATGGTTCTATTTTCCCTTCATTCCTGAAGAATATTTTCACCGGATATAGGCTTTCTGGTTGACAATTCTTTTCTTTTACTTGAAAGCTATTGAGCAATTTCCTCCTGGACTTTATGGTTTCTGATGAGAAATCTGTTGTCATTTAAATTGGTGTTTCTCTGTAAGTAATGCATCGTTTCTCTCTGGATGCTTCCAGACTTTTCTTTCTCAGATTTCATAAGTTTAATTATGAGGTGTCTTGGTATGGATTTCTTTTGTAGGTTTATGGCTTTTTACCAATTTGGGAAGTTTTCAGCAATTCTTTCTTCGAATACTTTTTTGACCCTATTCTCTTTCTTTTTCTCCTGTAACTCCAGTGATATGAACGTAAGCTCTTTTGTTACTGTCACACAGGCCCCTGGAATGCTATTGTTTCCCAGTTCTGTAATTTCCACTTGGTTCTTCTTAAAAATTCTATTTCTTTACTGAGATTTTCCATTTTTTGGTTTTGTTTTAAAAGAATTCCCAATGGATTGTTAAAGCATTTTCATGATGACTGCTGAAAAATACTTGTCGGATTATTCCAACAGCTGATTTATCTCAGTGTTGGTGTCTGCTGATTGTCCTTTCCCATTCATGTTGGGATTTTCCTGTTCTTTGTATGACAGATGATATACTGGACATTTTGGATTTTATATTATGAGTCTCTGGATCCTAGCAGGTAGTCCCCCTGTTGAGGTGGACCTCTAGAGCCCGGTAGGTTGTATGTCCAGCCTGCCTTTATGCCCCACCAATGCTATCTTGGAAAAAATGGAGCATTTATGCACACCTCTTCATTTCAGGTGGGTAGGATAGAAGTACAGCTCTCCCAGGCCTTGCTGACACTTCCTTGGTAAAAACAGATCATTGATGATCACTGCTTTATTGCCTCTGATTAGGGATATAAGCTCAGTTCCCTGCTATGCGCCTCTGACACCAGGAGAAGAAAGTAGAATGTCACCCACTTCACTTTCCACCACCTTGTCTACCTCCCTGACAGCTGGTGGGAGTAGAGACTCTGCTCTTCATTGGGTCTTGCTGATTCCAAGCAACAGGGAGTATTGGAGTGTTGACTGGCTCTGATTTGCACTGTATCATTCATTCTTGTTGCTGTCAGATGGATATAGAGGCTCAGCTCCCCAATAGGCCTCATTGATACCAAGAATTGTGGGGGGAAATAGAGAGCTAGCAAGCTCTAATTTAATTGTATTTCTCAATATTACTGAGATTGAGCTGAGTGGGATAGATGCTCAGTTTGCTACTGGATCCTTTGAAACTACCCTTGCTGAGGGTATCAGAGTACTTCCTGCTTCTGCCAGGTGGAGAAGAAGAGCAGCTCAATTCCTGGCCCACCATTACTATATTGGAAGGAAAATTGCATCACTGTCACCTACTTCCAAAGGGCATGGGAAGGAAGGTTGCTCTTTGCTCAGCCTGGCTGACATTCCCAGATAGGGGAATCAGAGCACTATTGCCTACTTACATACGTCTTGAAAGGTAGGGTGGAAGATAACTCTCTTCTCTGACCCACAAAAACTGTGTAAGTGTGCGTAAAGGTGAGGAGTCTTTTTTCTGTTTTTGTTTGGCTGAATAATGGGTGGTGATATACGCTGAATATTTGTGTTCCCCTCAAAGTTTGTAGAAACCCTAACCTGCAATGTGATGTTATTTGGAGGTGGGGCATTTGGGACATAATTATTCATGAGGGTGGAGCTCTCATGATTGGATTAGTGCCCTTATAAGAAGAGACACCAGAGAGCTTCTTCTCTCTCTGCTCTCTGTCATGTGAGGACATAGCAAGAATATGGCCACCTGCAGACTCAGAAGTGGGTCCTCACCAGAACTGAAACATGCTGGCACTCTGATCTTGAACTTCACAACTTCCAGAACTGTCAAGAAATATATTTCTGTTGTTTAACCTACCCAGCCTATGATAATTTGTTATAGTAGCCTGGAGTAAGACAGGTGAGTATTGACAAAAGTTTTTTTTTCATTTGGTCAGATCATTCCCTATCATTTGGCTGAGGAAATAAACTCTACTTAAGCTTTTGTTTATCTCTGCCTGTTGGTGGTTTTGGATTAGATGTTTCTGCATCATCCTGTTCAGAAGATATGTGATAAAATAAGGAAATTCAGAGTCTCACCACTGTCTTGTTCCTCAGGTTCCATGGTCCATAGGCAATCTGAATTCTTCCCATCTTTGAAGTTTTTCTTTGCTGGTTTGTTGTGTTATATCCAGAGGGTGTTAGTTATGAGATGGAGGACCTGAGAGATACAAGAGCATTCTGTCTTGGCAGAGCTTCACTTTTCTAAAGCAACTATCTATTAAGCAGTGGGATCAAAGGCAGAGTAAGAGTTTTCAAAGTCAATATCATAGATGACATCCAAACAGGGACATAGAATCTTTAAAGACATCAAGAGAATAAATATTATTGTGTGCCAGGAGACCTTTTATAATCATGGCAGCTGGGCAGCACTGTTACCCAGGAGACCATGGCAGTAAGCAGGAGCCACATCAGTATGAGCCTTATATGCCCAGGTGAGGATTTTTAATTTCTTGCTTTGTGGACAGGAATCTCTGAAGTGAAGCTTTAGTTTTGTAACTGCAATTAGGTTTACACTTTAGAACAATAGGTTTCATTGTGATGTGGACAATGCAGAATCAAAGAAGTCAAGAGGTAAAAATATCTGATGGTAAGGTATCAGGGGATGGTGGTAGGAACAGGTAAAACATTTTGAGTTTAAGATATATTTGGGAAGAAAAATTTAAAAATTAAGTTGTGGAGGATTAGAAGAGTGGATTTGGGAAAATGAGGGAGGAGGAAGCATTAAGGATGCCTTCAGTGTTTCCGGCTTACTATGTTTGGCTGGATGAATTAACTGGCATCACAAATACAGAATAGATATCAAATGAAGGGGCTAGTAATGAAGAGATTAAGATGCAAATTACCTTCAACTTCTATAGCGTTACCCATATATTGGCAAGTCATATCTTTCTCTCTGTGCTTCATCTCACCCACTCATGTTTAAATTCTGAAAAATGAAGTCCTAGCTTTATTCATCTTCCACACTTGTTACTTCTAGTTCTTCTACCTTAATATCAACCCTCATTACCTTTTCATGGTCTGTTATAATCACTTCTTATCCTCTCTCTCTATATAGGGTCCCATTATCATATTCTTGCCCTCAGAGCAAGCTTTCTAAAGAAGATATTGGACCACCTTCCTTTCCTACCAAATATTTTCTATAGATCCCCAATGTACACAGATTATACTGCACATTTCTCATTCTTTTTAATTTTTAGAAACATTTATTATTGGCAAAATATTGAAGTATGCACATCAGGCTGTTAACATAAGTTTCTTCACATGGAATTAAATGAAAGAGGTGAAAGTAGGCCAAGATAATTACTGTTGTTTTGAATTGTTTCATTTGTTACAAAGGGAATGCATGACTTTGATAATGAAATTATAAAAGAATTAAAAGAAACTTTAGGGGCTTGTTTTCTATTCTATTAGTTATCTATTGTCACAATAATGCTGCAAACAATCACCAATCTTCAGTAAAATATACAGTAAGTCCCCTACATATGAACCTTCAAGTTGCAAACTGTCAAAGATGTGCACATGCATCTGGTTCCAGCAAGGAACCAGAACCGGTGCCATCAATGTCAGGCATGAGTAAAACTGCAGCTTGCCCTCCATCTCCTGTTGCTGAGATCCTTCAGCTCTACCATCTCCAACCTCCTCTCCCTCCTCAAGTCAGTAACCCTTCTTGCCTGTTCACTCGATGCCAGCCCCTGTATGCCAGCTGTTGTACTGTACTACTGTACTTTTTAAGGTACTGTACTGTAAGATTAAAAATGTTTTCTCTTTTTTTGTGTTTGTTGGGTTTTATGTATTATATTTGTATGGAAAGTACTATAAACCTATTACAGTACAGTACTATATAGCCGATTGTGTTAGTTGGGTAACTAGGCTAACTTTGTTGGATTTATGAACAAATTGGACTTATAAACACACTCTCAGAATGGAACTCATTCATATGTAGGGGACTTACTGTAACAATAATTTTTTATTGAACTCATGAGTCTGCAGTCCAGCAAACAAGCTAGTGCAGCCAATTCTTGTCATGGCTGGGCTCATGCACACATTTGGCATTAGCCACAGATCTACTCATTTAGAGTGATTTCAGCTGAGATGACAGAGGGCTTATCTCTGCTCCACATCATACATCCCACAGGTTAGTCCAAATGAGTCTGTTCTCATAATAAAGTCTGAGGAATAAGACTGCAAGCAGAAATAGGCAAGTGCCTCCTCTTGCCTCTGCATTTGCTAACATCCTGCTGGTCACTAAAGTCACAAAGCTGAGCCCAGAGTCTAGGAATGCAGCAGAACATGCCAAACAGTGTTGCCAAGTTACATGGCAAAGGAAATGTATACATGGAGAGGAGATGAATTGAAGGCATGCAGGCAATCAACTTGGAAGAACCATGGAACTAAGTAACCATGCACTCCTCTATTTTATTTCTCCATCTGACAAGTATGCATTCATCCTTAGTTTTAGATGCTATGAGTTCAGCAATGGTTAAAATAAAATCCCAGGGACTTCCCTGATGGCACAGTGGTTAAGAATCTGCCTACCAATGCATGGGGCATGGGTTCGGGCCCTGGTTCAGGAAGATCCCACATGCTGCAGAGCAACTAAGCCCGTGCACCACAACTACTGAGCCTGTGCTCTAGAGCCCGCGAGCCACAACTATAGAAGCCCGCACACCTAGAGCCCGTGCTCTGCAATGAACAGAAGGCCCCACTCGCCACAACTAGAGAAAGCCTGCACATAGCAACAAAGACCCAATGCGGCCAAAAATACATAAATAAATTTATTTAAAATAATAATAATAAAATAAAATCTCGGTCCTTACTTCCTAGTGAAAGACAGAGACAGTAAATGAGTAAAATACATATAAATTCAAATTTTAAGGTGTGATATGAGTGATAAACCTGGGTAAGTAGACACATATGGGTGGATCAAGTAGGTGTTCAGGACAAGATTTCTGGGGGAGTGAAATATAAAGAAAGACTGAAGTAAAGAATCAGAGTAAGGCAATGCAAAGCTTTGGGGAAAGTGTCTTCCAGACAGATGGAAGAACATGTGGGAGGCATCTGGGGCTAGAACAAGAATGAGAGTATTTTCCAACCTTAGCAAGTCAGTCTGCCTGTAGTGCAGCAAGTGAGGAAGGCAGTTGGAGGAGGGGAGACAAGAGAGCTAGTGAGGTCACATAACTGGGACTCTAGAGCCCTGGAGGAGTACAGATTTATTTAGAGTGTGCTGAGAAGTTGAAGGGGAACAAATATGTCACCTCAAATTATGCTACTATGGCATACTGAATTTTTTTTTTTTTTTTTTGCTGCCCTGCTCAGCTTGCAGGATCTTACTTCCCTGACCTGGGATTAAACCTGTGTCTCCTGCAGTGGAAGCGTGGAATCTTAACCTCTGGACTGCCAGGGAAGTCCCAGCATACTGATTATTTTGAATTAAATTTACTTGAGAAACAGCCAGTACAAAGACCCTTCTGTCTTTGTACTGTCTCCCTGAAAGCAGTAAATAAATCTCCCATGTGAAAGGTCCCTCCTTGTACCAGGAGGAAGAGACATCCTTATCACCAGAGATAGGGAATTTAGGGCCAAAAAGGCTATATAAATACACCTTCTTACTTCCACATTAATTTACTACCTCAAGCCCAAATTTCTTTGTCTTGTCAATTCTTCACAAATAATTGTTTCTTTGTCTAAAAGGTATAAAAGCTGCTTGCTTTGGTTACTTCTTTGAGTCTTATATTTTTAATGGGACTCTCATACATATGAAATGAAATTTGTTTTTCTCCCATTAAACTGTCTTATGTCAGTTTAATTATTAGACCATCTAAAAAACCTAGAATGAAAGAAGGGAAAAGTTTTCCTCCCCTACAAAGTCATTTGAACTTTGAAAGTAAGGCGAATTTAAATTTTTATGAGAACTCTAGGGATGCATATCCTTCTCCAGACATAAAAAGATATATGTTTATCTTCACTTTACATTTGAGTAAAATGAAGCTCAAATATGTTAACATAATTTTTTATTAGAGAGTTCTCACAGTCTGTTCTGAATTAATAGTGTGATGGTGTTGAAAATACCAAAGAATAAGTTTTAAAATAAATAATTAAAAATGTTTAATCATCTTTAAAGAATGCTATTACTAGAGCAGATGGAGGAGAGGTGAAATTTTTACAATAATATATAGGATGATGTATCTCGGAATAGAAATGCTGCAACTCATGAGTTGAGCATTTGTTTAATCAAAATGCATTGAATATAAAAAGTTCACTGTGTACTACAATGCTGTTGACAAGACATAAAAGATTCTCTCATGATTTCTATAGGTGGACAGGTTTATTTGGCAGAAATATAAATGAGGTGTCCTCCAAAAATGGTGACAAAGATCAAGTCATTTGACAGTAGAGTAAAAGGAAACATAAATTCTTTTGAAAGACTTAACAAATCTAAGAATATTTTCAATAATCCAACTTCATGTGATAATAAAGAAGAGGTTGAGATATATGTAGCAAATAATAAATTAATTAGGAAGGGAAGGTGACCATGGAACATTCTACCTCTTATGAAAGATTTTGGTATTTAGGGCTAGATTGAATTTTGATAAATAATATGATCACCTGTTCCTGCTTCGTGAGGGAATCTGAAACAATCCAGATTAATTAACATGATACAGTCCCTCTGTCAGCACTAGTGAATTCTGACTGTATGCCAATTTTTGCATTAGGAAAAAAGAATCACAGATGTTTTAGTAAATTTATAACTTAGCATAGACCTTGGACAGTAAATTCTTTTACTGGCATCCTAGATTATGATGCCTTAACTCTGACACTATAAAACTAAGGCCTTAATACCTTTATAGCTCCATTCCCACACTTTGAAAGGTATTGTATGTTTTAATTCTAAAAGGTCAATTTGGTAAGAACCCTTCACTCCTTATCACTGAAACCAAGTCTCCCTAAAACTGAGTTCTTCTGCTGAGTTTATGATTAACCTCTGTATCCAAAACTTTACTCCCTTTCTTTTCCTGAACATGTTCCCCTCAAGACTGAGGAGTATCAAAGAAATGGAGGGATTGAAACCACATACAAACTCCTGTGTCCTTGTCCTTTGAAGAAAAAGGCTCTTGTTTTAGTCTCCCAGTCCTCCCTTCAGTCTCAAAAGTTTCACTCAAGAGTTAATGATAAGGAAATGTGAAGATGTAGAAACAAAGAATAGCTGTTGGGCTGGGAAATTGGTAACAATTTAGGCTATAAATCTGCCACATAGCAGAATCACTGAACTCACAGTTCCTTTAAAGATACAGATAAAGGCCTATCACACATTCCTAAGTTGTTTCTACAGGAAGCAGAATATCCCCAGATGAAAACTGCTGATCACAAGAACATAGACCCTAGACAGGTTGAAACCAGAAGGTTGATGATGCTTGAAACTTCACCTTGATACCAACCAGTCTGAGAACTGTGCATGAGCTGATCACATACTCTGCAATCCCCTCACACTGACTTTAAAACTCCTTCCCTGAAAGCCATTGGGGAGTTCAGGTCTTTTGAGCATAAGCTGCCATTCTCCTTGCTTGGCACCTTGTGATAAACACTGTCCTTTCCTTCATCACAACCCGGTGTCAGTAGATTGGCTTTACCATGCACAGGTGAGTAGACCCAAGTTTGGTTCAGTAAAATCATGTCCAATCTGCAGGCTTGCAACATGGTCTACACAGTACTGAGAATAAGGAACTATTGTCAAAAGTTTATTTTTTCCAAAGATCATCATATTTTTGGCTATACTTCCCTGATGTGTTAAACCTAGTGGTTTAAAAGAAAAAGCATCTTGTGTCTCAGAGTTCTGTGGGTTGACTGGATTCAGCTCTGCAGCCCTTCTGCTGGTTTCACTTGGTGTCTCAGGCAATAGAAGTCAGCTGTGAAAATGAGGGTTAAAAAGTTAAGAATTTAATAACAGCAGCAGCAGGGCAGTTAACCAAGTGTAGCACCCATCTAAATGCAGGCCCTTCTGAGCACCAGGCCTGGTGGGACTGCACAGGTCAAATGCACATGTTACCAGCTCTGGATGTTGGCAAAGTCCTGAGCCATCTTTGGGCTTAAAGGTGATGGGATGCTAGGATAGTTGCACCTCATTCAGTCCCTCCTCACGTAGTCTAGGACTTCTCTTCTCCACGTGGCCTATACACATTGTCTTTCCATGTGGTCTCTCCAGCAAGATCAAAGAACTTCTCACATGGCAGCTCAGTGCTTCCAGTGACAAGCATTCAAAGGGAGAGGAAGAGAAAGCTACAAGGTTTCTGAAAAGCTAGTGCCAGGATTATCATTGTTACTGTGTTCAGTTGGTTAATGGAGTCATAGGCCAGCCTAGAGTCAATTCAAGGACATGCACACTAGATGTTCATCTAGTTCATGGCCATATATAGGAGAATAGCTATCATACTCCTCACTTATTAAATCACAAGGATTATTCCATATATTCTTTCAGGTATATATGCAAATGTCACCTGTCCTGTGAGATAGTCTTTGGACATTGTAACTAAATTGGTCTCCCCTCCCCAGCATGTTATATCAATAATCAGGTAGATATTTGTCCCACTAAAATATTTTCTTCATGAAAGTAAGAACTTTATCTTATCTACAGCTGAACACCCAGTGCCTGGAAAAGTGCCTTACATAAAATAAGTAAATTAATTATTTGTTAAATGAATTAATCAGTAAATCTTACATAACACAAAATGCAAGTATATGTCTCTATCTAGCATCTATCTATCTTGAAAATATAGGTAAAATAATTTGGGTTTCATTATGGTAGTGATGATGGTCTGTAGGGTAGGAGTATATTCAAGAAAAATTTTCAGTTTTGATGGATAACTCTGATTTTGCCTATCTTATATGTCTGTGCAGTGGCTTACACTCTGGGTAGCTATATCAATCACGATCATAAAGATGGCTTTCTGATTTGGTTTATTATCATCCATATAAACAAGGCTCTTTCTTGCTTTTACATAACAAATTCCTCCATTATATGCTGAAAGGGTCTGGTTTCTCTGTGTATTTCTTTTTTCTTTTTTTTTTTTTTTTGCGGTCTGTGGGCCTCTCACTGTTGTGGCCTCTCCCATTGTGGAGCACAGGCTCCGGATGTGCAGGGTCAGCGGCCATGGCTCACAGGCCCAGCCACTCCACGGCATGTGGGATCTTCCCGGACTGGGGCACGAACCTGTGTCCCCTGCTTCGGCAGGTGGACTATCAACCACTGCGCCACCAGGGAAGCCCTGTATTTCTTTATAGTGGTCACAATGTTGCCTCTGACTAAAGGAAAGACACCAGTATATAGAGTTAAAAGGAAGAAGTACCCTTGATGGCAACGTATATATACTTGTCATCTTCTAACTTTGCTGGCCAATGGTGTAAAGAGGCTATTAATAAACAAGTTTATTTATAAGGACATTAGAAAAATAGCATAGGGAAGAAAAGAGCATTGCTTTCCCTATCTCCCAGGGAGAACAAATAAGTAGAAAAATTATAGCGAAAAAGCCAAGAACTCACATGAGCACGTTTATGCAGTTCACATGTGTGCATCTATCTTAAAGATATCTATAGACATGACTGTGTCCCTGGACTCAGCATTACTCACGGATATTAATCTCCTAAGAGTCAGAGCTTAATTGATATGCTAGATTTGGCTCTTTGCATTCATTTATTTGCTTAGCCTAATTCTTAGACTAATTATTTGACTAAACAAGCAAGCTGTTTTCAATCAGCTTGTACCAAGTATGTAATATTGTCTTTTAGTGAATGTTGTTTCGAATATCATGAGGCAGATTAGTATTAAAAAAAATAGGTTAGTATTAAAAATAAGTTAGTATTAAATAGGTTAGTATTAAAAAATAAGTATATGTATCTTTCTGAAGGAAAATGACAAAAAATAATATACTGTTCATTATATTATATGCAAATAAAGTGGATATCCAATCGTATACTGTCCACCTGCTGAAAGTCTTCAATCCAAAGCAGAATCACTACTTTGAAACCTCCTCCAAATCACAAGCCCGAATATTTTAACAAGATTATACACACACCAGCACACACACCCACATATACGCACACACATATATACTATACCTATGTACACATTTGTATATATCAGGGCTAATCTATAGTAATCCATCATTTCACAATAAAAATGTTGTCCTTAATAATATTCCCTGATTTGAGATTAAGATTTCATTATAATATTAACATCCATTATATTTCTATGTAGATTTAAAACATATTTTACATGTTTACATATATTATGTAATATCTAATTTTAATACTACTTTACACAAATATATATTCATTGTCTTTTCCATATTTTGAAAGCCACATGTTCTACAGTGAAAGACAATGAGAGAGGAAGAACAGAGATGAACCCTATTAGCCTTGTTGACCAAAGTTTAAGGAAGATGTGTTTCAACTTTATTTCAACATCTTTATAAACTATTAAATGCCAATAAATTTTTGAGATATGTAGAGTTATTTTTTAAGGCAAGAAAAAGAGAAGAAATAAAAGGAAAGTTTGATCCAATATATTCATACTTAAAATAACCAATAACACAATCACAAGTCTAACTTCTTGGGAAACCAGTCCAATACTCATATCATTTCCCCTTCCACCTCATTTTACAGCTTTGATCTTTCAGTTAATGTTTCTGTATCATTTACAGTCATTCTTTTTACATTTGAGTTTGATTTAGCTAACACATAAAAAATACACATATAAAGATTTATTCACTCAGGAGACACTCTTCATTAACGAAGCCAATCAGCACTCATTTATTGAATACCTGCAATTGTCAGAAACTGAACTTGATCATTGCTTCTTAGTTCTCAGGAGCAATGCAATCTACACTGAGTGAAAAATAAAACCATGAGAAAAAAATACATATTCTATACAATAATATATATTGTATATATATGTATATAATAGCACACATGTGCTATATGATAATATACTACATAAAATACTGTTACTACACAACGCAAACTGATCATACTAAGTATGTTGAAATTCTTAAACAACTAGTCAAAAGCTATTATTATTTAGGAATTTATCAAAAAGTATCTAAACACAAAATCCTTCTTCAAAATAAGAGCTATTTAGTTAATCAAAGTTAGACTTTGAAAATATACAATGTGTTCGATAATTTCAAGCTACAATAAGAGTGCAGGCATGAGTCAACTCATTGCAAATCCTGAGACTAAATGATTGAGGGGAGTGGAGCCTTTCCTTCCTGTTTTTTTCCAGTATCCATTTAAGAAACTCCTGATCATGAGAAATCCTCGTGGAAATTCAGCTACCAATTCACAAGCTTCAATAAATGATCTTGTTTTTTCTGAAATGAAAATTTGTTCTCGTGGGATAAATGGGTTTGAGATATTGTTGCTTTTATGGAAATTGCAGACATTTTATCATGACACTTCAATGCAGCATTTCTTACCTATTCATATTTATCTTTGGTTCTAAAGATCTTTCCAAGTTTGTAAGTGACAGATAAGAATCGTTCCAAATTTAATCAGTGAAATTCTCAATACTATATTAGAATGTATCTTACTGCATAGATTTGATGTATTGCCTAAGAAAAGAAAAATATATACCCTGGTTTGGTTTAATATGCCTTTTCAGAAGAGCATTTGAATTAGCTAGAAACCATTTTGACATGTACTTCAAGACTATAAATGCTGCAAATGACAGCTTTTAATCAATGTGATAAATAGCAAAGGTCTGTAAATAATTTCTAAAAATGAAAACTAATTTTCCACTCCCACTGCTAGCAAATTTGTCAACTACAGTTTGGTAGAACCAAAACATCTGCTCTTTGAAGCTGTGTAAACTCTCACAGCAAAATGATGCATTATTTTGTTTTCAGACATACATTCATCTCATTGCTAATTTAGTATGTTTATGAAGTACTAAGTCCCTGATTGAAAATTTTGTGCAGTTACAGACAGAAGTTTTGTTGATTAAAGTTTGACAGACAGAAGTTTTGTTGATAAAAGTTTGAGCTTTAGTATTTCTCTCTCTCTCTTTTTTTTTTTTTTTTTTTTTTTGCGGTACGCGGGCCTCTCACTATTGTGGCCTCTCGCGTTGCGGAGCACAGGCTCCGGACGCGCAGGCTCAGCGGCCATGGCTCACGGGCCCAGCCGCTCCGCAGCATGTGGGATCTTCCCGGACTGGGGCACGAACCCGTGTCCCCTGAATCGGCAGGCGGACTCTCAACCACTGAGCCACCAGGGAAGCCCTCTTCTTTTCTTGTTTCTTTCTTACTGTGCCATAGAACAAGTGTCTTCTTTCTTTTCAATTTTTTCTTTTATTTTGAAATTTTTATTTTGAAAAAGCAAATGCATATAAAGAATATAAAACACTGAATTAGAATATAGCAAGCATTCAGTAGTTCTTAGATATTATTATTATAAAGAATTATATTGAACATTAATGTGTTTTAATTTTATAATTAAAAATATATAGTTTTTGATAGCATGATGTTAGGATACTGTTTTGGTCAGTGCTAAATTAAGCATCTACCTTGTGCCAGGTGCCTTGTATACCAAAGATACTGGAGTACACCATGGGTATACCATGGATGTAAACATAAATAAAACATAATTGTATCTTAAGGAATTTATTTAGTAAGGGAAATGTCTCAATGTATTTTGTATATCATTATCTTGATTGAATTCTAAGAAGGATTCCTGTAGTAAATAGTTTGGGGACTGGAGGAAGACTATTTCAGATAGGAAGAAGAACCTGAAAAAGGATACAAAGACAAGAACATGGACAAAAATATAAATCCAATATTTCTGGATATACACTGCACAGTGTGATATGATGGGACATTGATAAAAAATTATGTTGGGCCAGTCTACCAAGGCCATGCTTAGGGCCTTTGTATTATTTTTTTAACTGCAATGTTCTTCATCCATCTATCTTTCATCTTTCAGTTCCTGTATATCTCTGCACATTTATCACCATTTTAGAAAGGCTTTCCCCAGTCATCCTATGTGACATAGAAAGTCTACTCTCTTCCACCCCTACTCCTGCCTTTTATTCTCATCCTGCTGCATTACCGTAAATGTCCTTAAAACTATCAAGCACATTATGTACTTACACATTTATATGTTTTATTGTCTATGTTCCTCAGTTAATGATCATTCCATTAAGGGAGCAACTTTGGTTTATTCATTGCAGTATTCCCTACTAGTACCTAGAGCAGTGCCTGGCAAATAATAGGCACTCAATAAAAATTTTTCTTGAATTATTGGTTTAACTTATTTACGCATTAATCAAAATTTAAGCATACATGCATAATTACCTACTTTAGTGGACACCTCTTCCCCTTTCCATTTCCCTGGAAAATTTGGATTCCCTTTTCTAGGTTATAGGTTCCTCTAGCACAATCTTCTCTTGTTCACTGCTAAATCCTGAGCATATAAATGGAACATAATAGGCACTTAAAATATATACGATGAAAGGATGAATCTACAACCATCATTCCAATGCCTTTGTTGTAAATTCTTCATCTGAGTCTGTATTTTATATACTTATACATTCTACTCAGTCATTCCAGGTCTTCTTTAAAGACTATTCTTCTGAGAAGAGTACTTAATATGCAGAAAAAAAGTCAAATTCATAGAAGCAGTAGAATTGTGTTTGCCAGGAGCTGGGGGGTGAGAGAAATGGAGAGTGTCAGTCAAAGGGTATAAACTTCCAGTTTTAAGATAAGTTGTGGGGATCTAGTGCACAGCATGGCGACTATAGTTAACAATACTGTATTATATACTTGAAAGTTGCTATAGAGTAAATCTTAAGCGAAAAAGAAATAGTAATTATGTCAGGTAATGGATTTGTTAACTAACCCTACAGTGGTAATCATTTTGTGATAGATAAGTGTATCAAATAAATTATCATGTTGTATACTTTAAACTTATACAATGTCATCAATTATATCTCAATAAAGCTGGAAAAAAGTTATAAATGTATCATATTAGTTGACATATCTTTGTTTTAAACTTAGTGAAATCTACACTTCAAAGAAATAGTGATTATATCATTGATTATAACATATATTTTTACTACAAATTAAATATAATCAATGATATATATCATATATCGTAATATATATGTATCATTTGATATTTTTATGCCAATTATACCTATTCAAAAATTTGTTCTAACTAGAGGGAGGGACAATTTTAATGAAAACATGAAGTACCTTCACATTCATATTAAAGCATGCTAGGTATTCTATGCTCTCTTTAAGGAAAGGAGTAAGAAACACTTTTTTCTCTCCTTGTTCCTGACCCTCTCCATCAACTTTGTTTCTCTCTTTCAAAGAAGGCTTCATATATTGAGAAATAATTTATTCAGTTATTATGTTAATTGCTTACTTCTTTTTCCTGCATACCAATTTTCCATATATCCAGTTTCAAAACAAAATTTTTTTGTTGTAATGATAGCAACTATTATATAAAGCTTACTATGCCTGTGTTCCAGATGCAGTTCTAAGGACCTTATAGATATTAACTGCTTTAGTTCTCATAACAATCTTATGAGGTTGTTAATAGAGAAACTGAGGCAAGAAAGATTATATAACTTTCTTAACATCACATAAGCCATTAAGTAGAATCGGGTACAACACCAAGGCATCTGCTCTTGACCTCCACAGTAAACTGCCTTTCCACATGACATGTGCTATCCATATAATTTTGGCTTTTACTACAAAACCCCTCAGTGTTTTTTACTGCATAATTTACCTGATTCCTGAAATACAGACCAAAATTAACCTATCTGTGAGGTTGCAAACTGAACATAGAGAGAGACGTGTCTGCTCCCTAGTATAAATGAGAACTGCTATTCTCAGGAGGTTAATTATTGCAAATTAGGAGCTTTCAGTGGTCTGGAAGCATCAGGAAAAAATGGTAGATTAGTACTGATGATAAAGTCTTATGAGCTCTGAGGAGAAGCACTTTATACTGGCATTATTGAAAAACTCAGAAGCAACCATGCTTCAGCTGCTTAGAAATTTCAGGTTTCAACATATTAAGAATTCAGTCAAATAAGACTCAAAAGAGCTTTAGGATTACAATAATTGAGTGAAAGGATGACTTTTGAATAACGGCCCCAACTTTAGGAAAATCATTCTATTTTTTTAATGCATTTTTCTGAGTAGTGTATTTATACCTAATTAGAGCATAAATAATTTTACTGTTTTAATATTAAACTTTTTTTTTTAAACAGGATTTTGAACTTTTTTTTTAGATGCTGGGGGTAGGAGTTTATTAATTAATTATTTTTTTTGCTTTGTTGTGTCTTCATTTCTATGCGAGGGCTTTCTCTAGTTGTGGCAAGTGGGGGCCACTCTTCATCACGGTGCACGGACCTCTCACTATCGCGGCCTCTCTTGTTGCGGAGCACAGGCTCCAAACGCGCAGGCTCAGTAGTTGTGGCTCACAGGCCTAGTAGCTCCGCGGCATGTGGGATCCTCCCAGACCAGGGCTCAAACCCGTGTCTCCTGCATTAGCAGGCAGATTCTCAACCACTGCAGCACCAGCGAAGCCCCTTAAAATTAAAGTTTGATTAGAAAAGAATAATGCTTCATTTATTTATTATTTATTTATTTATTTTACATCTTTATTGGAGTACAATTGCTTTTATTGGAGTACAATGGTGTGTTAGTTTCTGCTTTATAACAAAGTGAATCAGTTATACATACACATATGTTCCCATATCTCTTCCCTCTTGCGTCTCCCTCCCTCCCACCCTCCCTATCCCACCCCTCCAGGCGGTCACAAAGGACCGAGCTGATCTCCCTGTGCTATGAGGCTGCTTCCCACTAGCTATCTACCTTACGTTTGGTAGTGTATATATGTCCATGCCTCTCTCTCGCTTTGTCACAGCTTACCCTTCCCCCTCCCCATATCCTCAAGTCCATTCTCTAGTAGGTGTGTGTCTTTATTCCTGTCTTACCCCTAGGTTCTTCATGACATTTTTTTTTCTTAAATTCCATATATATATGTTAGCATACGGTATTTGTCTTTCGCTTTCTGACTTACTTCACTGTATGACAGACTCTAGGATTATCCACCTCATTACAAATAGCTCAGTTTCGTTTCTTTTTATGGCTGAGTAATATTCTATTGTATACACGTGCCACATCTTCTTTATCCATTCATCTGTTGTTGGACACTTAGGCTGTTTCCATCTCTGGGCTATTGTAAATAGAGCTGCAATGAATATTTTGGTACATGACTCTTTTTGAATTATGGTTTTCTCAGGGTATATGCCCAGTAGTGGGATTGCTGGGTCATATGGTAGCTCTATTTGTAGATTTTAAGGAACCTCCATACTGTTCCCCATAGTGGCTGTACCAATTCACATTCTGACCAGCAGTGCATACCCTTTTCTCCACACCCTCTCCAGCATTTATTGCTTCTAGATTTTTTGATGATGGCCATTCTGACTTGTGTGAGATGATATCTCATTGTAGTTTTGATTTGCATATATCTAATGATTAATGATGTTGAGCATTCTTTCATGTGTTTGTTGGCAGACTGTATATCTTCTTTGGAGAAATGTCTATTTAGGTCTTCTGCCCATTTTTGGATTGGGTTGTTTGTTTTCTTGTTATTGAGCTGCATGAGCTGCTTATAAATTTTGGAGATTAATCCTTTGTCAGTTGCTTCATTTGCAAATATTTTCTCCCATTCTGTGGGTTGTCTTTTGGTCTTGTTTATGATTTCTTTTGCTGTGCAAAAGCTTTGAAGTTTCATTAGGTCCCATTTGTTTATTTCTGTTTTTATTTCCATTTCTCTAGGAGATGGGTCAAAAAGGATCTTGCTGTGATTTATGTCCTAGAGTGTTCTGCCTATGTTTTCCTCTAAGAGTTTGATAGTTTCTGGCCTTACATTTAGGTCTTTAATCCATTTTGAGCTTATTTTTGTGTATGGTGTTAGGGAGTGATCTAATCTCTTACTTTTACATGTACCTGTCCAGTTTACACAGCACCACTTATTGAAGAGGCTGTCCTTTCTGCACTGTACATTCCTGCCTCCTTTATCAAACATAAGGTGACCATATGTGCGTGGGTTTATCTCTGGGCTTTCTAACCTGTTCCATTGATCTATCTTTCTGTTTTTGTGCCACTACAATACTGTCTTGATTACTGTAGCTTTGTAGTATAGTCTGAAGTCAGAGAGCCTGATTCCTCCAGCTCCGTTTTTCGTTCTCAAGATTGCTTTGGCTATTCGGGGTCTTTTGTGTTTCTGTACAAATTGTGAAATTTTTTGTTCTAGTTCTGTGAAAAATGCCAGTGGTAGTTTGATAGGGATTGCATTGAATCTGTAGATTGCTTTGGGTAGTAGAGTCATTTTCACAATGTTGATTCTTCCAATCCAAGAACATGGTATATCTCTCCATCTATTTGTATCATCTTTAATTTCTTTCATCAGTGTCTTATAATTTTCTGCATACAGGTCTTTTGTCTCCTTAGGTAGGTTTATTCCTAGATATTTTATTCTTTTTGTTGCAGTGGTAAATGGGAGTGTTTTCTTGATTTCACTTTCAGATTTTTCATCATTAGTGTATAGGAATGCCAGAGATTTCTGTGCATTGATTTTGTATCCTGCTACTTTACCAAATTAATTGATTAGCTCTAGTAGTTTTCTGGTAGCATCTTTAGGATTCTCTATGTATAGTATCATGTCATCTGCAAACAGTGACAGCTTTACTTCTTCTTTTCTGATTTGAATTCCTTTTATTTCCTTTTCTTTTCTGATTGCTGTGGCTAAAACTTCCAAAACTATGTTGAATAAGAGTGGTGAGTGTGGGCAACCTTGTCTTGTTCCTGATCTTAGTGGAAATGTTTTCAGTTTTTCACCATTGAGGATGATGTTGGCTGTGGGTTTGTCATATATGGCCTTTATTATGTTGAGGAAAGTTCCCTCTATGCCTACTTTCTGCAGGGTTTTTATCATAAATGGGTGTTGAATTTTGTCAAAAGATTTCTCTGCATCTATTGAGATGATCATATGGTTTTTCTCCTTCAATTTGTTAATATGGTTTATCACATTGATTAATTTGCATATATTGAAGAATCCTTGCATTCCTGGGGTAAACCCCACTTGATCATGGTGTATGATCCTTTTAATGTGCTGTTAGATTCTGTTTGCTAGTATTTTGTTGAGGATTTTTGCATCTATGTTCATCAGTGATATTGGCCTGTAGTTTTCTTTCTTTGTGACATCATTGTCTGGTTTTGGTATCAAGGTGATGGTGGCCTCGTAGAATGAGTTTGGGAGTGTTCCTCCCTCTGCTATATTTTGGAAGAGCTTGAGAAGGATAGGTGTTAGCTCTTCTCTAAATGTTTGATAAAATTCGCCTGTGAAGCCATGTGGTCCTGGGCTTCTGTTTGTTGGAAGATTTTTAATGACAGTTTCAATTTCAGTGCTTGTGATTGGTCTGTTTATATTTTCTATTTCTTCCTGGTTCAGTCTTGGATGGTTGTGCTTTTCTAAGAATTTGTCCATTGCTTCTAGGTTGTCCATTTTATTGGCATAGAGTTGCTTGTAGTAATCTCTCATGATATTTTGTATTTCTGCAGTGTCAGTTGTTACTTCTTTTTCATTTCTAATTCTATTGATGTGAGTCTTCTCCCTTTTTTTCTTGATGAGTCTGGCTAAGGGTTTATCAATTTTCTTTATCTTCTCAAAGAACCAGATTTATTTTTATTGATCGTTGCTATCATTTCCTTCATTTCTTTTTCATTTATTTCTGATCTTTATGATTTCCTTCCATCTGCTAACTTTGGGGTTTTTTTGTTCTTTTTTCTCTAATTGCTTTAGGTGCAAGGTTAGGTTGTTTATTCGAGATGTTTCCTGTTTCTTAAGGTAGGACTGTATTGCTATAAACTTCCCTCTTAGAACTGCTTTTGCTGCATGCCATAGGTTTTGGGTCATCATGTCTCTATTGTCATATTTTTCTAGGTATTTTTTGATTTCCTCTTTGATTTCTTCAGTGATCACTTTGCTATTAAGATGTGTATTGTTTAGCCTCCATGTGTTTGTATTTTTTACAGATCTTTTCCTGTAATTGATATCTAGTCTCATAGTGTTGTTGTCGGAAAAGATACTTGCTAAGTTTCAATTTTCTTAAATTTACCAAGGCTTGATTTGTGACTCAAGACATGATCTATCCTGGAGAATGTTCCATGAGCACTTGAGAAAAATCTGTATTCTGTTGTTTTTGGATGGAATGTCCTATAAATATCAATTAAGTCCATCTTGTTTAATGTATCATTTAAAGCTTGTGTTTCCTTATTTATTTTCATTTTGGATGATCTATCCTTTAGTGAAAGTGGTGAAAGTGGGGTGTTAAAGTCCCCTACTATGAATGTGTTACTGTCAATTTCCCCTTTTATGACTGTTAGTATTTGCCTTATGTATTGGGGTGCTTGTATGTTGGGTGCATAAATATTTACAATTATTATATCTTCCTCTTGGATTGATCCATTGATCATTATGTAGTGTCCTTCTTTGTCTCTTCTAATAGTCATTATTTTAAAGTCTATTTTGTATGATATAAGAATTGCTACTCCAGCTTTCTTTTGTTTTCCATTTGCATGGAATATCTTTTTCCATCCCCTTACTTTCAGTCTGTATGTGTCTCTAGGTCTGAAGTGGGTCTCTTGTAGACAGCATATATATGGGTCCTGTTTTTGTATCCATTCAGCCTATCTGTGTCTTTTGGTGGGAGCATTTAGTCCATTTACATTTAAGGTAATTATCGATATGTATGTTCCTATTCCCATTTTCTTAATTGTTTTGGGTTTGTTATTGTAGGTCTTTTCCTTCTCTTGTGTTTCTTGCGTAGAAAAGTTCCTTTAGCATTTGTTGTAAAGTTGGTTTGGTGGTGCTGAACTCTCTCAGGTTTTGCTTGTCTGTAAAGGTTTTAATTTCTCCATCAAATCTGAATGAGATCCTTGCTGGGTAGAGTAATCTTTGTTGCAGGTTTTTCTCCTTCATCACTTTAAATATGTCCTGCCAGTCCCTTCTGGCTTGCAGAGTTTCTGCTGAAAGATCAGCTGTTAACCTTATGGGGATTCCCTTGTGTGTTATTTGTTGTTTTTCCCTTGCTGCTTTTAATATGTTTTCTTTGTATTTAATTTTTGACAGTTTGATTAATATATGTCTTGGCATATTTCTCCTTGGATTTATCCTGTATGGGACTCTCTGTGCTTCTGGGACTTGATTAACTATTTCCTTTCCCATATTAGGGAAGTTTTCAACGATAATCTCTTCAAATATTTTCTCAGTCCCTTTCTTTTTCTCTTCTTCTTCTGGAACCCCTATAATTCGAATGTTGGTGCATTAAAATTGTCCCAGAGGTCTCTGAGACTGTCCTCAGTTCTCTTCATTCTTTTTTCTTTATTCTGTTCTGCAGTAGTTATTACCACTATTTTATCTTCCAGGACACTTATCTGTTCTTCTGCCTCAGTTATTCTGCTATTGATCCCATCTAGAGCATTTTTAATTTAATTTATTGTGTTGTTCATCATTGCTTGTTTCATCTTTAGTTCTTCTAGATCCTTGTTAAATGTTTCTTGCATTTTGTCTATTCTATTTCCAACATTTTGGATCATCTTTACTATCATTATTCTGAATTCTTTTTCAGGTAGACTGCCTATTTCCTCTTAATTTGTTAGGTCTGGTGGGTTTTTATCTTGCTCCTTCATCTGCTGTGTGTTTTTGTGTCTTCTCATTTTCCTTATCTTACTGTGTTTGGGGTTTCCTTTTTGCAGGCTGCAGGTTCGTAGTTCCCATTGTTTTTGGTGTCTGTCCCCAGTGGCTAAGGTTGGTTCAGTGGGTTGTGTAGGCTTCCTGGTGGAGGGGACTAGTGCCAGTGTTCTGGTGGATGAGGCTGGATTCTGTCTTTCTGGTGGGCAGGTCCACGTCTGTGGACTTATTATGATTTTAGGCAGCCTCTCTGCTAATGGGTGGGGTTGTATTCCTGTTTTGCTAGTTGTTTAGCATAGGGTGTCCAGCACTGTAGCTTGCTGGTCGTTGAGTCAAGCTGGGTGCTGGTGTTGAGATGGAAATCTCTGGGAGATTTTTGCCATTTGATAATATGTGGAGCTGGGAGGTCTCTTGTGGATCAGTGTCCTGAAGTTGGCTCTCCCACCTCAGAGGCACAGCACTGACTCCTGGCTGCAGCACCAAGAGCCTTTCATTCACATGGCTCAGAATAAAGGGAGAAAAAGTAGAAAGAAAGAATTAGTAGAAGTAGAAAAAAGAAAGGAAGAAAGAAAGAAAGAAAGGAGGGAGGGAGTGAGGAAGGAAGGAAGGAGGGAGGGAAGGAAGGAAAAAAGAAAAAGAAAGAAGATAAAGTAAAATAAAATAAAGTTATTAAAATAAAAAATAATTATTAAGAAAAAAATTAAAAACAAACAAAAAAACACCAGACGGATAGAACCCTAGGACAAATGGTAGAAGCAAAGCTATACAGACAAAATCTCACACAGAAGCATACACATACACACTCACAAAAAGAGGAAAAGGGGAAAAATCATAGATCTTGCTCCTAAAGTCCACTTCCTTAATTTGGGATGATTGGTTGTCTATTCAGGTATTCCACAGATGCAGGGTATATCAAGTTGATTGTGGAGCTTTAATCCGCTGCTTCTGAGGCTGCTGGGAGAGATTTCCCTTTCTCTTCTTTGTTCTCACAGCTCCTAGGGTCTCAGCTTTGGACTTGGCCCCGCCTCTGCATGTAGGTCGCCGGAGGGCGTCTGTTCTTCGCTCAGACAGGACAGGGTTAAAGGAGCCACTGATTCGGGGGCTCTGGCTCACTCAGGCCGTGGGGAGGGAGGGGCATGGAGTGTGGGCGGGCCTGCGGCAGAGCCCGGTGACGTTGCACCAGCCTGAGACGTGCCGTGCGTTCTTCCGGGTAAGTTGTCCCTGGATCCTGGGACCCTGGCAGTGGCGGGCTGCACAGGCTCCCCAGAAGAGGGGTGTGGATAGTGACCTGTGCTCACACACAGGGTTCTTGGTGGCGGCAGCAGCAGCCTTAGCATCTCATGCCTGTGTCTGGGGTCCGCGCTTTTAGCCGCGGTTCGCGCCCGTCTCTGGGGCTCCTTTAAGCAGCATTCTTAATCCCCTCTCCTCGCGCACCAGGAACAAAAAGGTAAGAAAAAGTCTCTTGCCTCTTCGGCAGGTCCACACTTTTCCCCGGACTCCCTCCCGGCCAGCCATGGTGCACTAACCCCCTGCAGGCTGTGTTCACGCCGCCAACCCCAGTCCTCTCCCTGCACTCCGACCGAAGCCCGAGTCTCAACTCCCAGCCCCACCCCGCCCGGCGGGTGAGCAGACAAGCCTCTCGGGCTGTTGAGTGCCGGTCGGCCCTGATCCTCTATGTGGGAATCTCTCCACTTTGCCCTCCGCACCCCTGTTGCTGTGCTCTCCTCCGCGGCTCCGAAGCTTTCCCCCTCTGCCTCCCACAGTCTCTGCCCATGAAGGGGCTTCCTATGGAAACCTTTCCTCCTTCACAGCTCCCTCCCACTGGTGCAGGTCCCTCCCTTTTGTCTCTGTTTATTCTTTTTTCTTTTGCCCTACCCAGGTACGTGGGGAGTTTCTTGCCTTTTGGGAGGTCTGAGGTCTTCTGCCAGTGTTCAGTAGGTGTTCTGTAGGAGTTGTTCCACGTGTAGATGTATTTCTGGTGTATCTGTGGGGAGGAAGGTGATCTCCGCGTCTTACTCTTCCGCCATCTTCCCCTCGTCCAAGTGTACAACTTCTTAATGGTTCTTGGTTTATTGATTAATGCTTTAGAAAAATAGTGTCCATATAACACTCCAAGTAAAAACATGCAAGAGGGACCATTATATAGAGAGATACGCAGGCAGCTAATTGCCCTCCCAAAGTCCTCTATTGCTTTCTTCAATAGTAACTAAAGATTTAAGTGACACATGGCTGACTAACTAAACTGTTCATTCCCCAACCTCTCTTGAAATAAGTGTGGCCATATGACAAGGTTCTGGCCAATGGGTTATAAGCACAAATGATGTTTGAAACTTGGGGGCCCAGTTTTAAAAAGAAAGAAGCATACAATTCTTCTTTCCCCAATCTGCAGGTTGGAATGTTAAAGTAATGATGAGCCGTCTTTAATCACTGGACAAAGGCAGACCCTAGAGATGATAGAACAAACAGATGAAAAGTTCTTGAGTCCCTGAAAGCTTCAATTTGGCATACAACCCTAAACCAAACTGCTACCAGGTGTGTGTGTGTGCAACAATATAGGCTAGATCACCAGAGCAAGAGAATGAAAAATAGAGTGATCAACAAGATACGCACACACACACTATATGTTTGTAGGTTTGTTTACAATTGTTTTTTCTAATCTGTCATTATGGCAACCTGGATTTTTATCTGATTACAAATGATTAAATGCTTTTCGTTACTTGATATTTTCACTTTTGAATTACTTGTTTTTGAATCTAGCTTGTTTAACATTTGTCTCTCAGATTTACAGCAAACAAATATTCTATGTTCTGTTTTTGCTGGTAATTGTTTTTTTATATTATAATACTACATAGAAACAAAACAAACATAAATTGAAAATGTACACTAATCCTACTGAATAATAACAAATGACTTAAGCTATTTCTCAATTTTAGCCATTCATATATATTTATATTGTGTGGGCGTTTCCAAAACTACATATATTTTTTCTGATGAGTAGCGATATAATGACGGGAGCAAGGACTTCTCATTTTCTTTTCTTTTTTTTTAGTGATCCTATTTGTTTGTTTGTTTGTTTTAATTTAAATATAGTTGATTTACAGTGTTGTGTTAGTTTCTGGTGTACAGTAAAGTGATTCAGTCATATATATACATTTTTTTCAGATTCTTTTAAATTATAGGTTATTATAAGATATTGAGTATAGTTCCCTGTGCTATACAGTAGGTCCCTGTTGTTTATCTATTTTATATATATTAGTGTGTATCTGTTAATCCCAAACTCCTAATTTATCCCTCCTCCTCTCTTACCCCTTTGGTAACTATAAGTTTGCTTTCTATGTCTGTGAGTCTGTTTCTATTTTGTAAATAAATTCACTTGTATCATTTTTTATATTCCAAATATAAGTGATATCATATGATATTTAATTATTCATTAATTCATTTAATATGATAATCTCTAGGTCCATCCATTGTTGCTGCAAATGGCAATATTTCATTATTTTTTTTTCAGGGGAAGAAATAGTAAGCCATATTTGAATTATTTAGAATTTATGTGTCAATTATATCAATGTGGACTTTTTAAAGACACAGTAATATAACTGGGAAAGGCAGTCTTGTGCATGCAGTCTATCTACCACAACTGGCTGCTCGAAAATGGGCCTTGGGCTTGGAACACTTACTTTACAAGAGATAAAGAGCCCACATGCCCTGAGCCAGGCTTATAACTTTGGATGGGGTTATCTTTCCTGTTTCAGGCTCAATTAATGCCGTTTGAAGCTAGAAGCTTGTATGTCATATGGCATCTGGTCAACCCCACTGTTATATCTGTCTTTTGCAGAGAGGAGACAGGGTCCTTTCTACTGAGGCACAAGAAGGGTGTGTGTAGGCAAATTGTCCTGCGTCAGCCACTGGGAGAGACTGGTTGTCCCTGGGGGACCAAAGCGCACTATTGGAGCTGACCCTGATCTGTCTCTTCTTTATGTAAGTAAAGCATTATTCCATCTATTGCTTGACTATGTTGTGTTTTTCTTGGTGACTGATACCACGATGCAGTGGGCAGAAGCGCTTGGACTTTGTTTCCTGGTGGCTGGCACTGTGATGATTTTGCTATTCTCCCATGTAATTCAAATCCTTCCCTGGGATTGGTAACTGGCTGCATAGTGCCCTACTCCTTTGGAATTGATTTAACACGTGCAAGGAACTCTCTCTGCTCACAATTATTACCAAATTATCAGTACAAATCTGGTAGAATGCAGGATGATTGCTAATATCAAATACAACATGTTGGTAGAAATCACAAAAAAATAGCAATAAATATGCTTCTAGTCTCATTGTTTGAAATGCTCAAGAAGTTTTCTATGTCATGCTTGTGAATGATGCCTTTGTGTGTTGCTGTCTTTGATGTTTGGATCTATGTCCATATAGCTTCTTCACATCATGTTGTACCTCTCATGTAACAAATAGAATATGTAGTCTTATACAGACTAGCAGTTGACTACTTTTTCATTTGGGTAGTCTAATGAGCTACCTTTACTTCTGTAATAGCCACATTCCCACAGGCATATGTTTGAAATAAATATTCAGTCCAACTTTACTTTTTATGTGGAAGTTAATGAAGAAAAGGCAATTAAATATTGTGCAACTAAAAGAGTATGGCCTAGGATATCAATAGGAGGATCAATCTTCTTACATATAGACAGAAAATGAAATATTCTGGGTCTTGGTACAGAAGATGAAAGGACCCCCAATTCTTTAACATAACCCAGAGTTGCATGAGTTAACATACACCTTAAGTAACAAACTTTACCTTATGCTATTTTAATCTTTCTTCAGATCCAGATCCCCAACTCTATGAAACCAGATTGATGTTCTGATGTATCCTAAAATATTTTATTGTAGTCTATTATGTGATTGACATGGTCCAAGCCCTCAGCAATTATGTAATCAAAAAAATCCGACAAATAAAAAATAAATTTAATTTAACTTTTTAGACATGTGTTGCCAAATATTCTAAAGAGAATGCAGCAAAATTTAAAAATAAACTTTACTTTCTTTAAAATCTACTTTTGTCATATCTCACAGATGCTTCTGTATAATGCTCTTTCATAATCCATCAAAAGTTTACCCCATAGCACTGGCCTGAATGTTTTTCTCATCTTCTATTTTATTTCACCTCTCCATTTTTGTCTCCCTCTACCCATTCTCCCAAATATCCATCACAAAACACAAAGAACCTGTCTAACGTAGGAGAAAATAACAAAAAACCTATGCTGAAGAAAAGACAGAATGCTTTTTAATGGAAGGGAAAAAATTGTCTAGTACAACTCATATGTTAGTAACTTTCCTGACATAATGATTACATATATTAATAACTATGTGCAGTGGAGTTTTAATGTAAAGAGAGATCTTTATTCTTATTTTATCAATTCTATATGCAAAAAGTTTACAAATTTGAAAACTCTACTTCTTTGTCCCCTTTATTTCAACCTATAACTTCTGTATATCAATAATATATTTAAGTGATTTGCATATAAAATGAAATCACATTTTAAAATGTGTATTGACTAATATTCAATTAATTGATAAATTCCCTTAAATATTTGACCCCATTTACATACTAATTCCTTAAATTAGTTTAGCCTTTCAATCTATAATTGCAATTTAATATAGCTAACTTTTTTCAAACATCTTTTTTTTTAATTGGGGTATTTTTGCTTTACAATGTTGTGTTAATTTGTGCTGTACACTAAAGTGAATCAGCTATATGTATACATAGATACCCTCCCTCTTAGACCTCCTTCCCGGCCCCCATTCCACCCATCTAGGTCACCACAGAGCACCAAGTTGAGTTCCCTGCTCTATACATCAGGTTCCCACTAGCTATCAGTTTTAAACATGTCAGTGCACATACATCAAGCTCAACCTCCCAATTCATCCCACTCCCCCGCCATGTCCACACATCCATTCTCTACATCTGCGTCTGTATTCCTGACCTGCAAATAGGTTCGTCTGTACCATTTTTCTAGATTCCACATATATGCGTTAACATATGGTACTTGTTTTTCTCTTTCTGACTTACTTCATTCTGTATGACAGACTCTAGGTCCATCCACATCTCTGCAAAAGATCCAATTTCGTTCCTTTTTATGGCTGAGTAATATTCCATTGTATATATGTACCACATCTTCTTTATCCATTCATCTGTCGATGAACATTTAGGTTGTTTCCATGTCCTGGGTATTGTAAATAGTGTGGCAATGAACATTGTGGTACGTGACTCTTTTTCAATTATGGTTTTCTCAGGGTATATGCCCAGTAGTGAGATTGCTGGGTCATATGGTAGTTTTGTTTTTAGGTTTTTAAGGAACCTCCATGCTGTTCTCCATGGTGTCTGTATCAATTTACATTCCCACCAAGAGTGCAAGAGGGTTCCCTTTTCTCCACACCCTCTCCAGCATTTATTGTTTGTAAGATTTTTTGATGATGGCCATTCTGACTGGTGTTAGCTGATACCTCATTGTAGTTTTGATCTGCATTTCTCTAAAAATTAGTGATGTTGAGCATCCTATCATATGCCTCTTTGCCATCTGTATGTCTTCTTTGGAGAAATGTCTATTTAGGTCTTCTGCCCATTTTTTGATTGGATTGTTTTTTGATATTGAGCTGCATGAGTTTGTATATTTTGTAGATTAATCCCTTGTCAGTTGTTTTGTTTACAAATATTTTCTCCCATTCTGAGGGTTGCCTTTTCATCTCATTTATGGTTTTATGATTTTCTTTGCTGTGCAAAAGCTTTTAAGTTTAATTAGGTCTCATTTGTTTATTTTTGTTTTTATTTTCATTACTTTAGGAGGTGGGTCAAAAAAGATCTTGCTGTGATTTAGGTCAAAAAGTGTTCTGCCTATGTTTTCCTCTAAGAGTTTTATAGTGTCCAGTCTTACATTTAGGTCTTTAATCCATTTTGAGTTTATTTTTGTGTATGGTGTTAGGGAACGTTTTAATTTCATTCTTTTACATGTAGCTGTCCAGTTTTCCCAGCACTGCTTATTGAAGAGACTATCTTGTCTCTGTTGTATATTTTTGCCTCCTTTGTCATAGATTAGGTGATCATAGGTGCATGGGTTTATCTCTGGACTTTCTATCCTGTTCCATCAATCTATATTTCTGTTTTTGTGCCATTACCATACTGTCTTGATTACTGTAGCATTACAGTAGAGTCTGAAGTCAGCTGATTCCTCCAGCTCCATTTTTCTTTCTCAAGATTGCTTTGGCTATTCAGGGTCTTTTGTGTTTCCATACAAATTGTAAAATTTTTTGTTCTAGTTCTGTGAAAAATGCCTTTGGTAATTTGTTAGGGATTGCATTGAATCTGTAGATTGCTTTGGGTAGTATGGTCATTTTCACAATATTGATTCTTCTAATCCAAGAACATGGTATATCTCTCCATCTGTTTGTGTTATCTTTGATTTCTTTCATCAGTGTCTTATAGTTTTCTGAGTACAGGAGTTTCACCTCCTTAGGTAGCTTTATTCCTAGGTATTTTATTCTTTTTGTTGCAGTGGTAAATGGGAGTGTTTCATTAATTTCTCTTTCTGATCTTTTGTTTTTAGTGTGTAGCAATGCAAGAGATTTCTGTGCATTAATTTTGTATTCTGCCACTTTACCAAGTTCATCGACTAGCTCTAGTAGTTTCCTGGTCGCATCTTTAGGATGTTCTATGTATAGTACCATATCATCTGCCAACAGTGACAGTTTTACTTCTTTTCCAATTTGTATTCCTTTTATTTCTTTTTCTTTTCTGATTGCCATGGCTAGGACTTCCAAAACTATTTTGAATAATAGTGGTGAGAGTGGACACCCTTGTCTTGTTCCTGATCTTAGAGGAAATGCTTTCAGTTTTTCACCATTGAGAATGATGTTTGCTGTGGGTTTGTCATATATGGTCTTTACTTTGTTGAGGTAGGTTCCCTCTATGCCCACTTTCTGGAGCGTTTTTATCATAAATCTTAAGCACCTAAGAAGCAAAGTTACTCATTTAAAAGCCAGAATCTTACTAAGCCTATAAGAACACATATGTTAACTCAGAGATGAATTTAGTAACTCAAATATTTAAACAACATAAAAAAATGCACATCATATCACACAGTGATTAAATTTGTTTGTTAATTCTCCTGAATATCACAACTTAAAAGTGTTTTCTTTTTAACAATTCTGTAGTTATAAATCTATTCATACACTGAAGGCAGTAGTTCCCGAGCAGCCAAGATCAGATGATCATAACTCAAAAATAGAAAATGGGTGTGAATTAAAACAATTGGTAAAATAATTGCCACAGCACATAGGCTCTGGACAAAAGTGACTCAACAATAAAAGCAACATAGGACTTGAATGAGACCCAAGACTATACCAGAGAATGGTAATATGAGGAATTTTTACAGTTTTTTTCCTGCCGTGCAAATTAGGTTTTCCAATAACCATGCCCTTCAGCTGGGACTTAGTTAATCATGCTGTTTCCCATTTCTCAAAACTTACCCTTCCATTGAAATAATCCAAAACTAATATAAAGAATACCAGCAGAGGCTTCCTTGGTTTTCAGATGTTAATCCCCTTTTGTATAAACACTGAGTAATTAGGAACAATGAACATAGCAAAGTTTCAGCTTCCATCTTTCTTAACCAATTTGTCAATTTAATGAATATGATATTCTGTGTCTTCTAACTAATAGGCCACAATTGCAATCACTAGTTCTGAGTTATGAATATAATATGAAAGATTATCTTTCTCACTTTAATTGCTTTTGCAATAATTCTTTAAATAATCTCTTTGAGAAAAATATGAAGTTGCAGGAATTTTCTGATGCCTTGAAGTTAGAGATTTGGTAAAGATAACTTTCTTAACTCATTTGTATGGCTTGAATTATTAATTACATCATGAAAATTTGTAATTTTCTGGTTATGTATTTTAAGGGTTATATTTGATACAATTCAACTCACTTTTATTGTTTCCAAATTTTAGAATGTAAATAGAACACTTAAATATGATACATGTAAATGTCATACTTCTCTCATACTTGGTCCCAACTATCCATAGAATTTAAAGGGGAACCTGGCAGACTTGTGCTAAATGAAGTGAGCTAGTCAGAGAAGGACAAATTCTGTGTGATTCCAATAATATGAGGTATCTAAAATAGTCAAACTGATAGAAACAGTAAGTAGAATTGTGATTGTCAGAGGCTGCAGGGTGAAAGAAATGGGGAAATGATGGTTGAAAAGGTACAAAATTTCAATATGCTAGATGAAAAATTTCTAAAGGGCTGATGTACATAATGCTTATAGTTAATGTTAACCAAGAATTCCAAGAACAGAGACCTGGTTGAAATAAAAAGGTGTTTATTTGAGGTTTGTTAGGACTGCAGCTTACGAGACACAGATTCAAGAAGCTCTTGAATTGTGTTCCACTGGACTACATAATAGGGGAAGCTTGTAAAGGCAAAAGAACACAAGGTTACATAAATTGTCAAGAATTACGATTGGAGCTGGCAAGAAGTAAGGGCACTTGTTAAGCAAGAATTGGTAGGGATTTGAAATGATTATGTAGTTGTGAAGAGGGGGAAAACTTTGAAACTACAAGGTTGCAGCTAGCATCTGCCAGCAGATATTGTTTTGAAACAGCTGGTGGTGTCCTTGAGTTTGATATAGTTAAGAGAAAATTCATGTTCTCAGCGTTGCAGGGATGTGTCTGAGACCAGAACCTCAATGGCTACCTGACTTCATTTCTGTATGCCTGAACTATGATTACTCCATTATAATTTCAATTTTTTCTTATTAGTAATACTATATTACACATTTCACAATTTGTTAAGAGGGTAGATTTCATACTAAGTGTTCTTCTCACTGAAATGCAATTGTATTCAAACAAACAAAATTTGAAAACATTTTCAACAATGTAAATTAAATTAATATGAAAATGAAAGTATTTTTATGTATAACTATTTTCCTCTAAAACACTAAGATTATCTAAGTTAAAACAAAGTATACATTATAACAAATTATTAAAATTAAATATGATAATTGAGTTGAAAATTTAATTTAATTTTTTAAAACATAAATTATGTCATTACATATTATAAGAATAAAACCATTCACAATTCTAATGGTCAATGTGCCAAAGTTAAAAAAAAAAGTAATCATTTATGCACACAAGCCCTATAGATATATAAATATAGTGGTTGTATAAATTATTTAATATTAAAAATATTTAATAGTGACCAGGTGCAACTAATCCAAAACCTACAGTACATCATGGGTATCTTTTTCTTTCTTTCTTCCTTTTTTGTCTATTTATCCTTTGGGATATTTTTCTCTTTTTTTTCCCCTTGGATATAATTGAAATGTAACATTGCATAAATTGAAAGTGTACAATGTGTTGATTTGGTAGAATATATATATTGCCACATGATTACCACTGCAGAATTAGCTGACTCCTCCATAAGATCACATAATTATCATTTCTCCCTTGTAAGAACATTTACGACCTAGTCACTTAGCAACTTTCAACTATATAATACAGTATGGTTAACTATAATTACAAAGCTGTAAATCAGATCTCAAATTTGTATTTTCCTTTTAAGTAGAACTCTTTGAAAAGCAGTGTCCTTTTCTGACACTGCTTAGACACACATTAGAAGGAGTGCAATCCACAACCTTCATAACCTTCAGATGCAATTGTCCCTGTTTTGGGAACATAGGGTGAAACTTGTGAGGAAGGGCTTCTCTGGAGCATAAAGTATTTTAGTCACTAGAGAGGTCCTTTTTCAGCACTGAGCACCAAATCCTGAAAGAAAAGGTACTGAGAAGATGTGGCACATATATACAATGGAATATTACTCAGCCATAAAAAGAAACGAAATTGAGTTATTTGTAGTGAGGTGGATGTACTTAGAGACTGTCATACAGAGTGAGGTAAGTCAGAAAGAACTGTCATACAGAATGAAGTAAGTCAGAAAGAGAAAAACGCATACCGTATGCTCACACATATATATGGAATTAAAAAAAATATTGTTCTGAAGAACGTAGGGGCAGCACAGGAAAAAAGACGCAGACATAGAGAATGGACTTGAGGACACGGGGAGCGAGAAGGGTAAGCTGGGATGAAGTGAGAGAGTGGCATGGACATATATACACTACCAAATGTGAAATAGCTAGCTAGTGGGAAGGAGCTGCATAGCACAGGGAGATCAGGTCGGTGCGTTGTGACCACCTGGAGGGGTGGGATAGGGAGGGTGGGAGGGAGACACAAGAGGGAGGAGATATGGGGATATATGTATATGTACAGCTGATTCACTTTGTTATACAGCAGAAACTAACACACCATTGTAAAACAATTATACTCCAATAAAGAAGTTAAAAAAATAAAAAGATGCTGATGTACTCAAATAATTTGAGGGTTGTAACTTGTGGAAACTTCTAAAGAGCAAGCCCAGAGAGGGACTCATCTATCTCAGAATTTAGGGCAATAAGAAGGAAGAAGTTTCAATTATTGAAAAATATTTTCTAATTTGTGTGTTGTTTTTCCCTTTAAAATTTTTTTAGTAAGAGAAAATGTTCTATCAAATCCTTGAAGTTAAAGTAAGAAGTGAGAGTTGCTCAAATAAAATACTTGGAAAAGTTAATTTTTTGGCATGAATGAGTTTTTATTTTTAATTTTTTAATTTAACTTTATTTACTTTTTTATAAGTAGGTTCTTATTAGGCATCAATTTTATACACATCAGTGTATACATGTCAATCCCAATCACCCAATTCATCACACCACCATCTTCACCACCCCGTGTCGTTCTCCCCTTGGCGTCCATACGTTTGTTCTCTACATCGGTGTCTCAATTTCTGCCCTGAAAACCGGTTTATCTGTATAATTTTTCTGGGCTCCACATACATGCATTAATATATGATATTTGCTTTTCTCTTTCTGGCTTACTTCACTGTGTATAGCAGTCTCTAGATCCATCCACGTCTCAACAAATGACCCAATTTTGTTCCTTTTTATGTCTGAGTGATATTACATTGTATATATGTACCACATCTTCTTTATCCATTCAACTGTCGATGGGCATTTAGGTTGCTTCCATGACCTGGCTATTGTAAGTAGTACTGCAATGAACATTGGGGTGCATGTGTCTTTTTGAATTACGGTTTTCTCTGGGTATATGCCCAGTAGTGGATTGCTGAATCATATGGTAATTCTATTTATAGTTTTTTAAGGAACCTCCGTACTGTTCTCCATAGTGGCTGTATCAATTTACATTCCCACCAACAGTGCAAGAGGGTTCCCTTTTCTCCTCACCCTCTCCAGCATTTGTTGTTTGTAGATTTTCTGATGATGCTCTATCTAACTGGTGTGAGGTGATACCTCATTGTAGTTTGGATTTGCATTTCTCTAATAATTAGTGATGTCGAGCAGGTTTCATGTGTTTCTTGGCCATCTGTATGTCTTCTTTGGAGAAATGTCTATTTAGGTCTTCTGCCCATTTTTGGATTGGGTTGTTTGTTTCTTTATATTGAGCTACATGAGCTGTTTGCATATTTTGGAGATTAATCCTTTATCCAATGATGCTTTTGCAAATATTTTCTCCCATCCTGAGGGTTGTCTTTTCATCTTGTTTATGGTTTCCTTTGCTGTGCAAAAGCTTTGAAGTTTCATTAGGTCCCATTTGTTTATTTTTGTTTTTATTTCCATTACTGTAGGAGGTGGATCAAAAAAGATCTTGCTGTGATTTATGTCAAAGAGTATTCTTCCTATGTTTTGCTGTAAGAGTTTTATAGTATCCAGTCTTACATTTAGGTCTCTAATCCATTTTGAGATCATTTTTGTGTATGGTGTTAAGGAGTGTTCTAATTTCATTCTTTTACATGTAGCTGTCCAGTTTTCCCAGCACCACTTATTGAAGAGACTGTCTTTTCTCCATTGTATATCCTTGCCTCCTTTGTCATAGGTTAGTTGATGGTAGGTGCGTGGGTTTATCTCTGGGATTTCTATCTTGTTCATTGATCTATATTTCTGTTTTTATGTCAGAACCATATTGTCCTGATTACTGTAGCTTTGTAGTATAGTATGAAGTCAGGGAGTCTGATTCCTCGCACTCTGTTTTTTTCCCTCAAGACTGTTTGGGCTATTCGGGGTATTTTGTGTCTCCATACAAATTTTAAGATGTTTTGTTCTAGTTCTGTAAAAAATGCCATTGGTAATTTGATAGGGGTTGCATTGAATCTGTAGATTGCTTTGGGTAGTATAGTCATTTTCACAATATTGATTCTTCCAATCCAAGAACATGGTATATCTCTCCATCTGTTGGTATCATCTTTAATTTCTTTCATAAGTGTCTTATAGTTTTCTGCATACAGGTCTTTTGTCTCCCTAGGTAGGTTTATTCCTAGGTATTTTATTCTTTTTGTTGCAGTAATAAATGGGAGTGTTTCCTTAATTTCTCTTTCAGATTTTTCAGCATTAGTGTGTAGGAATGCCAGAGATTTCTGTGCATTAATTTTGTATCCTGCCACTTTACCAAATTCATTGATTAGTTCTAGTAATTTTCTGGTGGCATTTTTAGGATTCTCTATGTATAATGTCATGTCATCTGCAAACAGTGACAGCTTTACTTCTTCTTTTCCGATTTGGATTCCTTTTATTTCCTTTTCTTCTCTGATTGCTGTGGCTAAAACTTCCAAAACTATGTTGAATAATAGTGGTGAGAGTGGACATCCTTGCCTTGTTCCTGATCTTAGAGGAAATGCTTTCAGTTTTTCACCATTGAGAACGATGTTTGCTGTGGTTTTGTCATATATGGCCTTTATTATTTTGAGGTAGGTTCCCTCTATGCCCACTTTCTGAAGAGTTTTATCATAAATGGGTGTTGAATTTTGTCAAAAGCTTTTTATTCATCTATTGAGATGATCATATGGTTTTTCTTCTTCAGTTTGTTAGTATGGTGTATCACATTGATTGATTTGTGTATATTGAAGAATCCTTGCATCCCTGGGATAAATCCCACTTGATCATGGTGTATGATCCTTTTAATGTGTTGTTGGATTCTTTTTGCTAGTATTTTGTTGAGGATTTTTGCATGTATATTCATCAGTGATATGGGTCTGTAATTTTCTTTTTTTGTGACATCTTTGTCTGGTTTTGGTATCAGGGTGATGGTGGCCTCATAGAATGAGTTTGGGCGTGTTCCTTCCTCTGCAATTTTTTTGGAAGAGTTTGAGAAGGATGGGTGTTAGCTCTTCTCTAAATGTTTGATAGAATTCATCCATGAAGCCATCTGGTCCTGGACTTTTGTTTGTTGGAAGATTTTAAATCACAGTTTCAATTTCATTACTTGTGATTGGTCTGTTCATATCTTCTACTTCTTCCTGGTTTAGTCTTGGAAGGTTATACCTTTCTAAGAATTTCTCCATTTCTTCCAGGTTGTCCATTTTATTGGCATAGAGTTGCTTGCAGTAGTCTCATAGGATACTCTGTATTTCTGTGGTATCTGTTGTAACTTCTCCTTTTTCATTTCTAATTTTATTGATTTGAGTCCTCTCCCTCTCTTTCTGGATGAGTCTGGCTAATGGTTTATCATTTTTTTTATCTTATCAAAGAACCAGCTTTTAGTTTTATTGATCTTTGCTCTTGTTTTCTTTGTTTCTGTTTCATTTATTTATGATCTGATCTTTATGATTTCTTTCCTTCTGCTAACTTTGGGTTTTGTTTGTTCTTCTTTCTCTAGTTCCTTTAGGTGTAAGGTTAGATTGTTTATTTGAGATTTTTCTTGTTTCTTGAGGTAGGCTTGTATAGCTATAAACTTCCCTCTTAGAACTGCTTTTGCTGCATCTCATAGGTTTTGGATCATCGTGTTTTCATTGTCATTTGTCTCTAGGTATTTTTTGATTTCTTCTTTGATTTCTTCAGTGATATCTTGGTTATTTAGTAATGTATTGTTTAGCCTCCATATATTTGTGTTTTTTACATTTTTTTCCCCAGTAATTCATTTCTAATCTCATAGGGTTGGGGTCAGAAAAGATGGTTTGATTTGATTTCAATTTTCTTAAATTTACTGAGGCTTGATTTGTGACCCAGTATGTGATCTATCCTGGAGAATGTTCCATGCGTACTTGAGAAGAAAGTGTAATCTGTTGTTTTTGGATGGAATGTCCTATAAATATCAATTAAATCTACCTGGTCTATTGTGTCATGTAAACTTCTCTTTCCTTATTTATTTTTATTTTGGATGATCTGTCCATTGGTGTAAGTGAGGTGTTAAAGTCCCCACTATTATTGTGCTATTGTCGATTTCCTCTTTTATATCTGTTAGCAGTTGCCTTATATATTGAGGTGCTCCTATGTTGGGTGCATATATATTTATAATTGTTATATCTTCTTCTTGGATTGATCCCTTGATCATTATGTAGTGTCCTTCCTTGTCTCTTGTAACATTCTTTATTTTAAAGTCTATTTTATCTGATATGAGTATTGCTACTCCAGTTTTCTTTTGATTTCCATTTGCATGGAATATCTTTTGCCATCCCCTCACTTTCAGTCTATATGTGTCCCTAGGTCTGAAGTTGGTCTCTTGTAGACAGCATATATATGGGTCTTGTTTTTGTATCCACTCAGCAAGCCTGTGTGTTTTGGTTGGAGTAGTTAATCCATTCACGTTTAAGGTAATTATCGCTATGTATGTTCCTATGACCATTTTCTTAATTGTTTTGGATTTGTTTTTATAGGTCCTTTTCTTCTGTTGTGTTTCCCACTTAGAGATGGTCCTTTAGCATTCGTTGTAGAGCTGGTTTGGTGATGCTGAATTCTCTTAGCTTTTACTTGTCTGTAAAGCTTTTGATTTCTCCATCAAATCTGAATGAGATCCTTGCCAGGTAGAGTAGTCTTGGTTGTAGGTTCTTCCCTTTCATCACTTTAAGTATGTCAAGGCATGAGTGAGTTTTAATACCACATGAAAATCTATACACAGAAAAAATCTGTGAACAAAATATGTATATCCCAATGATGTCTGTGTCTTAGACCTAGAAAAATTATCAGCTCTACCCTATCAAGAACTGGTCTGTGATATTGGGTAAATAATTTAAAGAGTGTTCCTGTTTCTTCATCTTTATAATGAGAGTAATAGTGTATTTATTATCATTCCCATAGATGCAAAGCCACAAAAGATTCCAGGCATGAGGGAAAGCCACAAAATGTACCTCTGCTCAGAAATTATAAGATGATGATGATGAAGATGATAATGATGAATCAGTGCCTACTATATTGTCTAGTAAAGTAGTAGTAAAGAACTATTCATTGTATAAGTAAATATTTACTAGTATTACTAGGTGCATATGATCTAAAACCCAGAAATATCTTTTTCAGAGACCCCAGAACCATCTCTCTGAAAGGTAGTCATAAGGAAGATAGCACCGCTATCCAAACTCCCTGTGGACAGCATAACCTGGGTGGTGTGCCTCACTCTAAGTTGTAAAACTACCTCTTGCCATAAGGACATGAGAATTTTATTTTTCCTTTGGATAAAGCCAGTTAACTAACACAGATTGTCACCCTAATTACCAAATGAATTTAGAATTAATTCTGTGATAAATAGTGCTGTCACGTCATCTTAGTTGAGGACTAGTTATTGTTTATCTTGAGAAGATGTACGTGATGGGTTATACTGGTTGACTATATAAAAGGGTGAGGTATCTTTCCACTTGCAATCCTTTTAGTAGATTGCCTGTGATAGCATCACATTCTGGGCTAATGCTTACCCAATCATACATTTTTAAAATTTTCTCTTTCACTTTGTGGAGAAATTTTCAGCCTTGGGGGGATATTTTGTTTTAAATTAATTTCTCCAACAATTCTGGCAATGGGGAAGTGATGTTGTTTAAGCCACACAGTCTGTGGTATTTCATTATGGCATCCCTAGAAAATTAATACAGCCCTCATCTCAAACAAATGAATTACTGGTATTTTAGAATATCATTCCAAGAAAATAAAAGTAAAAATAATTTGGATAGCTAGAAGAAAATATTGAGAGGAATGGAAGAGGAAATGCAAGAATTAAAGACACCTTCCTTTTCACAGAAGGCTTCTCCTCCTTTCTCTGCTCTATCAGCTCCCTCTTCTTTGTTTGTCTTTATCCCTCATGGCCTCAGAATGATTCTGGAGAAGGGGGAAGTGATGACCTTTTAGATAGATGGTTCCCTTCATTAAGGCATTTCCTAAAAAGAGTGATGAGGACACAACTTTGTTAGCTGATAATTTGTTCTGTTTGAGGACACAGATGTGATTACCCACTGACTTAGCCCAGATTCCACCTCCTTATCATACCTACACCAGATAGCTAGGAGAGCAAATGTGATAAGGAGACCTGATCAGGAAGAAATTGTGAACTTGGATAAACAACTGTCCCCTATAAAGGCAACAGGATGAAGAATAGCAGCACTAGTCACTTGAAAAAAAGGCAAACAAACCAGATGTTAATCAGATGAATGTCAACACAGGAATGGAAGCCAAAGTGCCATATAATTTACATTTTTCTTGTCTCAAAAAGCCCTTCCTATTTGGACCACCAACAAAGATGATGCTGTTGAAAAGCTACCCAAGGACTCCTGAGTCATTCCCATGCCTTCCTTATCAGCTGATGTTACTCACTTAAAGCCTTCTTTCCCTTGTGCCCCAGAAGTTTGAATTACTCCAAAGCCTGTTTTCAGTTTACTGCCCCACATGTGGAGATGTATACTGGCTACCTTATGGAAGTCTGCAATCAGCCAATTTTGCTCTTTTTATAGAGCAAGAACTTTGGGGTTCCAAAGATCACCACATCAAGGAGTTATTGTGACCAGGGGAAGACGATTATCTGTCACCCACACAAGTATGGAAGATCTGAAGGTGTTAGAGACCCAGTGAAAGGGGTGGCTAAAAGCAGTACTTGAAGTCTTATTGTTATGAACTGGAAGAAGTTGTAGCATTATACCCAGAAAAATGGGTCTATTCTCAGCTGATTTCCATTAGTAGTTTGTTGAGGCTTTCACAAAATTTATTGGCATGGATCCAAGATCAGATCAAAATAGCCCACTAACCCTAGCCACCTTTATCTTGGCTTTCATGCAGACTCTCCAAAACCAAGTTAAGGAAAATGTGGTAGGATGGCAAAGGCACACTGGTACTCAGATTTTAGCAGCAACTACTCAGTTTTGCGATAATCTAGAGAAAGACAAGGAACACATCAAAGATTGCTGGGTTGGCTGCTCAGAATTCTTTCCTAAAGCAAATAGAATAATCCCTGCTCTGGCCAACCTACGAAGGGAATAAAGGAAGAATGGAGAATGAATGCCATTTTTACAAGAAACCAGAATATTGGAAGACGGATTGTAGAAAGAGACGCTGAAGGATGCAGGAGCAAGGGAATCAGGGAAGCCCAGAAGGCTAGGGAATAATTGGCAAACTACTAAAAGGAAACAGATTTAAGGTATCATAGGTGGGAACTGGTGATACTGGTTCTGCTTAATATGAAGTTTTCTCAGGAATTTCTCACTTTCCATTTGGTGAAGAAAGGACCAATGCAGCTGTCACGTTGTTAGTCATGTTCCTTTTCATTCTTGTTCCTTTTCCTCCTTGGTTCCCATACAGATTGGTACCCAGACTGAGGAACATGCATCATTACTTTCCTCTGATTCTCCTGTAAATCTACTGGTCCTCCTTGGTTCCCATACAGATTGATACCCGGACTGAGGAACATGCATCTGATTCTCCTGTAAACCTACTGGGGAGAGACCTGCTGTTAGAAGGGCTACCATTTTCTGTATTTTGAAGGCCCAACAGTGGAGCATCTTAAGAAAAGGCATTTTACTTAGTTACCATATGCCTGCTGAAAGAAAAAGGATCTGGAGAGAGTGGTACTCATCCGTGCTGGAAGAGCACCCTGAGCTGAAACCAATTGATGTGTATCACTTGGGCCCTAAGGAATAATGATACTGATTTCATTTGAGATATAGAATCAGTAAAAACCATTTACCAAAAGGATAAGTCATGGCCATATGTAAAACAATATCCTTTGTTAGGGGTTCAATTAAAAATAATAAAATCAGTAATAAAAAATTTAGAAAAACAAAGGATACTTTTTAAAAGGGCACTCATTCTGTAATACTCCCATACTTCCAATAAAGAAGAAAGAGAAATTTGATAAAGATGACCCTTATATAGATTTGTACAAGATTTTAGAGAAGTAAATAATTTGTAGTTCCATTAATTCATATAGTTTCTAATTCTGCAATTCTTTTCTTCTGACTTCAGTACTGTTGTCTACAAAGTTTTTCTCTGTAATTGATCTATGTTCTGCATTTTTTTCTTCCTCCCTCCCTCCTTCCCTTCCTTCTTTCCTTCCTTCTTTTTTTCTCTTCCTCTAGGATATGAATCTTGTTTCCTTTTTCTTGTGAAGAGTCCAATATTTATGATACAGGATCTCTCAAAGATTTAGGGACTCTTATTTTCTCTAGTCGTTTACAAACAAACACACAAACAAAAACCTAGAGAGATGTTTTCCTCAGGGGGATCTATAATTATTCAAATTTAGAAACTTTTTGGTAGCCTCAGAAATTAGAGAAAAATGCAAAATTGACACTTTAGCTTTGTGATATTTCTTTGCTTCACAGTAGCAAAGAGGCCCATTAGGCAAATTGCAATATTGCTTAACTGAGGGCATCTGTTGTCAGCTACAGGCCACAGAATGTTACAATCTAGACGTTAACTCACTTTGCAGATATAATCGACTACTAACAGTGAAAAAATTTAGACAATTTGGGGACAAGTACAATATTATACAGTGGATTCTAGTTTTTGCGGAGTAGGAAAAACCGCTGATTTACATGATAATTCTCCAAATTTCTGCTTTGGCCCCTAGAATATGAAGAGGCTTTTGAAACCTGAAATTGGCTATCACCTTTCTCCCAGGTTTGGGGATTCCAAATTTGGGGAATTTTAACATTTGGATATTCCAAATTTTGACCTGATTTATCTGATGCTCTGACTCACTTTGCATATTTAACAATGCTTACTCAAGAGTCTTGTACTCAGGATAAAAGTGGCTCCCTTATAACTTCCTATGCTCTGGTAACTTACAAAATTCTGGAAGCTGAAGTGTTGTCTGGAATTAAATCTGCACAAGCAGACAAGTTAATAGCAGGTAGTAGAGCTATAATTCTTGGTTCTAGATTTAAAGTGAATATATTCATTTATATATTTATGTATATTCACTTTCCATGAATAGTTATGAATTTTCATGAATTTGTTATATATATAACTATATATATGCATATAACTAATAACTATATGTTTGGTATCTGTCATGCTATAAAGCAAATTTTTTAAAAAGATTTTTACTTCAATGGGAACTGAATAATCTCATAGAAATTTGTGGGAGGCTTTACAATTGCATGCTAAAATATCAATAATTCATTTTGCATAGAGAGCTGTGGAAGCTGTTATTAAAACATGACAGACTCCAAATTTAGAAGTTTTACTTTTAATACAATAAGAAAGATTTTTTCCATTTCCAAAAACATGCTTCATAGAAAAAATAGGCAAATGGATTATAAAAGGGGCTAGAAGAAATTTGACTGGATCATGGGAATTAACTAAAAAAACAATTCCTATATCACAGCTTGATTAGATGTTGTGTCATAAACAAAATCATCTGATTAAAAAAGGTTTATTGTAAGGAGAACGGGTGGCTTATGCTCAAAAGACTCGAACTCTCCAATGGGTTTCAGGGAAGAAGTTTTAATAGGCCAAATTTGGGGGCAGGGCTGCAGGGTGTGAAACCCTCATCTGATTGGTTGGTGGTGAGATAATAGTATGGTGTTCCTGGAATGTCAATCATCAACCTTCTTGTTCCAACCAGTCTGGAGTCAGGTGCTTGTGTTCAGCCTGAAGTTATCATCCTCCATCTGGGGTGGGGTTGGGGGGCTGCTTAGTTCCCATAGAAGAACCCAGAGATATGTATCAAATTGTTATGTACCTCCCCTGAGGATGAACCAGGACCAGGTTCCCCATCACTGCACTATTGTTTCTTTCTGCATTCCCTCACTCTCTTAATTAGTAGCTGTTTGAATCTGCCTTTTGGAAGGTCTAGGAGGCTGCAAGCCTTTTTTCATACAAATAAGAAACAGGGGGAACAGGGGACACTGAAAGGCTTTTGTGCCCGGGAGGGCCCGACAGGGTTCTGCATAGTTTCAATACCAGAGCATTTGAATACAATAATGAAAGTTGTGTTATCTCTACTGTTGTCCAGGAATTATGCAAATGTTTGCAGATTCCTATACATTATCATACACCCTTCCTCAAATTTGGAATTTCAGAGGAGGGCTGAAGGGTATGTAACCCTCCTCTGATCAGTTGGTGTTGAGGTAACAGTATGGTCGTCTGTTAGACTACAATCAAGTAGAATGATTGAATCAAACTCTTAAAAAACTCATTGGCTAAGATTCATCTATCTAACTGGTTGAAATGGCCCAGAGTTTTACCGTTAGCCTTGCTAGAATGACCCCTGCACACAAACACAGAATCTCTCCCTTTGAATATATGTTTGGCAGGCCTTGAATGTATGAATTAGAGTCTGAGATCATGCCCTCTATTGGACTTAAGTGAATCTTCTCATAATCACAATCATTTTCAATACTTAAAAGGCCTTCTTTCTTCCGTAAAAACCCTGAGACTTAAAGCCATAAGGATCTGGAAGGACCTGTCCCTATGGACAGGGATATTTCATCTACACGTAGGTGTTCTGTAAGAAAGATAGACTGTTACCCTGCTGAGAAGAGCCTTTCAAGTGTTACTGATCATCCGTTCAGCTCTCAGAGTTAACAAAAACTCACAAGAATTCCTGCTTCCCCATGTAATGCCAGCACAACAGGACTGGACTGTGGTTCCCACAAAGGATTTGAAACTTAAGTTTTCAAGACTAACTGATACTAGTACTGAACTCAAATGAAAACAAGTGTTCTAGAAAACATATTACTTTTCTCGTAGACTGTCTTGCTGTCATAATCACAGTGAGGTTATTTTGATTACTTTAAGAATCATAGTTTACTAGAAAACAGAAATTACTGGTTATTTTTTGTTTTCTTTCTGTCCTCCCAGTAATGGCTCCCACAGTTTCATTTCCCATCAGCTCTAAACTGTCCCGCCAGTATAAGCAGGGTCTGGACTTATAAGTCCAACAATCTGATTAATGAGAGAGTAAAAGAGAGATCATCTTCGTTAGTAATTTTTGATAATAACAAAGTAAAAGTGACTAACATGCCTCCAGCTACTCAATCCTGAAATGTGAAACACGAATATTTTAACTGGTTTGATTGGAAAGATGATGTAAAAATTCTAATTAATAGAAAAACAGAAATTTGGAATTGTAATATAGAGACTGCAAAAGACAGGGCTAATGTTACTTGGTTAATTTCAGGGTGCAATTTCTCTCTAGTCCCAATATAGGTCGATAAATAAATATTAATGCCTGTTATTCAGGGAGATTTTGTTAACTGTTATAATAGTATAACTATTGATTTAGACCCAAAGTAAGCAAAACAAAACAAAAACACCCACAGGATGGGTTTGTCCTAAAGACTTAAAACAGTTAGAGCCATATACATTACACACTAGAATTTCAATCTGTACCTTTCAATGGGTGCCTCATAATAAGACTTTTATACTAGATGATGGCCATGGATATCATTGTGTTTCATATCTGGGGAAATTATTTGTAAAGATAGAACAATTAGTAAAGGGCCTAGAATCATATAAATGTGATGGTACTTATGTAATTCTCTAAAACGCAGGAGAAATTTATTAGGCCTTGCAAGAAAAACTTAATTAAAAATTTAGATTATTAGGATACAGAGTTAAGCTACTCCTTATGCTAAGGTGGGGAAAGACTTCATAAGGATCCACCACACAATATTTAGATAGTTATTCATTGAAAACCCAGGCAACAAAGATATCACAACAATTTGTAAAATTCATGTATGACTAGGAAAAATTGTTATTCATTGCTAACTAAGAATTTCATTTAACCTTTTACCATTGATATGATATAGTCAAAGTTTATTTCCCAAAGGCAAATAATGTACTGAGCTTTTAAAGAATCAGTAATTCTGCTATTCCATCACAATTTTGATAATTGCTTTGCTTTATATTTCACTGTGTATTTACTGGATATTTAGATGGCTGCAGTTTTCCCAGAGAATGGTAGAAATAACAATGGACATAATTATAAAATTGTTACTATTTAATAGTAACACAGGCAGGAGTTGGAAAAGGCATATAAATAAGAATTAAAAATAAGATACTTAATTCTTCATGTTGAACATAGCTAAGAGACTCCTCTGACCACGACTTCTCTCTTCTTAGAACATTTGCTTGAGAAAACTTGTAATTATAAGCTTCTTCTTTGTCACTTTGAAATGTATGTAAGTTGTTTTAAAGCTAATTAAGCTTCTTGCCAGCTTTAAGACAAGGAGTGTCTTTCTCAAGACCTGGGGAACATCTTTGACATGTAATCATCAAGGAAGACATCAGCTGTATCTCTGAGTTTTGTGGGAGGGTAGGAACCTAACATCAGTGGGTGCCTCACTCCAAGTTGGGAAGCTAGCTCTTGTCATAAGGATACAAGATGTTTATGTTTCCACTGGATAATGCCAGTTAGCTAACACACATGGTCACCCCATTGCCAAGTGAGTTTAGGATGAACTTGGTAGAACAGATGCTGTTGTCAAGTCTCTTACCTGAGGACTAGTTATTGTTTATCTTGAGAACATTTATGTAATGGGGAGTATCTGATTAGCTGTATAAAAAGATATTGTTTCTTTCTTTCTGCAGTCTCTTTGGTGGATTACCTGTGATATATATCACATTCTGGTTTATAGTTTTCTTTCTCTTCTATCTTTGTGGAGAGGCTTTTAAGGTTGGAAGATTCTGTTTTTAATTATATTTCCTCAACTCAACCTAAATATCAAAGGATATCAAAGTAACAATTCTGATGTTCACCCCATCACTGAAATTGGGGATTTAGATTTAATCATGATCTTCCACTCAAAAATAGTTACAAATCTAAAAATGTACCACAGAATGACTACCTTACGATCTGTGAATATAAGAATCATTTTATTCATGAAAATAACTTTTCTCAAAGCTAAGACGTAATTTTTCCTCTATTAAAGAATTTTGAATCACTGAAATGTATTACCTGTATGCTCCTTATTTCCAGTAAATTAAGTTATGGAGGGAAATGGTTGATTGTAAACTTGGAAAAAATATTTCATTTGAATTAAAAAAAAAATATATATATATATATATATATCCCAATATAATGTTGTTATACTTAAAATCTTATTACCAAACATAATCTCTATAGCAAATTCAATAGTAAAAACTGAACAAAGGTAAGACACAACTATTAAGAAATAATATTGGATGATGGACAACATTGCTTACAAATGCAATTGAAATGTAAAAGAAACATTCTGTATATGATCTATTAAAATGTAATTTATGTATATAACAAGTAAGTTAGTCTTGTGATATGTTTTTAAATTAGATTTTCATTTCTTATTTATTTATCCAAAAAATTGCTAAGTCGCTCCTTATAAATCCCATTTATCTCATGTATTTTCATAGTATGTTCTGAAGAAATACTAAAATGAAAATATATGCCAGAAACTATTTGGTAGATTATGTATTTGACTTAGATATGTGTATGAATAATATTTTCAATGAATTTCAATGTATCATAAGTTCAGAGAAAAGTGTTTCAATTTAAAAAATAAATAGGTACTGGTCTCAGCATAATTTAATATAAGCTTGTGCTTCTTTTCCATTTTATTTTAATTATTTCCTTTATGTTTCCAGATGACCTTTCGCAAGTAACTCAATTTTCCACTTTTTTATGATAAGTATTTATACTTTATAACAAACAAATATCATGCTGTTTTCTTCATTCATTCATTCACAAATTCATTTTTAAGCTACTACATACTAAATGCATATTAAATGCCACATGTTGTCCTGCATACTTTCTCACCTCTTTGGATATCTAATTGGCATTTCAAAATTTATACCAAAATTGATCCTTCTCTAACATTAATTTTTAAAGTGAAATGTTGTCCCCATTTTATAGAAGGATACTTCCAAACACCTAGTTTTTCAAACTATAAACCTGAGGTCCCAATTCCCCCACCTTTCTTTCATCACAGCCTACAAGTTATGAATTATCTAGTTCTGCCTATTTTAACCCTTAAATAATTCAAATCTCTTTGCTTTTCTGTATCTCCACCAATACCAGCCTAGACCTTTCTGCCTAGTCTCTACCTAAGGAAATGTATTCTTTCTTAGTTGTTTCCCTGAGTGCATTCTTCCCTCCTTTAATTTGCTTTTCATACTGCAGCCAAAGCATGTACACAATGGAAATACTAACTCCCCCCACCAGGACCCTGTTTCAAAATTTTAACAGTTTCCATTGGTGTGGGATAAAAACTGCCATCTTAACATGAATTAGGAGAATATACATGATTTGACCCTTGCTCATTTTATTCTTTACAGAGTCTCCAACACAGCTCCTTTTCCACCCTATATTCTTCGTGACATATTTCATTGTTCCTCAAATGATTCATTCTCCCTTCTACCTAAAAACATTCTGCCATGACTTTTCCTCTTCCTGGAATGAATTTTTCTCTCTTTCTCACCTACCTTATTGCCACAAATCTTCAAAGTTCAATTCATTCATGATCTCATTGAGAAAACTTTATTCAAACCTCTAGACTTAAGTCCTTATATTATGACTGAAGTCCTTATGTTATTAAAATAAATATAATATTTATTGGCATTTTAATAAAATAACTGTGTAATTGGTTCTTCAATTTCTGTCTCTTATTCTAAACTTCAAGCTCAAAAAAGTGCTTTCTTGTCTTGTTATAACTGTAAATGCATCTATGCAAATGCAGCTATGTAAACAGTGGTAAGGTTAGCACCTTGCACATAGTAGGTGGTCAATAAATATATGAAAAATAAATAAATATATAGTATAATATTTAATTTATTCTCATTTCACATTTTCTGCCATAAACCTGTATAGTATAATTTATTATTCCTCAAATAAATGCATTGAGGTATGTAGACAAGAGAAACAAACAAATAGAAGAGTAATGTTTTCTCACTTTTAGGTTTTTTGTTTCTTATAATTTTTAAATTTGCTAGCATCTCACTTTTTTTTTTCCTTCCTCTCAATGCCTATATTTATGGTGCACAGCCTCAGGAATACAAAAAAGATGTGATCACAAGAGTGAAAAAGAGAGTCTTTACTTCTGTTTGAGCAGTTAAGTGAATGGTCTAATGCCTTCTAATGATGTGGATGAAACTACGTACAGTAATTGGTTTATTTTATTTTCTGAAGTGAGTATTTATTTTACTAAGTAAACCATTTGATAGTTTTAACAAATCAATGAAATCAAAATATTTAAGTGGTGTTTTAATGCAGGCAGAATCTAATACAAATAAAGGCTTTTACCTCACACCTGGGAAAAGTTGGGCCAAATATTGAAATAGGTTGTTCACTCAACACAGCCACTTCAAGATTTTTTAAAATCCAACTAATTATAAGCATGTGTAATGTGACCACCTGGTAATTTTAAAATGCCAAAATTGCTGTGTTGGGCAAAATGTTTCAGCCCAACTTCTGCCAAGGGAATTTTGTTTTTCTGTAAGAAAAGATGGCCTCTGTCCTGAACTAGACAGCACTTTAAAGATGTCCTGGAATTGATTGATGAAAGAGTGCCATTTCACTTCCCTGATCATCCTTGGTACATCAAGACATGAATTGAAAGAGTTGATAGTTAAGAGAGGGTTTGTAGTCAACTGGGATTTTGTGTCCACTGATATTTCTTCTTCCTTATATTCTGTAACCCCCTAATTTTCACATTTTGAAAGAACTTTGTTGCTTTTCCTTTGGTTCTATTGCTTTAAAGATTTTCCTAGGAATGAGAATGAACAGAGAGCTTAAAAATATTAGGAAGATAAATAACAAATGCATGTTTGGGATAAATGGAATTGCTACTCATCCTAATAGGAAGCAAGGGCATGTTGGGGATGGTGGCCAAGTTCACAAAGGTGGAGAGTGACTAAAGACCTGTGCTTTATTAAGAGCTCTTCTTCTCCTTCCACCTTCCTGATAGTTCTGTCTTGGTTTTGTGTTTATATGGTTTTTTATTGGCTGGCCTATCTTCATTCACATTTAAATATAAAAGTTTTTACTTCCTCCTTTCCTTTTAAAGATTTTCTCAAGAAGATTTAGCCTTCTCTGTATTTTGATCTATATCCTTTTTACTTCATTCATATCTAATTAGTATCTCCAGATATTATTTCTCTATTGACCCCAAAATTAGGTATTTCAACTCATAAATCTAATAAATATATTTTCTTGAATAATACATAGACAACTCAAACTCAGTAAGTGGTATGACATGACTAGATGATTTCTTTGCACTCCTTGGGCAATCCTTGAAGCAGGGATAAGGTTAGGGAGATTTTCGCATAATCTAGATTAGGGTTTCTCTACCTTGGCACTGCTGATGTTTTGGGTCAGATAATTCTTTGTTGTGGGATTGTAGGATATTTACTATTGTCCTTGGCCTCTATCCACCAGATCTCATTAGTACCCTGCTTCTAGTTGTATCACAAATATATCTAGACACTGCCAAATATCCCCTTGGGGGCAAAACCACCATTAGTTGAGAACCACTGATCAAGATGATAAAGATCTATATTAGGACCACAGCAGTGAAAATGGAGAAGTAATAAAAGCATCTTGGAGGAAGATGCAATGAGATTAATGACTGAGTATATGAACTTAGGGAGAAGGAAGAATCTCAGGTTGTTTTCTAGTCTGGTTATTAAGGACTTCCTAAATTTCAGTCTCATACCTTTGTAATGCTTTTATCTTCTATGCCTTTATTTTCATACTATTCTCTTTACCCAGATTTCTCTTTGATCTCCTTATATATGCCTAACAAAATTCTATTAATCTTTGTGGCCTAACTCAAATATCACTCACCACCATTGTGACTACTTTTCCACCCTTACACTCTGAGAATATTTTCATTCTTCTTTGATTCATGAGCTTTCAGTAATGACCATATTCCTCATGTCTTTACTGGTAGAAACTTGCATCATTTTTATATCCCTTCACAACTTACTATACTGCATGAAATATAATAAGTGCTTAAAAAATGTTGAATGGTTTACTTAGCGAATAAGATACAAAAAAGAAATTTTTTTTTCAAAGTGAACAATTACTGTTGTTTAGATATTCAACATGCCTTAACATTATTATTTATTTTGAAATAATAGGATAACTCTGCAGTATCTGTATATTTATTTTCAAAAAATTGTTTGGATAGAGCAGGTAAAATATGAATATGAAGTATAATTTCAGGGACATAAAGTATGGAAATATAGAACAATTAAATTTATATCTGTAGAAACCAGAAGTTTATCAAGTAACCCAATAGCCATTTCATATATAGCAAAATAGATGGTCAAAAAAATGAACAAAATGAAGTTAAGTGCTTCTCTAAGAAACAGAAATCTCACTTAACATTAGTTAATACCATTTCCTTAATATTTTCATAGGTTTGAACAGAGAATATAGGCCTGGACTAAAAAAAATGCAAAGAGGGGCTAGGGATAGTCTATTTTCCATAGCTTCAAAAAATGAGTCTAAAAATTTAATCTATAAGTATATTTCTACATTTTCTAGAGAATATGTGAAGGGTCGTACATACACTTAGAAAAATATTTATAAAATAAAATTGTAAAATATAATCAATTCATTATACACAGAATAAAGGATTAAAATAAACTTTAGGAGCCAGATATTTCAAAGTAACTTTTACAAAGCTTTGCATCCACGTGTTTGAACCAAGGGAACTGTCTTTCTTCACACACCCTCTTATTCAGCATCCCCACTGAGCTATTGTAAATTATTTCACTAATAAACTTCATCTTGAATTTCTTTAATCCTAAAAAATTATGCTCTTCTTGTTATGAGGAATATGATGGTATTTTGTAGTTATGTAATGTCAGAGAGTACAATTTTTGAGTTTAAAAATAGTCCTTCTATTTTTAAAATTTAAAATATAGAGAAAATGTTCTAGTTTTATTGTGTTGTCTAGCAGAATTCTGGATTATCTTATCAATATTTACTAATTAACTGTTATATAATAATATTTTACATTGTTTAAATATCAAAATACAAAAATAATTACACAAACAGTGAAAATCTGAAGAATTAAATGTCTGTTTTGTCTATAAGACCTCAACAAATGAGCTCATTTGGGATGTTTTGCTGAATTTGGAAAAAACAAATATTACAATGATCTTTTATAGAAAAAAGCCCTCTGTTTACTACACAGGCACGTTATTTAAAATGATCAGAAGAGAGAAAATGAAACACTACATATTTGCATTAATGGTTAAAAACTAATTTCCTCTAGCCACTTAGGCAGAACCATATTCCCATTATGCTAATGTGGTTGTTGTTTTCCATACTCTATTTATCTGCCTCCATATAAAATTCATTAGATCCACTTCAATGTACAGATTTTAAAATCAGTCATATTGTTATTATCTCTACCATGACATATGTAAAACTCCAGCCTTCCTTTTACAAACCCTCTTCTACTTCTCACAATTCACTGTAACACATAACACACACACAAACACACACACACACACACACACACACACACACACACACACACACACATCTTGGCTCTGGAATACGGGGAGTCATAAGTTGGTAGTTTTTTTGTAATTAAGACCACAGGATTTATTGTTTGACTTAAGTTTGAATTCCTCCTTAAGCATTTGTTATTCATGTGGCCTTGGCAACTTGCATCACTTATTGAAGCATCAATTTTCTCCTTTTTGAAAATAAGACTTATAATTCAGTGCTGTGAGGATAAATGAAAGAGATACTACAGTTAAAGTGCTTAGCTTAATAGTTGGCTCATAGTAAGCCTTAAATAAATATTAGTAAAAATTATAATTAGATCACTGGTATAGTAAACTCTGGGGTTATAAAATCTTCCAGTGCCTGCAATTTGGAAATTCTAGTTAAATGTTGAAGTCCTACAACGTTAATGAAAAGATTTAGGCTCAAGAATCTGAAAATATGTTCATCAGACAAATATGTAAGGGACTAGGACCAGGAAAAGGAAATAGAAAACATCTTTTGAGAAGGGTCTAAAAACCAATTTTACTATATAGAGAAAAGAGTTCTTAACTCTTCAGAAGTAGAGGTTATTAGAACAATTTTCAAAGGTCCCAGGGTATAAAGGGCTGGTGAGAAGAAGAATTAACCCGTGCGAGGGAAAGCAAAGCAAAACAAACGAATCACCTCAACTGATCACCTTCCCAACTGCCATTTTTACAGTTTAGTGTGTTTCAGCTAGAATAGACTAACGCTGCTATTTCCTGACTGCTCTCTTTTACATTTTTTCTCTTCTCCATTTCATTTTAGTCATTATTGCCTGACTGATCTTCCTAATCCATAATTCTGTTTTAAAAAAAAAAAAAAAACACATCAGTTGTATTCCATCACTTACACAGACAATGAAAATTTTCTATCCCTGGTATGCCAGGACCTTTATTATGTGGCCTCAACTTGCCTCTGCAACATTTCTCAACTTTCTACCTTCTGTACACACTACATATTGCTTGCTTTCAGTAAGCTTTCTTTTCTATTGGATGATAAAAATCATATCATTTATAATTGCAATAGAGTGTATACTGTGTACCTATTAAACATGGGTTGTGTTAAAGTCAAAGAAGATTATAATGTAAATCAGATTGGGAGAATCAAGAATGGCTTCATAGGGCTAAAGCTGAGCTGAGGGCTCCTAAGGGACAGTTAGAATCTAGCTAAATTAAAAAAGGTAAGGTGGAATATGATTTCAGGTAAAGAGAATGCTTTGTATAATGGACAGCATGGCCATAGTAGGGGCTGAGGCTATATATGCACACACATAGGAGGCTTCATATATATTATATATATGACCAAGTTCTTAAAGGACATTTTGTGTTAATGTAGGAAGTTTGAGGAGTCTTTAGGATTTTCTATATATAAGATCATGTCATCTGCAAACAGGTAATTTTACTTCTTCCTTTCCAATTTGGATGCTTTTTATTTCTTTTTCTTACCAGGTTTCTCTGGCTAGGACTTCCAGTACTATGTTGAATAAAAGTGGTATGAGTGTGCATCTTTACCTTGTTCCCTATCTTAGAAGAAAACTTTCCAGTTTTTCACAATTTGAGTATGGTGTTAGCTGTGGGCTTGTCAATATATGATATTTAGTATGTTGAGGTAAATTCTATACCTAGTTTCTTGAGGGTTTTTAAAAGGAAAGTGTGTTGAATTTTGTCAAATGCTATTTTATTTCTGCCTCTGTTGAGATAATTATGTGATTTTTATCATTCATTCTGCTAATGTGGTATATCACATAGATGAAGAGTCATTCAAAACATGTAAAGTTTCAGTTATACAAGATTAATAAGTTCTAGAATCTATTTTACAACATTGTGCCCTTAGTTAGCAACACTGTGTTGTGCATTTGTTAAGATGGAATCTCATGTTAAGTGTTCTTACCACAAAAGACACAAAAAATGAAAACAAACAAACAAAAGCACAAAAGGGAAAAAGGAAACCTTTGGAGGTGATGGATATGCTTATTACCTTTATTGTAGTGATGGTTTCATGGGTGTATGCATATGTCAAAACTCAACAAACTGTGTAGTTTAAATATGTGCAGTTTCTCATCAATTATACCTCAATAAAGCTGTCTACAGAAAAGTTTGAAATTTATTCTAAAGACAGTCTTTGAAGGACTTAAAGTGGGGAGTTCCATTTTTAAAAGTATCCTAGAGAAGAATGCAGAGAATAGTTTGGAAAGGGTACAGACTGATATAAGAAAGAGAAATAGAAATATTTAGTATTTTAGAAGGAAATATCTAGAAGCCCAAATTAAGGCAGCATGTTAGGAGTGGAGAAGCTGGTTCGAGTCAAAACAATCTAACAAAAAATGTTGAACAGATGCAACGAGATTTGGTGACTTCGTAGATGTGACAGGGTGATGCATGCCGTTCAGAGGAAGAAGTCCAATATAATTCACAGGTAAAATTTGTTCAGGCCATGAGGTACTGACTCAAAGGATCTGGGACTCTTCTGGTATAATCTGTTTTTTTGTGTGCAAGTTTCAGGATATCCTTCTTTGTGGCGATAGCTATGTACTGGGTTGGCCAAAAAGTTTGTTCGTATTTTTCTGCAACATCTTATGGAAAAACCTGAACGAACTTTTTGGCCAACCCAATACTTGAAATAAGTGGATGATGTTAATTTCATTCCTAGAGAAAGTTCTCATGTTAAAGAAATGGCAAAAATTTATGGTATTTGGAATTTAACTTTTGTCAATCAAACTTAAATGGATGAGATTTGCAACATTTCTACAATATTGATTTTTTTTCAGTGATTCAAAATGTTCACTGAATGTTGATTTTACAGCATTCATAGCTAAAACTTTATTAAACCCTCTTGCGCTATTGTTGGGAATGTAAACTGATACAGCCACTATGGAGAGCAGTACGTATGTTCCTTAAAAAGCTAAAAGTAGAACTACCATATGATCCAGCAATCCCACTACTGGGCATATACCCTGAGAAAACCATAATTCAAAAAGAATCATGCATATATACACTATCAAATATAAAATAGATAGCTACTGAGAAGCAGCCGCATAGCACAGGGAAATCAGCTCAGTGCTTTGTGTCCACCTAGAGGGGTGGGATAGGGAGGGTGGGAGGGAGACGCAAGAGGCAGGGGATATGGGGATATATGTATATGTATAGCTGATTCACTTTGTTATAAAGCAGAAACTAACACACCATTGTAAAGCAATTATACTCCAATAAAGATGTAAAAAAAAAAATCATATACCTCAGTAACAACTTATTTATTGATATTTGACTACAATCATACTAAAACTAGAAGAATATTATTATTAATATTTATTATATAATAAATTCCATTTAAAATTACCTTTATTTGGCAGCACTCACCACTCAATGTTAATATTAAGGATGCTAGTAAATTCATCTAAAATTCTCAATATTGGGACATCATTCAATGTCCAAAATGCTGTATTAGGCACTTTAAGTAATATATTATGCATTTAATTCATTTGTGAGTTATTTTTAGTGAGTTTTTAAAAATCTCATTTGGTAAAACTGAGTGTACTGAGAGTATGAAATATCAAAAATACTTTCAGACAGAGTTAGCTTCAAGGAGATACAATCTGTGAAGTTGCACAAAGCCTGGCACTCAGAAAGGCCACATGTCTGAACTTTAAAAGTCACCCCCACATTCACATTTTACAATTTAAGATTCTTTGTTTCTTTCTATGAGTTTGGTTTTTAAGATGCATTTTGCTTTCTAGGTCTTGAAGTAGCATTAAGAATAAGGACAGAGTTTTGAAAAATTGTGGACAATGCTTTCAGTGAACAGATTTTCCTTGGTATTTTAAAAATTTTACCCTAATAAGTTATAAAATAATTTCTTTCTGGGCTTCCCTGGTGGCACAGTGGTTGAGAGTCCGCCTGCCGATGCAGGGCACATGGGTTCATGCCGCAGTCTGGGAAGTTCCCACATGCCGCGGAGTGGCTAGGCCCATGAGCCATGGCCGCTGAGCCTGCGCGTCCAGAGCCTGTGCTCCGCAACGGGAGGGGCCACAACAGTGAGAGGCCCGCGTACCGCAAAATAAATAAATAAATAAATAAATAAATAAATAAATAAATAATTTCTTTCTGCTCTAGCAGGGGTGGGCAAAACCATGGCCTACACCCATGTATTTACCTATTGTTTATGGCTGTTTTTTTTTTTTTGAAAGTAAAACCATTTAATTCATTAATGCCTGTAAAATTTCATAATATAACATGAAAATAATTCAGTGGTAATTAGACAATTAAATCCATGGCAGAATTGAGCTTCATGGTGACAGCTTCACCTGGGTAGAGTCATCTAGCCAATAGGCTGACGTTTTCCTCTCCCCAGTCACTCTTCTTCCCAGAAAGTGTTGCTATTGCCTCTTTTCTTACTTTCCTGACCTTTCTCTTCAGTGTTCCATGTTTGTGCTTTTCTGCTAACCTTTGGAATTATCGAACAACTTGCAACCAGAATCTGGGAAGTCATGGCTAATGTGTTTCTAGCTAATAAAGCAAAATCAAAGGAAAGCAATCCTCAGGTTATCATTTCAGCACCACATGGGCTTCCTCTGTATTCCACACGTTCAGTGTTGATGATGATTCTTTTTCTTTTTTTTCTTTTTGTTAGTGTTAGTGATTCTTTATTAGATACTGACCTCTTTTATTCAAGTAAGATGATTTATTTGATATTCTGGGGGGAAAAATTAAACCTCTTACATTTGGTTCATTTTTTTTTTTTTTTACATCTTTATTGGAGTATAATTGCTTTACAATAGTGTGTTAGTTTCTGCTTTACAACAAAATGAATCAGTTATATATATATATACATATGTTTCCATATCTCTTCCCTCTTGCGTCTCCCTCCCTCCCACCCTCCCTATCCCACCCCTCCAGGCGGTCACAAAGCACCGAGCTGATCTCCCTGTGCTATGCGGCTGCTTCCCACTAGCTATCTACCTTAAGTTTGGTAGTGTATATATGTCCATGCCTCTCTCTCGCTTTGTCACAGCTTACTCTTCCCCCTCCCCATATCCTCAAGTCCATCCTCTAGTAGGTCTGTGTCTTTATTCCTGTTTTACCCCTAGGTTCTTCATGACATTTTTTTTTCTTAAATTCCATATATATGTGTTAGCATACAGTATTTGTCTCTCTCTTTTGAGCTACAACAGCAGATGTTAGTAGTTGTAATAGAGACAATCTGGCCTGCAAAACCTAAAATATTTGAAAAAGTTTGCCAGTCCCTGTACTGGAGAATGAGAAATATTATATATTTTATGTTGATGAATATTCCAGTGAGATTTTTGTTTATTGTAGGATGGGGGTCCGCAACCCCCAGTACCAGTCCCCAGCCTGTTAGGAACTCAGCCGCACAGCAGGAGGTGAGCAGCAGGGGAGCAAGTGAAGCTTCATCTGCCACTCTCCATTGCTCCCCATCATTCGCATTACTGCCTGAAACATTCCCCCCCCAACCCCGTTCATGGAAAAATTGTCTTCCACAAAACCAGTCCCTGGTGCCAAAAAGTTTGGGGACCACTGTTGTAGGACACCCACACAGCTGGGGTAGTCAGTCTTAGTACTTACAAGAACACAGATATTTCATGTTTGTACTGGGTTGAATAGTGTCTCTAAAAAATCATGTCCATTTACAACCTGTGAATATGACTATTGCGAATGTTGTTGACCCCCACAAAACTGGTTTGTTGAGATCCTAACTCCCAAAGTGATGTTATTAGGAGGTGTGGCCTCTGGGAGGAGATTATATTGTATGGGTGGAGCACTCATGATGGGATTAGTGCCCTTAAAAAAAGACCCCAGAGAGCTCTTTCACCCCTTTTACCATGTGAGGACACAGTGAAAAGACAGCTGTCTATTAACCAGGAAGTGGACTCTCTCCAGACTCTGAGACAACTAGTGCCTTGATCTTTGACTTCCCAGCCTCCCAGGCCTGTGAGAAAAAAATGTCTGATGTTTAAACCAGCCAGTGTATTTTATTTTTATTATAGCAGCCCAAACCAACTAAGACAGTGACTTTATTTGTACATACGGTCTTTGCAGATGTAATAAGATTAAAATGTAGTCATACTGGATTAAGGTGGTCACAAAATCCAATATGATCAATTTCCTAAGAAGAGGGAATTTGGGGCACAGGCACATACACAGAAGAAAGATGATGTGAAGATATAGAAACACAGATACATAGGGAAGAAGGCTGTGTGACAAAGGAGTCAGAGATTGGAGCAATGAGTCCACAAGCCAAGAAATACCAAGGATTGATGGCAAACACCAAAAGCTGCAAGTGGTAAAGAAGGATTCCTCCCTAAAGCCCTTGATCTGGCAGAAACCTTGATTTCAGACTTCCAACCCCCCAGAACTGTGAGAGAATAAGTTTCTGTTGTTTAAGGTGACCCAGTTTGTGCTATTTTGTTACAACAGCACTAGGAAACTAATACAATATTTTAAACAATTTTGATAAAATACTCAAGTACACCTGAACTATTGAATATTTTTTCTAAAATTTTACTGGTTTAAAGTAGAAGACTAGTGGTTATTAGTATTATAGCAGAAGAGTTACACTTTGAATAGGCTTGTACCATATGGCAATTTTACAAAATACTTTATTCCTTTTTAATATAAAAATTGTATTGCATTTTAATTACCAACTATGACTTAGTGGGTCAACATAGTCCTCCAAAGATAAAATAGGATGTATAAATGTTTATCTTAATATTCATTTAGTAAAAGACCAATCATTTTTATGATTCTTAAGAGCACACAAATTAAAGTTATGATGGAAAGTGTAGCTTAATTTCTTCCTTTTATTACTTATCTCTGTTAATTTCATAACTATTAAATTCTTTAAAGCAATTATTGCCAATCACTGCAGCTCAAGAGCAATAGCTACTTTATTTGTTAATTAAATACTTATCTAAGGCACTTCATTTTGAGTGTTAACAAATATTTACTTATTTCTTACTAAGAATAAAAAATTTATTTATAATTCAGGAGGACAGCCTGGATATCTAAGCTATTGGATATTAAAAAATAATTTTGGAAAAATTACATAATCAAAGAAGGAACATGAGAGCATGTGTAGTAACTATGAGTGTCTTAGCATCCAATATTATCAGTAACTTATCATCTCTATTTCTCCAAGAAATATCCTGCTACATTCCAGAATGTTCTACATATTTTTGTGTTTTAAGGTACAATTGAGTGTATGTTACTACATTTGTCACCATGTAATTTGTGGATCCAGGTATTATTTCAGAACCCCAAACAGCATTTATTAAATTTGCTAAGTAATTATATTTACTCCTGATAATTTCAATTCTACAGTGCAAATCAGCACAAGTGTGTCTAGCAAGTTATATTTCTTCATCTACAGAGCCCCTGCTGTACATAAAGCATCCACTAGTAACTTTCTTTAATTCTCTTAATTGCTTGGAGCAGCCTGAGCCACTCTTTTCACCTAATCTGATACTTTCTGTTGTGTTTCATAAGAAAACATAATAGTCTGGAGAGAGGCCACTTATAATTACAAGAATTGAAATACAAGCACACTCATGTCTAATATAGATTTGGAGTCAACTTTGCAGCATTTACACGTATATCTGTGTAATACAAACATTTCGAGAAACTCTAATGGCCCAGACTCAGAGAGAGGGAAACAATAAAAGGAAAGAAATGCAAAATAAAACAGATGACTAATATTTTGAAAAGATTATTATGCATTCTTTTAATATTGTATAATGATACTAAAATTCATTTTATAACAAATCTTTTTTGTTTTATTAGGATTTTATAATTATATCCACTTGTATTGCATTTATTTTCCAAAGAATCAGTTATGAATGTACATTCCAATGTTGTTCAACTGGGTGTTCATTGAACATGTTGTTTTTTTTCTACTACTCTTAACTTTGACATTCTGTTTCATCTAAATAAAGTGCATGAGACCAGATTTACCTGATGCTCTTAGACATGCTCAGTCTTTGATGCCTATGTTTAAAATAAATGAATGATTGGATGGATGAATATTGCTCTTAAACCTTTAAAATGCTGAAAAGGTGACCAGTAATATTTCTTGCAGTGTAATATCTTAGCTTTATGCACCACAATTAAATAGGAATTATTTAGTGAGTTCAGTTTATTTTACCTGTACAGTATATAATAAAAAAATGTAAGCTAATGTTTTAAAGTGTTTAAAGAAACAGAACTCTTAATATATTCTGCAGAAATTTTACTCAAAGAAACCTAATAGAAGAAGCAGTTTCCTTCCGAAAAGCTCAATTACCATACAAAGTAAAATGCTGTTACTAAAGAAACAGGTTCCCCTAGAACAAAGCAAATGACTACATAATTTGAAATCTAGCTTGTACCTGCATGAGTGAGAGAGAACTTTTGATTCCATTAGTCTCTGTCACTCTCAGCAACATTGTGGGTATTGTGTAAAATTAAGTGAGGAAGGCAACATTGGCTGATGGAATGGCAAACACCTATTTAATAAAATCATTTTTCTTGTTTCCATTTACATTTTTAACTGATGATATTTAGACTGTGGGCCTGCATGTACCAGGAAGCTGTGCAAGCACAGAGGGCTAGCTAAAAATACTACCTATATCATTATTGAAATAGCTGAAAAATCACTTTGGTCCAATATAAGAGACATTCTTCTATTAATTCAAACGTGTTTGTTCTTAAGATTTTGGAGGTTGTCAAATCTTTTGAGAACCTGATTAAATCTAAACACTCCGACCAGAAAAGTACATACAGATACAAATAATTTCCATATTATTTTAGAGGGGCATGTACTTCCTAAGCTCTCCTTGAGAGGTGATACGTTCCAAATAAAGATGCCTATCCAAAATCTACCTCACGAGCAAAGTGTTTATTACTGTACCTGTAGTTCACTGATATTTTATATCCGAGATTCACTCTTCTTGAGTCTTCAAAGTCATTCTCTGCTTAGATAATTTCTTTCACATGGTTAGGATATGGCCATAATAAATCTCTTTTTACTCCCAATTGGCACTAAAAATACAAAAGGATAATGAATGCATATTATTAAATATCACTTGCCAATGTTATTTTATATCTTTATAATAATTTTTCTTTTGGATATACCATAATTTACTTAACCATTATTCAGCATTTAGATATATTTTCATAAATAATTGTACAAATCTCTGTCTTTTCCCTTAGTGTAAATTCTTAGGACTTGGAATTACTTGGTTAAAAGTGTGAATGTGTTAAACTTATTGATGTATATTACTAAATGGGTCGACACAAAATAGAAACAATTTATACTTCCACCAGTGTTTGTTTTAAGATAAAGACTATTTCTATATATCCTCAGTAACTGGACAATATTCAGTTTTGCCATTGAAAAAACAATAAATAAAAAATAAAATTTACTGTTACTACCTTATAAAAGGCATTATCTGGGACACAGAATAATAAAACAGATAATAGATTTTATAACAATTACAAGGCAAATGAAAATCCAGTTTCATGTGACTACTTTTTCTGATGATCTTTGCCAAAACAAAAATTGTACCTGACAAATTTAAACAGGCAAGACTTTACTCAAGGTTATAGGTGATAGAGACCATAACTCAGTTTGAGCTCAACTCCAATAAAACAAAAGGCAATGCGGGCTTCCCTGGTGGGGTGCAGTGGTTGAGAGTCTGCCTGCCGATGCAGGGGACATGGGTTTGTGCCCCGAACCCCGGTCCGGGAAGATCCCACATGCCACGGAGCGCCTAGGCCCATGAGCCATGGCCGCTGGGTCTGCGCGTCCAGAGCCTGTGCTCCGCAACGGGAGAGGCCACAACAGTGAGAGGCCCGCGTACAACAAAACAAACAAACAAACAAAAAACAAAAGGCAATGGTTTTTTTCCTGTTTTTTTTTAATTGAAGTATAGTTGATTTACAATGTTGTGTTAGTTTCAGGTATACAGCAAAGTGATTCAGATATATATATATATATATATATATATATATATATATATATATATTTTTTTTCATATTCTTTTCCATGATAGGTTGTTACAAGATATTAAATATAATTCCCTATTCTAAAGCAGGACCTTGTTGTTTATCTATTTTAATTTTTAAAATTTTTATTTTATATTGAACAATAATTGATTTACAATGTTGTGTTAGTTTCAGATATATAGCAAAATGATTCAGTTATACATATACATATATGTATTCTTTTTCAAATTCTTTTCCCATTTAGATTATGACAGAATATTGAGCAGAGTTCCCTGTGCTATACAGTAGGTCCTTGTTGGCTATCTATTTTAAATATAGTAGTGTGTATATGTCAATCCCAAATCCCAATTCATCCCTCCCCCCCACCTTTCCCCTTTGGTAACCATAAGTTTGTTTTCTATGCCTGTGAGTCTGTTTCTGTTTTGTAAATAAGTTCATTTGTATAATTTTTTTTACATTCCACATATAAGCAATATCATGTGATATTTGTCCTTCTCTGTCTGACTTACTTCACTTAGTATGATAATGCCATTTGAAGCAACATTGGATGGACCTGGAGATTATCATACTGAGTGAAAAGGCAATGGGTTTTTAAGCAGAGGTGAAAGTGTGAAAAAAATATGGGGAGATTTTAGGAGGGGTTGATTAATGGGAGGTGTGGAGCAGATTGAGTTATTCCTGAATATGCAAGTATTTTTCTTGTTTGTTCCTATTTGCATGATCATTAGGCTTTGGGACTCAGATGTCTGAACACAGTGAAACTGCAGAGAAGTACAGAATCTTTCCTCAGTTGGATTCTTAAGTTCAGAGAACTTCTAAGTGACATCTGAGGCTTAGTTCAGAAAACATTCCCAGACACTTTATACTTGTGGGATCTGGATGTCCAGACAGACTCTAGCTAGATGATAAAATTTCTCTTGTCCAACATTTATGTTTCTGAGATCCTAACTCCACACTAAGCATTTGAACAGGAGATGTCAGTAGTATTAAATGAACATATCACAGATTATTTTCTCATGTAGTATACAATCAGGCAGAGGTGATAAGATATGCATATAACCAGGTGCACTCAAGAAGCATATGATCTACAGATGCCACAGATAGTCATGTATTTGTTTATAATTTTAACATTTTAACTTGTGTTTCTTATTGCTGTCTTGTCTTTGCCTTTTCTATTTAACTCATTAGCTTTCATTTTTTCTGCATACATCACTACTTTCCATAGTAATTGCTTTTTTGTGAATCTTCTATTGCTTCTCTCCTCAAGGGAAAACATGCTATTGTCTATTCATATATTTTTGTCCTTTCCTTCAGTTAATTTACTCAGTTCTAGCTGCTATTCATTCTCAAGGTGAACTTTCTGCATTCAGGATATCTACTCTTTATTATAAAGTGACATCACACAAGTATTCAACTTTTCTGGGTTATAAAAGACACAGATATTGTGCTATTATGAGGCAAGTGCATTATGCCCCTCTGCAAAAGTGCATACTTTCTTCCTGTCCAAAGAAGGTTGCTACCAATTAAAGAAAAATGTCTTAAACATAGTAACTGCATTCAGTTGATATTGAAATACGCAAAGGGACAGAGTTTTGGCATCATGCTTTGTTTCCTATTTTTATTTCCCTTAATAACTTCTGATAACATTTTGAAGTAATTCTATTAATATACACTTAAGGAAAAATAATTGGCACCGTGGATATGTTTCAGTCTTTCTAGCATTTGAGTGAAATTCATTATAATGCATGTATAATGTAACTTTTTATTATTAACATAAAACCTACCTAAAATTATGTGCAGCTTATGCATCATGTATTCTTCAAGCAAAGAGGAGACTTAAGCAGTGACCAGGCCTGATGAGGAGAAAAGTAGATTTGGAGAGAGAGTGAAGCCAAGACAAGATGCAGGGGGCTCCTGCATCTCCCTTTGCTGGGCAGGCAAAATTGGCTGTCACTGTGCTGAGCATAAGCCTGGCTAAAGTGGAACCATGGAAATATGCGATGGAGGGGACTTTTCTATGTTTCCTGCCAAGTAAAAAAAAGTCTTACTATCTCCCTTCAAACATGAAGGGAAGAGTCAAATCAAAAAGGCACCAGATAAAATGTTGTTAATGTTTGCAGGTCAAGAACTCCTTTGAAAAATTCTCCTAAATGTGGGGGGAATAAATAAAAGAACATGCATTGATAAGCACTGATAATTGTTCTATCATTTCTGTAGCTAAACAAGACACCCTCTCCCCAGCAGCAGGTCGTAGACTCTAAGTTAAAACTTTCCTCATATCAGAAAATTACATGTTAAAAATGAAAATCTTGTTATTTTTTCCCCAGACCTAGATCTTTAGTGAGAGCATAAGAAAAGACTGAAAGATTAAAAGGACTTTTTGAGAAGAGATTTTTCGCACTGAGTCACTCAATTGAGAATTTCGATGACAATATGAGCCCAGAAATTCTTTTTAAAGACTCCTTAAGTCCATTTGTTAACAAAATAATTCAGCAAAAGTACAATTTAAATCAGAATGTTATTTTCAGATACCTCAGTTGTAGAAGAATTTGTTTGCTAGAATTTAGGTATTCAATGCGCAAGCCCATTTCTACTCACTTCAGCTAGGATTTAGGCTGCTCTTTGCTTACCTAGCCAAACTGCCTTTCTGCTTGAGAGGAATTAGGTTACAAATCTCATCTGCTTGCCTTATGCATGCATTTGGCAGAGAAGTCACCTGCTTATTCCACAAAATGTACCCGGAGAAACAGTTTTTTTCTTTAAGCTTGTTTACAACCCATTATTTATGTGATAGTACCAGGGGAAGAATTTGTATAACTACTAGTTTCTTCTCTGCTTCTTTAGGCAGAATACCATAGGTGCTAAAAACTTATCCAAAATTTAACATGCAATTAAAAATATCCTCTCTATAAGATCTATAGTTAGGTCAAATGTGCATAAATTTAAAAAATTATATGCAACTCATTTGGGTGATCACGTTAAGGAAAAATGTGGTAAACTAAATGAAAGCATCCTAGGAGAAAGGAAGCTCTCAAAACTGGAGTGATTTTTGATGATCATGTCATTAATGATTTTCCAATAAGTAACACTAATTATTTTGGCACTAAGTTCCTGGTTTCCTCAAAATTAAAAGCTTATGTTCCCTCAGGGACATGAACTAAGCAGAGAGAAGTTCATCCTCACAACAGCTGAGTGGGCAAAATATGTCAAAATGTCAGACTGTGAAACTGGAGTAAAAATGTAAGAGAGGGAAATTGCCAGTCCTTGTGCTTTTGTGGCCATTAAATCACATTTGGTATGAGAGTTGACATTCAAGAGTTCACAAATCACATGTGATATACAGAAATATCTTTATAAAATAATAGAAGAATCCACCCAATACTAGACCAGTGTTTCTTAATTATTTTTGTTGTCCCTCTCCCAGGAGACTTCTTAAATAGTTTTTCCCCAAATCATTGCCCTTTTGAAATTTTGTACTACAGATATATGTCTATTTACTGTATGTACACTTCTGCTTTATACATAAAAAGATTGAGGATTTTTTTTCCCACACACCCTCCACATGGGCAATTTTTGGCCTCATGGGGGCAATAAACCCCAGTTACAAAAGCATTCATTGACATGAAAAAATTAATGTCTGGAGGAATAAATTTTTTTCTTCAGATTCTAGATAATTGCCCTCTCAATCAATTTATCTTAGCTAAGGATGACTTTCATTAAAAATCTATTTCTCGGGCTTCCCTGGTGGCGCAGTGGTTGAGAGTCCGCCTGCCGATGCAGAGTACACAGGTTCGTGCCCCGGTCCGGGAAGATCCCACATGCAGCGGAGAGGCTGGGCCCGTGAGCCATGGCCGCTGAGCCTGCGCGTCCGGAGCCTGTGCTCCGCAACGGGAGAGGCCACAACAGTAAGAGGCCCACGTACCAAAAAAAAAAAAAAATCTATTTCTCCAAAAATTCATTTCTGATTAAACACAAAATAGGTACTTCTGTGAATTATTGATTAGCTTGTTTCCTGCAGTGTCGTTAATCCTAATATTAGTATGCAATCTGTACCATGTACCCCCTCTACTAGTAGTAGTTCTACTACTACCTACACATTAACAATTGCTAATTTTATACTTGTAGCCCAGAATCTTTCTAGGGCTGTATATTTTACTGAATGCTATACATCTTCATCTGAAGAACCCACAGGTACCCAAGGTAAAAATGTACACAGTACTTCTCCTTTTATAAAAAGTTTTTGATCAAAACTTTTTCTTCCCTTATCTGCCACTTCTATTTGTTCACTAATATCTATTGAACTCCGGGATTATAATCCCTCACATTTATTATAATCTCTCACATTTATTATAATCTCTCATGTTTATTCTTTAGCCTAATCACACACTATTTCTGTATTAGATCAACTCTCATCCTCTCACATCTACACTATTCAATCACTCTAATAACATTGTCTCTCTGCCTCTAGTTTTGCCTACACCAACTCAGTCATTTTCACTGTTACTTGGATAGTTTCACTAAAACAGAAATCTAGCAATATAATTCATTTTCTTTAAAATGACTCCCCATTCCTCAAGAAATAATGTTAAATCTCTTTGTCTGAACATACAAACCTGACACTAGTCTAACATATCTAGCCTTATTTTTAGCCACTTCTGTCCAATGTTAAAGCCCTATTAAGTTCATTAATTATACCAATTTCTGCAATTACTCCATGTGGTTATGATTTTCTGAGACTTTGTACATGACTGCTAACCCCTGCTGGCCTCTTTAAGTCAGCCTCCTGAACCTTCAAAATCCACTTCATGTCTCTGCTTTTGTAAAGTCTTCCTCTACTCTCTAACTGGAGTTTATTAATCAAGCTCATTTTATGCTACTTTAATATTTAGTATTGACTTCCAGTATAATAGTAATCATATTTTTCAAATATTTTTATATGTCTGCCTCCTTGATTATGCTTAACAACAAGAATAATTTAATTCATTTTTGAATCTATGTCAACTGATTCAACTCAATATATACTTAGATATGAATGAATGGATAGAACATCAACAAATGAATGAAAGAAGTTGATGGGAGGCAATATGGCTGGAATAAATGAACTCATGAAAATAAACCAAATTTCACTTGTCACTGAGAGCTTCCAATACAGTTATTCATATGCCAATAAAATTTATTTTGGGGAAATGGTATTATTTTCCATCAATAAATTAATATAGTTTCTGGATTTTTCAAAAGAAAAAAAAAGCCAAAGTATACTAATCAGTGAGAAACTAATCATGTTTTCCTAATGAGGAACATAGTAACCTTGTAAATGTTTCAGTTCATAAGCCAGTGAGCCATTTCACAAATTTTAACAGTGTGTTTGCTGGTTTTCTGTATCCTTTTATCATATGCTTAACACACATGAAAACGAATTCCTTAAAAATGACATCCCTTAAAGATGTACTTGAAATATTCAAGTAAAATCAAAGTATTTTCTAGAGTTGATTTTAGCATCTCATGTCACCCCAGAGATAAATGAGCTAATTTTCTGTAAAATCTATTATTAATCCTACCAATTATCCATAAAACACCAAAGTATCTGATATCATGCATTATCCATTTAAATTAGGATAAGTATCTCAGTCAAATAAAAGGACTTGCTTTTTTACTTGAAGTTTGTCACTGGAGTACATGGACCTGATGATGTTTTTTTCTCTTAGCCAAAGTCTGTCTAAAACATATTCTCCCTAAGCCTCATTTTGATAGTTATGAGATATTTTGATTCTTCTTTTGGAAGTAAAAAAGTATCTAATGCTTGTCAAATCTCTAAAACTGTAGTCTGGTATGAGTTTCAGAAAAGAGCAGAATCTCTAGGTGTACAGATGATTAATGAGAGAAGTCTGAGCACTGAAACACAGAGGGGAAAAAGGTTAACGGTGTGTATGTGCTTAACTGGAATATTATGGAGAAACTGGAAAATGTCAAATATTGAACAGATACAGGATTAATTCAGGTTTCCTTGACAGTTATTTATATGGCATCTCTTAGGTAATAAAAACATAGATGGCATAAATTGAAAGTAAAGAGATAAAATTTATAAATAAGATTGGTGATAAAGGGAAAAAGAGAAATTGTGTATTAGTAGAATATATCAAGTTTTCCTACCTAGAAAATGTAAGTGGCTTAATTATTATTTATAACACATAAACTTCCAACAGCTTTGAATTCAAAATAAGAAGAAATCTGAAGTAAAAAACATTTGTGTGGACATAACTATCCAATCTATGTGGTCTAATTAGTTTAACTTCTTTTTATTCAATCTGAATGTCAGAATCTTTCACTCCACTAAATCTCTAGTTCACACATGTCACAAATCACTCTCCTTCCCTTTCCATTATGCCCAGAAAAACTCTGCTCTGAGAGTTTGAGTCATGAAGAGATAAAAAGTAAAGTGAAATGAACATTAGGTTTTGACCCAATTAGTGATTAATTATTTTGTTGATATTTAATATTGCAATGCTCAATTACTCCTCCCATTTTGTGCTTCTCCATTTTTGCAAGAATTTATGTTCTCTCAATTTTCAACTTATTTTTGTTGTTCTTGTCTTTCCTGTTCTGTTTTTAGAAGTGAATCATACAGCAGTGAACATAGCCAAATGTCAGGACAATTTAAAAGTAAACAAAAACAAAAAAAACCTAACTGAGATGTATAAGCAATTGATTAAGATAAATGTAGATGTATTATAGATATGTATATATATATATATATATATACTCTGTCTTCCAATTATCTTTCTTTTATGACTGTATGTAAAACTTTCAAGCTACAGTTTATTTTTTAAATGTTGAATCAAATGTATTTCCTCTGCAACACCATGGCTTACTTTATCCACTTTCAGTATAAAACTAGTTTGACTTAATATACAGAAAGCTATGGTAGGAAGTATAGTAGAGCTGTATATAGGAAGGGTTAACAAAAATGCCCACTGTTTGAAAGATTAAAAATGCATCCGAGGAAAAACAGGAAGATTGCAAGTAATTAGGCAGTCCAGGGTTGATTTCCTTCCTGTACCAAACAATCTACATGATTTCTAAAATCTCCACAGCAAATGTGAACAAAATTATGAGGCAGAGAAAAAGATAAGAAATAATTACACAAACACATCTGCTAGTGTATTGCAACACAAAGTACCTTAAAGAAATTCAAAGGAACTGAAACCAATATGCAATATTGTGACTAAAAGAAAATGGAAGATGACTGATATAAGATAGTGGATTGCACATTAATAATTAAATACAGGCATTGCATATATACTTAACTTAAAAATTTTAAATATGACAAATTTATGTGAAAAATATGAAATAAAATGCATCATTACATTAACCAATGAGATTAAATTATGTTGAGATTCATTTTCTCTATTGACAACCTAATTGGTTAAAATGCTTCCAGTTTGGTACTGAAATTCCTGAATCATATCTGGAGCTGTTATACAGTATCGGCTTTGAGGAAGGTAGGATGATCTTAAAAATAGAGAAACAATTTCACCCATTGGATTTTAAGTCAAGTATACAAACATATAGTCAAAAAGTCATTTTAGGGAAAGTGAATTCCAGACCAAGAAAAATGAAACTATGTCATCAATCAGAAATGGTGGGTGGGGGAAGTGAATATTGGAAAATTGAGTCACTGACATAATTGTTGGACTTCTAGTGAAGAGGTCAATTATTAAATTTTATTTAGTTTTTTAGATAACTTGACACCGACAAAATACTAAATTCATACAACTAAACTTCCTTTGATTTTCTTAAAAACTACTTTATTGAGGTATGATTGACATGTAAAAAGCTGTACGTATTTAGTTTATAGAATTATATATAGACTCACCACCATTAAGGCTGTAAACATATCTATTACCTCGCAACATTTACTCCCATCACCTTTCTTATATTTTTTCTGTGGTAAGAGCACTTGACATTATATTTACCTCCTTAATAAGTTTTAAACAATAAAATATTGTTAGCTCTTGGCACTATTCTATATAGTTGGTCTCCAGAACCTACTTTATCTTGAAAAATGGAAACTTTGTACCTTTTGACCATCACTTCCCATTTCCCCATCCCTATAGCCTCTAGCAACCACATTTCTATTCTCTGTATCTGAGTCTGACTAATTTAGATTCTACATACGGTGAGATCATATAATATTTGTACTTCTGTGTTTGGCTTATTTCACTTAACATAATGTTCTCCAGGTCCATTCATGTTCTTGTAAATAACAGGCTTTCCTTCTTTTTTAAGGCTGAATAATATACTATTTTATGTATATATCACATTTTCTTTATTCATTCATCCATTGTTAAGCATTTAGCTTATTTCTATATCTTAGCTATTGTGAATAATGCTTCAATGAATATCAGAGTACAGGTGCCTCTTCTAGATATTTCCTTTGGGTAGATACCCAGAAGTGGGATCGCTGGATTACATGTTATTTCAACGTTTAAATTTTTTAAAGAAACTCCATGCTATTTTCCATAATGGCTAATGGCTATAATAAATTATATTCCCACAAACACTGTACTAGGGTTCACTTTTCTCCACATGCTAGCCAACACTTGCTACCTTTTGTTTTTTAGACAATAGCTATCCTTACAGATGTGAGGTGATATTTTCTTGTAGTTTTGATTTGGATTTCCCTAATGGTTGCATCCCTGATGATTTGTATTTCCACGAAGATGTTGAGCACCTTTTCATATACCATTGGTTATTTGTGTGTCTTATTTAGATAAATGTCTTTTCAGGTATATGCCCATTTTAACATCAAGTTATTTGTTTTATGAGTTTTTTGTTTGTTTGTTTTTGTTATTGAGTTATATCAGTTGCTTATATATTTTGAATATTAATCCTTTGTCAGATACGATTTACAAATATTTTCTCTCATTCTCTTGGTTGCCTTTTCATTTTGTTGATTTTTTTTTATTGGAGTAAAATTGCTTTACAATGTTGTATTACTTTCTGCTGTACAACGAAGTGAATCAGCTATATGTATATATATGTCCCCTCCCTCTTGAACTTCCCTCCCCCTCTCTCCTCCCATCTAGGTAGGTCACCACAGAGCACCAAGCTGAGCTCCCTGTGCTCTATGGCAGGTTCCCACTAGCCATCTATTTTACACATGGTAGTGTATTTATGTCAAACCTAATCTCTCAGTTTGTCTCACCCTCCCCTTCCCCCCCTGTGTCCACATGTCTGTTCTCTACGTCTGCGTCTCTATTCCTGAGCTACAAATAGGTTCATCTGTACCATTTTTCTAGACTCTACATATCTGCATTAATATACGATATTTGTTTTTCTCTTTCTGGCTTACTTCACTTTGTATGACAGAGTCTAGGTCCATCCACATCTTTACAAATGACCTAACTTCATTCCTTTTTATGGCCGAGTAATATTCCATTGTATATATGTACCACATCTTCTTTATCTATTCATCTATCATTGGGCATTTATGTTGTTTCCATGTCCTGGCTATGGTAAATAGTGCTGCAATGAATATTGGGGTACACATGTCCTTTTGAATTATGGTTTTCTCAGGGTATAGCCCAGTAGTGGGATTGCTGGGTCATATGGTAGTTCTATTTTTAGTTTTTGAAGGAACCTCGATACTGTTCTCCATAGTGGCTGTATCAATTTACATTCCCACCAACAGTGCAAGAGGGTTCCCTTTTCTCCACACCCTCTCCAGCATTTATTGTTTCTAGATTTTTTGATGATGGCCATTCTGACTGGTGTGAGCTGATACCTCACTGTAGCTTTGATTTGCATTTCTCTAATAATTAGTGATGTTGAGCATCTTTTCATGTGCATCTTGGCCACCTGTATGTCTTCTTTGATGAAATGTCTATTTAAGTCTTCTGCCCATTTTTTAATTGGGTTTTTTGTTTTTTTCATATTGAGCTCCATGAACTGTTTGTATATTTTGGAGATTAATTCTTTGTCCATTGTTTCATTTGCAAATATTTTCTCCCATTCTGATGGTTGTCTTTTTGTCTTGTTTATAGTTTCCTTTTTTGTGCAAAAGCTTTTAAGTTTAATTAGGTCCCATTTGTTTATTTTTGTTTTTATTTTCATTACTCTAGGAGGTGGTTCAAAGAAGATCTTGCTGTGATTTATGTCCAAGAGAGTTCTTCCTATGTTTTCCTCTAAGAGTTTTAGAGTGTCTGGTCTTACATTTAGGTCTTTAATCCATTTTGAGTTTATTTTTGTGTATGGTATTAGGGAGTGTTCTAATTTCATTCTTTTACATGTAGGTGTCCAGTTTTCCCAGCACCATTTATTGAAGAGGCTGTCTTTTTTCCATTGTATCTTCTTGCCTCCTCTGTCATAAATTACGTGACCATATGTGCTTTGGTTTATCTCTGGGCTTTCTATCCTGTGTAATCTCATGTGTTTATTTTTGCTTTTGTTGCCTGTGCTGTTAGTGTCATATCTGAAAACATTGTCAAGGCCTGTGTTAAGGAGACCATGGATTCATTCTGAGTTGATTTTTGTGTATTGTGTAAGAAAAGAGTCCAATTTTATTCCTTGGTAAGTGGTATTCAGTTTTCACAACACGATTTTTGTAAGAAACTACTTTTTCAATTTTGTATTCTTGGCACCCTGGTGAAGATTAATTAAACATATATGCATGATTTTATTTCTGAGCTCTTGGTTTTTTTCCATTGGTATATATGTTTGTTTGTATGTCAGTATCATGCTGTTGTAATTGCTACAGCTCTATAATATAATCTGAGATCAGTGTGAGGGTTCCAGTTTTGTTCTTCTCTCTCAAATGGCTCTTTGGAGTCTTTTATGGCTCCATATGAATTTTAAGTTGTTTTTCCTATTTCTGTGAAAAATGCATTTAGAATTTTGATAGGGATTACATTGAATCTGTAGATCACTTTGATATATGGAAATTTTAATAGTACCAATAATGAACACAGAATACATTTCCAATTATTTGTTTCCTCTTCAATTCCTTTCATCAGTGTTTAATACTTTTCAGTGTGCAGTTCTTTCACCTCCTTGGTTAAATTTATTTGCATTTCATTGTTTTTGATGTCACTGGGAATGAGATTCTTTTCTTAATTTCTTTTTTGGATAGCTTATTGTTTGTGTATACAAACACCATTGATTTTTGTTTATTGATTTTGTGTACTGCAACATTAGTGAATTCATTGATTAGGTCTACTAGTTTTGGTGGAGACGTCAGCATTTTCTATATACAAAATCCTGTCATGTGCATAGACAGTTTTACTTATTCCTTTCAAGTTTGGATGCCTTTTATTTCTTTTTCTTGCCTGATTGTTCTGGTTAGCACTTCCAGTACTATGTTTAATAGAAATAATGAGGGTGTACATCCTTGTTTTGCTCTTGATCTCGGAGGAAAAGGTTTTATATTTCTGGATATCAGTTGTAATGTCTCGTCTTTCATTGATAATTCTATTTATTTGAGTCTTCTCTTTTTTTTTCTTAGTCTAGCTAAGGTTTGTCAATTTTATATACCTTTATGGAAATTAATGTTAGATTTGTTGGTCTTTTCTATTTTTTTCTAGACTCAGTTTCTTTTATTTCTACTCTGATATTTGTTATTTCCTTTCTTTGCTAATTTTGGGCTTAGTTTGTTCTCCTTTTTCTAGTTCCTTGAAGTGTTACATTAGGTTGTTTGTTTGCAATCTTTCTTTTTACTTAAATTAGGCATTTATCTCTATAAATTCCCTTTTTAGAACTGTGTTTGCTTCATACCACAAGTCATGATATATTGTGTTTACATTTTCATTTTTCTCCAGGTATTTTTTGATTTTCCTTTTTGTTTCATCTTTTACCTATTGAGTGATCAGGAGCATGTTGTTTACATCCACATACTTGTGAATTTTCCCCTTGTCATTTATTTTGAGTCTCAAAGCAATGTGATCAGAGAGGATACTTCATATGATTTCCATCTTTTTAAATTTGTTAAGAGTTGTCTTGTGGCCCAGCATATGATCTATCCTGGAAAATGTTCTGTGTGCATTTGAAAAGAATGTGTATTATGGTGCTGTTGGACAAAATATTCTATGTGTGTCCCTTAGATCCCTTTGGTCATTAGTGTTGTTTAACTCTGCTATTTTCCTTATGGATTTTATATCTGGATAATCTGGATAGATGATTGCTGAATTGAGCCTTTTATCATCATAAAATGACCTTTTTGTCTCTTCTGACAGCTTTTGACTTACAGTTTATTTTGTCTGTTCTGAGTATTACCATTCATTCTCTTTTGGTTATCATTTGAATGAAATATTTTTCCTTTCTTTCACTTTCAGCCTATGTGTGTCCTTAAGGTTGAAGTGAGTCTCTTGTAGGAAGCATATAGTTGAGTTTTGGGTTTTCTTTTTTAATCTATGCAGCCATTTTATATCTTTTGATTATAGAATTTAATCTATTAATACTTAATGTAATTATTAATAGGTAAGGACTTGCTATTGCCAGTTTGTTAGTTTTTTGTTTTAAAATTCTTTTGTACCTTTCTTCCTCTCTTGATGTATTTCTTTTGATTTGATGACTTTTTGTATTAGAATGACTTGATTCCTTTCTCTCTATGTTTTGTGTCTACTACAGATTTTTACTTTGTGATTACCATGAGGCTTACATAAAACATCTTTGGGTTATAAAATCTACTTTAAGCCAGTAATAACTAACTTCTATCACATATAAATACTCTGCACTTTTATTCCCCCCTCCACATTTTATGTTATTGATGTCACAATTTACCCCTTGTTTACTGTGTATCCATTAACAAAATTTCTAGCTACAGTTTTTAATAATTTTCTGTTTAAATTTTTATACTGGAGTTGTAATAGTTAATTGTCAATTTTGTACTAGAGCTATAAAATCAGCAGTGATAGCAACTTAACTTTGGGATTTCCAATTTCTGATACTGAATGTGAAGAGCTTAGAACTTGCTACTTGAACCTAACAAGTAAAATTCTGAGAAGAATGAAAAGTAAACAACTCTTCTTGGATTCTCAAAAGCCAGGAGTACACTCCTGGCAAACTACTGTCCCCAAGATTGAAGAAATAGGTCAATACCAGGAGTTGAGCCTTACTGGAGCAGACTCTGGTGCAGAAACTGCCAGAGTAGCAAGTACTGGGGTAGGAAAATCTAATTATAATTGATGAATTGCTGGAAACTCAGTGTGGGCAAGTGAGAGAGTTAAAATCTCCAGGGGGACTTAGTCATCGGAGATGACTTTTTGTGTGATTTATAGTCATTGGAGGTGAGTTTTTGTGTGATTTACCTCCAGAGCTTGTTCAGTTTCTCACAGTAAATATCAGGGAAAAAATACTCATGTTTCTGACAGGGGGAGGGGAAAATAAAACATTTTAAAATAAGTCAGAGCACTTGGTTCTTATTAACAAGGACTTCCCTTAGGAGAGACTAGTTAACAAGAGCCTGACCTGCTGGGGTATCATCAGAAACTAACTTGGGGAAAGGAAATACCCAACTCCAGGCAACTCTAGCCATCCTCTCCTACCAAAAGGGAAAAACAAAACCAAAAAAAACAACAGAGAAGCACTTGGTAAGTTCATAATCCAGAGGCATAGACTCAGTAAAAGACTGAGATGTCATTATAGGACCATCGAATGCTTTCCTTTCCACCACACCTCACCACCACTTTACAAAAGGCCTATTTGCAGCAGTTCCTTTTACCCAATATGTCATGTCTAGCTATCATGGAAAAATAACAAAGCATATCAAAAGGCAAAAAACATAATTTAAAGACAGTGCAAGCGTAAGAACTAGACATGGCAGGAATATTGGAATTATCAGATGAAAAATTTGAAACAACTATGATTAATATGCTAAGAACTCTAATGGATAAAATATATAGCATAGAAGAATAGGTGAACAATGTAATCAGAGACAAAAATCTTAAGAGAGAACTTAAAAGAAATGCTAGAGATAAAAACCACTGTAAAGGTAATTAAAAATACGTTTGATGCACCTATTAGTAGACTGAACAGGGTTTGAAAAGAATCTCTGAGCTAGAGAAGATATCAATAGAATCCTAAAAAAAAAAATACAAAAGCAAAGTGAATAAAGACTGAAAATAAGATAGAACAAATTATCCAAGGACTGTGTGGCAACTGCAAAAGGTGTAACATATACATAATGAAACACAAAAGGAGAAGAAATACGGAAAGGTACGGAAGAAATATTTAAAACAATAATGGCTGAGAATTTCCCAAATTAATGTCAGACACCAAATCACAGATCCAAGGAGCTCAGAGAACACTAAGCAGAATAAATGCCAGAAAACTATGTTGAGGTATATCATTTTCAAATTACAAAAGTCAAAGATAAAGAACAATTCCTGAAAGAAGTCAGAGGGAAAAAACAGCTTACCTATAGCGGGACAAAGACAAGAATTGCATGTAACTTCTCTTTAGAAACCATGTAAGCAAGAGGGTGGAGGAAAATATTTACAGTGTTGAGAGGAAAAACAAACAGAAAAACGCCAGCCTAGAATTCTGTTCTCTGTGAAATTATCCTTCAAACATGAAGGAGAAATAAAGACTTTCTCAGAAAAACAAAAATTGAGGGTATTTGTTGTCAGTAGATCTGCCTTACAAGAAATGTTCAAAGACATTATTCAGAGAGAAGGAATATAATCTAGATCAGAAACCAGAAACTCAGATATACATAAAGAAAGAAAGATCATGTGGCATGGACATATGTACACTACCAAATGTGACATAGATAGCTAGTGGGAAGCAGCCGCATAGCACAGGGAGATCAGCTTGGTGCTTTGTGACCACCTAGAGGGGTGGGAGAGAGACGGTGGGAGGGAGATGCAAGAGGGAGGAGATATGAGGATATATGTATATGTATAGCTGATTCACTTTGTTATAAAACAGAAACTAACACACCATTGTAAAGCAATTATACTCCAATAAAGATGTTAAAAAAAAAAAGAAAGAGCATTTAAGAGATTTGGTGTGATTATGATGTGTCAATGTAGTTTCATCCTCGGTAAAAATATATCATAGTGATGAGTGATGTTGATAATAGGGGAGGCTATGCATGTGTGGGGGCAGAAGTTATATGGGAAACTTCTGTATTTTGTTGTGAGCCTAAAATTGTTCTCAAAAATAGTCTAAATAATATCTTAACTTTGACAGTTCTTGATAAAGGCGCTATACTTTTACTTCTCTCCCAAATATCTTATGTTATTAATGTCACAATTTACATCATTTTATATTGCATATTTATTAACAAATGATTATAAATGTAGATATATTTAATACTATTGTCTCATATTAGAGTTAAAAGTGATTTACACACCACCATTACAGTATTAGAGTATTCTGAATTTGACTATATACTTACCTTTAGCAATGAGTTTTATACTTTCACATTTTCATGTTTCTGACTAGCATCCTTTCATTTCGACTTGAAGATATCCCATTAGAATGTTATATAAGGCAGGTCTAGTGGTAAAAAACTCTCGGCTTTTTTGTTTGTTTGTTTGGTCTGGGTAAGTCTTTATCTCTCCTTCATTTCTAATGGATATCTTTGCCGATTTTATTATTCCTGGTTGGCTGTATTTTTTTTTCTTTCAGCAGTTTGAATGTATCTTTCTACTCTCTCCGTGCCTGCAAGGTATCTGCTGAAAAATCCACAGATAGCCTTATAGGGGTTCCCTTGTCTTTGAGCTTCTAAAATTCTTTATTGTTATTAATTTTGATAATTTGATTTTAATATGTCTTAGTGAAGACCTCTTTGTATTCAATCTATTTGGATTTCTTTGGACTTAATGGATCTAGATGTTCATTTCCCTCCCTAGATTTTGGAGTATTTCTTTCACTTTGTCTTTAAATAAGCTTTCTGCTCCCTTGTCTTTCTCTGCTCCTTCTGAGACTTCCATAATGTATATAATGACTTATTAAATGGTATCCCATAAGTACTGTAGGCTTTCTTTCCTTTCTTTTTTAATGTAGGCTTTTCATTTGTTTTCTTTTTTTTTCTTGACAGGATAATTTCAAATGATCTGTCTGAGTCTGCTGATTCTTCTGCTTGATCAAGACTGCTGTTGAAGTTCTCTATTAAATTTTTCAGTTCAATCTTTGTACTTTTCAGCTCTAGAATTTGATTGGTTCTTTTTCATGGTTTCTATCACTTTGTTAAATTTTTCATTTTTTTATGTATTGGTTTCCTGATTTCATTTAGTTTTCTGTGTTCTCTTGTAGCCCACTGACTTTGTTTAAGATGATTATTTAAAATTTTGTCAGGCAATTTGTACCTCCATTTTGAGGATCAGCTACTGGAGCTATAATTTTTTCTTTTGGTGGTATCATATTTCCTTGATTCTTAGTGTTGCTTGAAGCCTTGTTTTGCTGTCTTCACATTTGAAGAAGCAATCACATCCTCTGGTCTTTATTGACAGGCTTCAGAAGAAAAAGACTTTCACCATTCAGCCTGGCCAGAGATTCAGGGAGTATCTTAGACTTTTTCTATGGATGTGCCTGCTCCAGTCCTCTTGCTCCTTCTTGGGAGAGAAGGTTTAGCAGTGTGTCTGTTTCCAATCCTGCAAAGCTGAGCTGGTTGTTGAGAGACTCGTATTTATTTTCCCTATGGCAGTACTCAGAAGTGTCCAAGGTTCTGTGCTCCTCCCAATCCAACAGAATTGGGACTGATGCTGATATCCCTGTGCTTTCTGTGGGGGATCCCATGCACTGTCTGTGGAGGCTTGTGCCACCACCTGCAGGGGAGCACGGGGCACTGACTAAGAGGGGAAGTACAGAGTACTGGGGGTACACATCAGCTAGTTGAAGGGGTGTACAGATGAGGTAGCCTTTGGAGTTCATGGGATGCTGAGATCCATGCACCAGTTACTGTGAGCCTCTGTCCTTTTTCTTTGCTCCTAGCTGTCCCCAGACTATTCAGTCATGCCAATGCCCTCAGTATTCTAGATCGGGTGAGAAAGATTTGGCTCTCTTGATCAGAAACCCATTGGTCTGGGGAAGCTGCAGGTCACTTCACTCACCCTTTGTCCATGGGGGAAACTGTGAGCTGAGGGTCTCTTTTGGCACCAAACTGTGCCACCTGTGGAGAGGCATAATGTAGGTAAACTAAAACTGTTTTTCTTACCCTCTTCAATGTGTCTATTCTTGAATTTTTGGCTCTATTTGAGGTGCTGGAACCTCTCAGCTGGACACCTAGACTTCTATAAAGATTGGTCGTTGCTAAAATTGTTGTTTTTGTCAGGATATAAGTGTTTGAACTTCATATAACACTATCTTGCTGACATCACTTCTCCTAAACTCTCTTTTATTAATTCAATATACATTAAATGATTTTCTGGTGGAAATCTGTGTCCTCATGTAGCTTTGTCTGTATAGAGAGAACACTTTTGTCAATTTCAAGTGACTATTTCAGTTCCTATGGCAATTATCTTTGTTTAACAGGTTTGAATATTAATCTCTCTGTTAGTTAGTGCTAGTTTACCCCTAAGAAAACTAAATGATGCTTAGGTGTCTGTGCAGGAAATGCTGTCACTCAGGATCTACTAATAGTAAAATAACTAAGGAAATGACTTCTTGTGTTTCTTGACAGTCAGGACTTCACAGCTCCTGTTTTGCGAAGCATAATCTTAGCTTCCAAGATTTTGGAGCTATAGATCATCAGTAAAAGGCTATATTTATGTGCACAAACATTAAATATAAAATGTCAACATTTTAAGTCTTATTTTCTGTCATGATCACATTTCTAATTAAATGGTATTCTCAAATATTGGTATATACAGTAAAAGCAAATAATTTTTAAAAAACAACCTACATTTTCATTCATAGCTTGCCTTCTTTTCATCAAATTGGTCTCATATAATATAAATTTTTTTTTTAGGTATGCAGTGTTTCTTTGTTTTCATAACATCATCACTCAAGTTGCTAATTACCATGGTGGACATATATGTCAATAGAATGGCTTATAGTTTAACAGACTGTTATAAAATTGGATCTTGTTCTTAAGCTCCAATGTCTGTATGGCCCTGATAATTTAGAAAATGCAGTTACCATTGTACCTAACCTGAGGAAATGAATAAATGACTGTCTGCAGTCTTGGCTTTATTTGTGCTTTTATATTGCTGAGGGCATGGCTTTGGTATAGTTTGCAGAATATGTCAAAGACTAATTGTGAAATATTTGGCTGAAAGGTGATTTGGATGTCCCTACTTATACAACATTTGCATATGAGATGATCAACTATTTTCAATCATAATTTTGTGTATAAGTCCTCATTATTTAGGATTGACTTTTGACTGGAACTATGCCTATGTGCTGACATAATATTTTGAACTCTTCTCTTACATTTATTCTGCATATGAGAAAAGGATATTAATTAATTGAAAGTTATTTTCTTGTCTTGCATGTTTTAGATTTTAAAGAGTAAACTCTAAAAGATTTTAAAGAGTAAACTCTAAAAGTTTACTTACAAATATGCTAGATAACCATTTCACAGTTTTTAAAGTGAGACATTATTTTGTTTTATTTATGTCCACAGAATCGTAAAGATCATTCTGGTATTGCTATTTTCTAAAAAGTAACATTCCTTAAATGAAATACTTTTGCTAAAATTTTAGTGAAAAGCCATACATATATTACTGTATGATTCTGTATGTGCATGATTTTTTTCTTTTCGAGTATAGAAGAGTAGAGATGTAGTTGACATAAAGGAATATCTCCCTAAGTCACAGAAGTATGCCCATGAAAATAGAATGTCTTTGATATCCCCTCAATGAGGAGCTACTGCTTCCTCACTGCAACCTTGAGATTCTAATGTCAGAGAAGATTATAGTATTTGATTCTGTGTGCAGTGATTTTTGATCCAAGTAAAATATCCATGATATGAGGATAGTCAATCAAATTGCATCTCTTAAATTTTTCAAAAGTGCTGGAGGATGTTTTATTTCTGATGGTAAAGATGGGAAGAATGAGTTTATATCTGCACATGCCATGTGAAATAAACTAGAGTAAGAATAAAGCTGATGCTTAGAGAGGGAGAGATGAGAGTTATAGGTACTGTAAGCTGCCTTAGAGTCCTCTTTAAAATCTTTCCTGAGGTCAAATCTACAAATGTCTTTTCTGCTATTTGATTTTCTATCCTGGTAAAATTTCTTCCTTTGTTGCTTAGTTCAAATTAGGCTTATAAACTCTCAACTTAAATAAAAGGTACAAAATAAAAGTACTAGTTATCAATCAAATGGTATAATTAAATATAATTAAATAATCACCTTATCCATTTGAATGTATTGCTCTGAAGCTAGATTGATATTTGGAACACCAGAGGTCAACCTAAAGTGGTATCATTTTACCCACAGCTCATTTTATGTTATATCTCTCTGGCTTTGACAAATGGTAAAAACATTCACACTGAAGATGTTACCTTTTCAAGATTGCCTTTAGTCTTGATAGATACCTGGGGTGGGGGATGAGAAAGGGAGGACACATTGGGAAAACTAAATAATATGGCTCAGAAGAAGTACTTTAATATTTTGAAGCCCTAGCCTCAGTGTAACAACTGAATACTATAATAAAAAAATTAAATTGTATTATTTTAGATTATGACAATGACTTAAGAATCATTGTACCAATTACAAAGACTTAAAAAGTTGAAAGGATTTACAAGGCTCCATAGAGTTAACTCTTGTTCATGTTCGATAAAGGTTAAGTACATAGTGCAACAGGAAAACATACAGGAAATCATTGAGAATCCAGCTATTTCAGGCACAGTACTGTCTCCCACCCCGCTCCCCACCAGGATCCCTTCTCAGTCTCACAAAACTTCATAGGGTTTCATGAAATCCCAAGATTTGAGCCAGATATCATTGTGATTTCAGGGAAACCCAAGCAGATACTTATAGTAGGGTATTTCATACACAGTCATACACAGATGGTCACATAACTCAAGCCCAGTTGTGCAAGCTATCAAATTGAACATCCCCCAACAAGTAGAACAAGCTGTCACCAAGATTTATACAGCACATTATGATTCACAAGTCATTCTTAACTTGCTCAAGGGTCAGTCATCACTTCCACGCATCTTCAGAGATAAGCATCAGCTGTTCCAGTCTGGCTACCTGATAATCCCATCTTACACAAGCATCAGTTATAATATATGACAATATAAGATGTGTGAAGGAGGAAATTTGAAAGGAATGGGAAAGCTACATTGATTTAAGAAAGAATGAAGGGAAGGCCAGGCTATACTTGATGCCATCAAAGATGATTCTCTTGGATTGTCATTATTTTCTCTTCACTTTACTTTCTGTTATTTTTTATTGCTTCTCCCCCATCCAATAATTTTTTTTTTTTTTTGGTACACGGGCCTCCCACTGCTGTGGCCTCTCCCATTGCAGAGCACAGGCTCCGGACGCGCAGGCCCAGCGGCCATGGCTCATGGGCCCAGCCGCTCCGTGGCATGTGGGATCTTCCCGGACCGGGACACGAACCCGTGTCCCCTGCATCGGCAGGCGTACTCTCAACCACTGCGCCACCAGGGAAGCCCCCCCATCCAATAATTCTAATCAATTTTATTGAAGAATAATTTGCATATAACAAGTGCACACATTTCAAATTTCAAGTTTGGTGGCATTTTTTCCTGATTTAAGTTTTTTTTAATATGTTGAAATATATTTGGCATGTAACATGGTGTAAATTTAAGGTGTACAACAAATTAATTTTATACATTTATGTATTGCAATATGATTGCTAAGTAGACTTAGCTAAAACCTCTATCGTGTTACATGATTATCATCTCTTTTTCTGTGGTTCTGATTTGCATTTCCATGATGATTAGTGATGTTGAGCATCTTTCCATGTTCCTGTTGGCCATTTGGATGTCTTCTTTGGAAATATGTCTATTTAGTTACTCTGCCCATTTTTAATTGGATTGTTTGGATTATTTTGTTGTTGTTATTGAGTTTTCCGAGTTCCTTATATATTTTAGCTTAGCCCCTTATCAGATATAAAGTATGCAAACATTTTTCTCTTATGCTGTAGGTTGCCTTTTCATTTTGTTGATTTCTTCTGCTGTAAAGAAATTTTTTTGATGTAGTCCCACTTAATTGATTTTTGCTTTTGTTTCTTTGTGCTTTTTATGTCATTCAAAATCATTGCCAAGACCAATGTTGAGGAACTTCTTCCTTGTGTTCCTCTAGAAATTTTATGGTATCAGGTCTTATGTTTAAGTCTTTGATACATTTCAAGTTAATTTATATGAGTGATATAAGATATGAGTCCCATTTCGTTTTTCTGCATGTGGTTATCCAGTTTTCCCAATAGCATTTGTTAAAGAGATTATTCTTTTTCTACTGGGTGTCCTTGTCAAGTATTTGTTGACCTTATGTATGGGAGTTTCATTCTAGACTCTTTTTGCTTATTGGTCTATGGGTCTATTTTATGCCAGTATCATACTATATTAATAACTATAACTTTGTAATACAGTTTGTAATCAGAAAGTGTGATGCCTCTGACTTTTTTCTTCTTTCTTATCATTGCTTTGGCTATTTAGGTTCTCTTGTGGTTCTGTAAAAATTTTAGGATTGTTCTATTTCTGTGAAAAATGCCATAGTAATTTTGATAGAAATTGAGTTGAAATAGAGATGACTTTGAGTAGTATGGACATTTTAACAATATTAATTCTTCTTATCCATGAACACAAAATGTCTTTTCATTTGTTTGTGTCTTCAATTTTTTTCAACAAGTCTTATAGCTTTTGTTGTATAGATATTTCACTTTCTTAAATTTATCTCTAGGTATTTTATTGTTTTTGATGCTATTGTGAATGTGATAGTTTTCTTTATTTCTTTTTCAGATGTTTCATTGTTAATGTTTAGAAATGCAACTGATTTCTGTATATTGTTTTTATATCCAGATTAGTTCCACCGGTTTTTTGGTTGAGTCTTTGGGATTTTCTATATATAAGATCATATCACCTGTGAATGACAATTTTAGTTCTTCCTTACCAATTTGGATGCCTTTTATTTCTTTGTCTTGCCTAATTGCTCTACCTAGGACTTCCAGTACTATATTGAATGGGAGTGGTGAGAGTGAGCATCCTTATCTTATTCCTGGTCTCAGAGGAAAAGCTTTCAATTTTTCACCATTAAGTATAATGTTTGCTGTGGGTTTGTCATATATGTCCTTTATTATGTTAAGGTATGTTATTTCTATACCCAATCTGTTGAGGGTGCTTATCATGAAAGGATGCTGTATTTTGTCAAATGCTTTTCCTGCATCTTTCTGATGGTCTTATAATTTCATCCTTTATTTTGTAATGTAGTATATCACATTTATTGATTTGCACATTGAACCATCCCTCCATCCCAGTGATAAATCCCACTTTGTCATAGTATATGATCCTTTTAATATGATCTTGAATTCAATATGTATTTTGTCAAAGATTTTCCATCAACGTTTGTATAGGATATCGGTCTGTAGTTTCTTTTCTTATAGAGTCTCTTTTTGGCTTTGGTATCAGGATATGCTGACCTCATATAATGAGTTTTGAGTTTGTGCTTTAATTTTTTGGAAAAATTTGAAAAGTATTGATGTTAATTCTTATTTAAATATTGGACAGAATTCACCACTGAAGACATCAGGTCCAGGGCTTTTCATTGTCAAAAGACTTTTGATTGCTGATTAAATCTCCTTACTTGTTACAGATTTATTCAGATTTTTATGTTTCCTCATAATTCAGTCCTAGCAGGTTTTGTTTTTAAGAATTTGTCTACTTCACCTAGGTTATTTTGTTTGTTGGTGTACAGTTTTTTCATAGTGCTCTCTTACTTTATTTCTGTGAAATCAGTAGTAATGTTGCCACTTTTATTTCTGATTTTAGTAATTTGAGCCTCCTCTCATTTTTCATAGTCCATCTAGCTTAAGATTTGTTAATGTTCTTGTTATTTTTGAAGATGCAATGTTTTTTTAAATTTATTCTATCTTTATTCTCTATTTTGTTTATTTCTGCTTTAATCTTTATTTTCTTTTGTCTGCTAGATTTGGGTTTAATTTATTCTTCTTTTGTTAGTTCCTTAATTTGTAAAGTTAGGTTGTTGATTTGAGTTCTTTCTTATTTTTTAATGTAAGCATTTATAGCTATAATTACCCTCTTAGCACAGCACAAACACACACACACACACATACACACCAACACTAGTCATATTAATAACAAAGTTTAGTTTAGTAACAAAGATGATATTTTATGACAAAAATGTGTGATTATTTTTTATACAGTAATTTATGTCTCTCTTTGCATTATTTCAGGGTATTTTAAAACATATTTTTAAAAGTCTCCCCAATCTTCTTTTATATATGTATATGTAATTTTACATTTAAAGTTTTAAATCAATATGGGATTTATTTTGAGATACGGGATCCAATTTTATTTTGTTGAAGATAGATAGCCAATTCTATCTTCTTTGTTTATTTAATTATTGCATAACAAATAATTCCATAATCTAAGATGTTAAATAAAAGGTATTTTTAAAAAATATTTGAAAGAAAAAGGAAAGTGGGAATATTTTTAAAAAATATTTGAAAGAAAAAGAAAAGGAAAGTGGGAATTCACCAATACAAAATGTCTGAATCGCCTGTTGATATATTACAATATAAACTGGCAGGCAGCCATGACCTATAAGTTGACTTGGGGCAGTTGCAAAATATAAGATTAGAATAAGGAAGGTGTGTAACATTACTCAATTTTTCTTAAACAAGCAATAACAATTTCTAATTCTATTTCACATATGCATGCATTTTTTTATGATTATGAGTGTGATGAATGCCATTACATACAATGGAAGAATAGAATATATCTGGTATACTGGTTAAGATTGTTAAGATTGGTGAATGCATGAATGGAGAAGAAGAAAAGAATACAATGTATAATCTGACTTTACTGGAGTAAAGTTCTGTGTGTGTGTGTGTGTGTATATAATGAGATACATGAAATATAGTCATGGAAAAGTTACTGTTTATATCATAAAGTGGGGTTTTAGGTGACTTCTACTTTCATCAGTACATTTTTACATAATTTAAAAAACTCTCCAATAAATCTATTTACTTATGCAACTAAGAAACCACTCTCATTGGAGAAAAGGAAAGTAAATATATCACTTAGTTAACAGCTGTATATGTACATCTAAAACTGGTAGTCTATTGCAATAGACAGTTCTAAAAAGAGACTTAAGTTTCTTATTATTTCTGTCTGCCTTTATGCACATCAATAATGACTACTTTACTAGTTTTAGACATCAAGAAATTAGAGCAAAGACTTTCTAATGCCTAATTGCTTTTAATTTTAAAACCAAAATTCAAGATGTAGTATTAACAAATATACAAACAAGTTTGAAGTTGTACCTCAATTACTAATGGGAAAATGATTGGTTAGAATGATTGAAAACAGCAACAAAAATCTGCTTAAATGTGGTCATATATTTTTCTATGCTGGCCCATGATCAATAGAATTTTTAAAAAAAGAAAGAAAGAGAGGCCTTGGGTACTGGATTATTAAATCAGTAGCTTAGCTGCATTTTCATAAATTGTCTCATGTGTTTTTATTGCTAGCAAACTAATGAAGCTGTGACAGATGTATTTCCTCAGAACCATCAAAAAGGCAGTATAGAGAGTAGGCACACGTATCATGAAATTTTCTGCATTAAATATATTTTTTTTCTCATGACATGCTCAATTTGATATGGCACAGTGATTCAGAAATTAAGTTTCTGAATGGCTTTGTGTAATTTTTTCTTGCCCTTTTAGACCTTTAACAAACAAGGAAACAGCCTGTGAAAATGATTGATAGGACACTTTCAGGTACTCCATGGAACTTTTGGCATACACAGAGAGTGCAGCAAAAACTGATTATCAACAAATGTAATTGGAGATCCATGCCTTATTTGCACACACAATGAAAATTTACATTACTAGTGTCCCATGCAACTTGAAAAAAAATCAGTAACCAGAAATGTTAATATAGCCCACATTTAGGCTAAAATTTAAGTAGAGTGGCCTAGATGAACCAGTCAAGTGTAAAATAATATTTCAAATTTTGTAATTTTTTTCAGTAAATGAACTCTCAATGACACCTATATTAACAATAGCCTTTAATTTGTGAGTATCTCAATAAACATATCTCCTTAAACAAAATAAATCATTTTTATAAATTTATTTGTAAGCATCTATAAAAGTTGCTTTTATAGATGCTGAGAGTTCCCCCCCTGCTCTGATATAATTGCTTTTTATATTATACATGAATGTGCATACTAATATTATTTTTGAATGACATTTAACATGATTTATGCCAACATTTTAGGAAAGAGAAAATTACCTATCAAAAAATAATCACGATACAAATAAACTGTATTATTAATGATATATAATATATAATAAATTTATGGCTATTTTATTAAGTCAAGAATATAAACAATTATTAGCAGTTATTAAGCACATTTATGTATCAGCAATTGTAATTGATGACCTCAGCACTATTAGGAGGTAGGGCTATTCACTCTCCCAATTTGTAGGTGAAGAGATAGTTTATCCAAAGTCACACTGTTAAAATTCAAACCCCAGTTCAATATGACAAGAAAGTCTGTGCTTTTACCTCATGATGCACGAACTCTCAAAGCCACATCTTTTATAGCTTCCTTTTTTCATATGCAGTCTAATTAATATATCTCAGATGGAATCTAAATAGTGAAAAGTTTAATTACGTGTTTAAAGATTATTACTGGAAGAGGTATTTCTTCAGAAGCTTGACTTTCCATAAATGATTGCAAGTATAATTATGGACATTATTTAGTCCCTTTGAGTACAAGAGAACACTAGCTATGTGATCTTAGGCTTAATTTATCTTTATTATGTTAATCTTGCACATTAAAAGTTGTATTTATCTATGAATCTTAGTCATTGTATTGATAGGGCAATTCTGGAGAGAAGAAACAACATCTTATTAGTTTCTCTTTATTTCCCACTAAGGGTTAGCATAGTGTCTAGCAGTTAACATTCAATAAATGGTTGAATTGACTTGTTAAGTGGATGGACAAAGAGAAAGCAGAAGGCATAGGCTGTCTGAATGCCCAGATATGTATTCCTTACCTCATCCTTCTTGAATATTAACCTTAAGAGATTCTTACTGCCAAAATAAACAAGTCAAATTGCTGTGTGATATAGCTCCCTGTGGAAGACTCACAATAATAATTAACACGTTGATTCTCTGAGAAGCCCTATCACAAACTTGGTCAAATCCAGTGTTTCCCACACCCATGTTAACTGCAGCACAAACTCCTCCTCTTTCATACTGTGGGAAATATGATAAGTACTATGCAAAATTTCAGTAAAAATCATTTCATATTCTAGTCATAGTGGTTTATCATCCTAACTTAACTAATATAAGTGAAAAATTATTAGCTGAGTGAATAGTAATTTGTCCTTCACACTTTATCTTGGACAGCAGTGTTATAATTTTGTTTTCACTCTGAATTATAGGATTAGATATTATTGGCTTAAGGTTTCCAAGAAGTGCCTTAGTCATATCATCAGTGATGGTCAAGAATTTCTCAGTATTAAATTGGAAAATACATTCATATATGTATATATCAATTAAATATTCTAAAGAAATCTAACAATAATCTTTGAAATTTAAGCCGGTTTATTTTCTGCCTTACTTTAGGTGTTCATTAGAATACCAGAAGTTGAAAAAATGTAAAAATCCCTGGTGTACCTTCATGTTTATTTGTGTTCTGTACAGACTTTTATTGTGGAATTAGCACATGCTGGAGTGTTTTTTGATGAACAATATTGATAGAGAGACCTTAGTTTCTAGTAAAGGGCTCTGCAGCCCTTGCAGAACCTTATTGAAGTGGCTTTCCTGATTAAGTTAATTTAGGGACAGAATTTTGATATTAGAATTTTGACAACACTGTGACTTGTCATTGTGGCTTTGTAAAAGGTACAGGTTTCTACCAGAGAATGTTTTCTTTTTATTTTTTAATTCACATATTTTCAGAATTATTCAAAACTTGTTAAAATGCCCTAAACATCTTTATTAGACAAAAATGTATAACAAGGAGCTATTGTACATTCATGTTTATCAAGAAAATTTGAAAGGAAGCAGCAGTGGTGACATTGTTTTCCTGTGGCACCATGTACAAGATATACTACTACAAGGTAACTTTTTCATTTGCAAACTTTTCTCTATTTTCATAAACCTTTTAAAACCAGTCTGATATATAATGCCAATTGTAAAGAACACTTCTCTGATGTGGACTTAACATTCAAATCTTTAAAAAGTCATTGATAGGAAATGGGGTTGATAAAGCTGAACGAGCAAGAAAAGGTTTTTATGGAATTGGTGACATACATTTCCTGATCTACTCATAAGTTCTCTTCCAATATTGTACATGGCCAAGGATGCCAGCTTATTCTGGTGGGTCTTAGCCTCTTCTGTTGCACTGGTCAGAGAGAAGCTATGTGGTTTTCACCAGCATAAAACCCACTGGTATAAAGGCTTCTCTTCTGGAGCTCACTGAAGATCACCTGACCTATCTGTTAAGGTTATGTTTCTGTAAACAATTAGCCATTTTCAGCTTTTAACTCCTCACTGGATCTAAATTCTGCTAAACAATTCCACTACACAAAAGTGCTAACTTAATATCATCCTCTGTCTTAAAGACATTCAAAGCAATACTTTGCTAACTTTATGATCTGTGTATAAATTTTTAAAATATCTTTTACCTTTATCTAAGTTATAGGCATAACCAACATATTTCACCTAAAAATTATACTGTGACATTATTTTTCTTCAGTGTACTTTAAGACATTGACAGATTTGATGAAAAAGTATTTATTGGGCACCTAATTTTACCCAGACTTGGATAAGCAGAGAAGCTCAGGTCATTGTGGTGAGGACAAAACAGGGAAACAAAATTTAAATTGAAAGCTGATATGCCATAATAAAAATGCATAAACGTATGGAGAGCTGTTAAGTATACACTGGGAATGGGACAAAAAAGGGACTAGAGAGTTTTCAAAAAATGGTAATGCTTTGGCACTGTTTTGAAAGATAATTATTTTTTTCAGGTAGCAGGGTGGACCAGGTATTTCAGGTGGAGCCAATAGTTCAGGCTAGAAGAGACAAAAATAGTTATTAGCTAGATATTGTTACATCATAATGTGTCAAAGAAGCAGAGGAAGACTAAGATAGAAAAGCGAGCTGGGGCAAGAACATGGAGGACATGATGAGGTGTTTGAGGCATTCGCTTTGGGAAAACAAGAGTAGTTACAATGTTTTAATCAGTAGAAAGCAAGGGGAAATGTACATTTATATAGGCCATTCTAAGGGTCGTGAGAAAGTTACCCAGAATGAGTACAACTCACGAGACAGTATAACACATGGACAGCTGGTGCAAGATTTTGTTTTTATATATAGCAGGTTCTTATTAGTTATCTATTTTATACATATTAGTGTATACATGTCAATCCCAATCTCCCAATTCATCCCACCACCACCACCCCACCACCCCACTTTCCCCCTGTGGTGTCCATACATTTGTCGTCTACATCTGTGTCTCTGTTTCTGCCTTGCAAACAACTTCATCTGTACCATTTTTCTAGATCCCACATATATGTGATAATACACGATATTTGTTTTTCTCTTTGTGACTTACTTCACTCTGTATGACAGTATCTAGGTCCATCCACATCTCCACAAATGACCCAGTTTCATTTCTTTTTAAGGCTGAGTAATATTCCATTGTATATATTTACCACATCTTCTTTATCCATTCATCTGTCGAGGGGCATTTAGGTTGCTTCCATGACCTGGCTATTGTAACTAGTGCTGCGATGAACATTGGGGTGCATGAGTCTTTTTGAATTATAGTTTTCTCTGGGTATATGCCCAGTAGCAGTATTACTGGGTCATATGCTAATTCTATTTTTAGTTTTTTAAGGAACCTCCATACTGTTCTCCATAGTGGCTGTATCAATTTACATTCCCACCAACAGTGCAAGAGGGTTCCCATTTCTCCACACCCTCTCCAGCATTTGTTGTTTGTAGGTTTTCTGATGATGCCCATCTTAACTGGTGTCAAGTGATAACTCATTGTAGTTTTGATTTGCATTTCTGTAATAACTAGTGATGTTGAGCAGCTTTTCATGTGCCTCTTGGCCATCTGTATATCTTCTTTGGAGAGGTGTCTAGTTAGGTCTTCTGCCCATTTTTTGATTGGGTTGTTTGTTTTTGTAATATTGAGCTGCATGAGCTGTTTATATATTTTGGAGATTAATCCTTTGTCCGCTGATTTGTTTGCAAATATTTTCTCCCATTCTGAGGGTTGTCTTTTCATCTTGTTTATAGTTTCCTTTGCTGTGCAAAAGCTTTTAAGTTTCATTAGGTTCCATTTGTTTATTTTATTTTCATTATTCTAGGAGATGGGTCAAAAAAGATCTTGCTGTGCTTTATGTCCAAGAGTGTTCTTCCTATGTTTTCCTCTAAGAGTTTTATAGTGTCCAGTCTTACATTTAGGTCTTTAATCCATTTTGAGCTTATTTTTGTGTATGGTGTTAGGGAGTGTTCTAATTTCTTTCTTTTACATGTAGCTGTCCAGTTTTCCCAGCACCACTCATTGAAGAGACTGTGTTTTCTCTGTTGTATATCCTTGCCTCCTTTGTCATAGATTAGGTGACCATAGGTGCGTGGGTTTATCTCTGGGCTTTATATCCTGTTCCATTGATCTATATTTCTGTTTCTGTGCCAGTACCATATTGTCTTCATTACTGTAGCTATGTAGAATTGTCTGAAGTTGGGATTTTTTGATTTGCATTTCTGTAAGTCTGATTCCTCCAGCTCCATTTTTTTCCTCCAGCTCCATTTTTTTCCCTCAAGATTGTTTTGGCTATTCAGGGTGTTTTGTGTCTCCATACAAATTTTAAGATATTTTTTCTAGTTCTTCAAAAAATGCTATTGGTAATTTGATAAGGATTGCATTGAATCTGTAGATTGCTTTGGGTAGTATAGTCATTTTCACAGTATTGATTCTTCCAATCCAAGAACATGTTATATCTCTCCATCTGTTTGTGTCATCTTTGATTTCTTCATCAGTGTCTTATAGTTTTCTGAGTACAAGTCTTTTACCTCCTTAAGTATGTTTATTCCTAGGTATTTTATTCCTTTTGTTGCCATGGTGAATGGGATTATTTCCTTAATTTCTCTTCTGATCTTTCGTTGTTAGTGTATAGGAATGCAAGAGATTTCTGTGCATTAATTTTGTGTCCTGCAACTTTACCAAATTCATTGATTAGCTCTAGATTAATTTAGCATCTACTCCTTTGTCTCAGGAATTAACTTTGAAACTTCAGTTTTTTGTTTTGTTTTGTTTTGTTTTGAAAAAAAAAGCATGTTGTGTAACAGCAGAGCTATTCCAATAGGACATGAATGATAGCACTCATCCTACAGATTCTCAGTATGTGAGTATGCTGTGTAGATGATTTATGGTAAGAAATGTTCTTAATACTAGCTTCCATGTGTTGAGCACTAGCCGTGAGCTAGAACCCACTATAAATGCTTTTCTTGTGTTAACTAATTTATCCCTGAAAAAGTACAATGAAGTAGATACTATGATTATCTACATTTTACAGATGAGAAAACTGAGCCCTAGAGGGAGGGATTAAATAAGCTGTTCTGAATCACAAAATAGTAGGTAAATAAAATGTGGCAAATTTTAATAGGCTCTTAACCACTATACATACTACCCTACAAATGTTTTATTACATGAATAAATTTCATTATAATTATAGATATTGGCTCTTTTCAAATTATAGGAAATGGGATGTTCTTTTCTACCTTTTCAAAATCAACTTATTTACCTTTTACAGCTCAAATCAAGAGCCATCTCTTCTAGAAAGTTTCTTTGGCACTGTTCTCTAAAACTCACAGTTAATTTCTCCTTCGGCATTTGCAGATTGCAATGCATTTATTTTTAAAATTATATTTATTTATTTTATTGTGCATTGCAAAGATTTTGTTATTTATTAAATAGACATTCTTTAGTGCCTTTTGAATATGTGTTACTATGGTAGGTTCTAGCTTCTGTGGAAGAAATACAATTAGCACTAAATGGGAGGCTTATCCCTTTCTGTCACAGGAATGTAAGTGCCATATTTTATATTATATTCCTTTAAGTAAGAGAAATTTATGTGTGTTAATAAATGTGTAAATAATAAATTTTATTGAATACATAAATTCAATTCATTCCATTAGCCCAGTTACCCAGTGCGGGAGGATGACCTCAAGATTGGCCTTGGATTAACTCATAATAGGTGATGTTGCTTTGGTCTGTCAGACTTTTTTCATAGGAGAAAAGCACATCAAAGAATTGTAGCTACTTGGCTGTATCTACTTTCTTATAAAATATTGTTTTATTTCTTGATCCAATTCTTATTTTATCAGTTATGTCTTTATGCTTGTATGAATCTTTTCAGTTCCCTTTTCATATTATGGTGAATATTGAGGTACTATCTTGTATTGAAATCATGTTTAACAGAATATTTAAAGCAGGCTCAGACACATGTACTTGACCATCTATGACTAATGCATTATCATATTAACAGACCTATTTAAATTACTGAAATTTAATATAAAATTTTAGTAGGGTTTTTCTCCTCAAGAAAGCTCACAAATTAGAGAAAAACAAGTACACATAGAGTTTGTCCTTTGTCTACATCTGCATTGGGCATCTTACCTGGGTAAGTTTTCTGTGTAAAATTATCACATTAACTTTATTTATATACTTGACTTTTAAAGACTTACAGTTTGGAATAATAATCCCATAAGGAGATTCATTTATTTGACCTAAATATTTTCAGCAATAGATGAATCCATCTTCTGAGTGTGTATGAAGAGGTGAGGAGAAAGAAATAGGCTGTTTGAGGCTAGTGGGAAGTTTGTCACAGCTGCATTAGAGATTAGGCCTTGGAGTAAATAAAAGAAGAATAAAAATGCCAAACAATTTAAAAGGCCAGCTATTACAAATACCAAATATATGTATTCTATCTTCTGTGTACAACTTCATCACCTCTTTCTAGTTAAAGAAAACTAGTTGGTCATAAAAAAAAGACAACTCTATCTCTCTGCTTGATGTACTACAACATAGATAAAGTATGAATAGCAGCTGGGATTTTATGTTAAAATTGGTCTAAAGAAAATAGGGAGGAAATAAAGTTTGATGCATTAGGATAGAGGATAATAGCCAATGGTTTCATCACAAAGAACAAAGGGCATGATACAAGAACACTAAAGTGATGATGACTATTCATCAATTCATCATGAATTTTAAGCAACTGCCATATTATCAAGTACTCTATAAGTCTTGTGACATATAAAAAAAAATAAGACAAAGTCACAGCAATCAGTGCTGCAACTAGAAGAGAGGTAATACAAATGACTAAGATTCAGAGCTGAAAGAAATAAATTTTAATCTTCCATTAAATTTTTAAGTCACAGGATATGAGACTTAGATGAGTACTTACTTGTATATCTTTCAGAAGATCTTCCTTGAGTGTAATTCAATCATTCATCACACATTTTAAGCATCTGTAATACTATTGAAAAATCTGTGATGAGTTTTGTTGACATATAAAAGTTATCAAAGTTTGAAGGAAGTAGTGAATAATTCATACTGGAAGGGATGTAAAAAATTCAAGAAGTAGGGCATTTCAGCTCAGCCTTGAAAGATGAGTTATAATTAGAAAGAAAAGAAGGAAAAGGAAATTCCATGATAAGGGATCAATATGGACAAAAGCACAGGGGTTGTCTTGAAATTTCATGCCATGGTAAGTGGCATGAAATCAGAGGGCACATGGATGAAAGTATCTGTAGAAGATATTAAAAAGGAAGTCTGGACCCAAATCATGAAGAGCTTTGTATGACATGGAAATAATTAACAACTTTATTCCATAGATAAAAGCCTAATAAGATTTTATTGAAATCAATGTGATATTTATTAAGTTGTCTCTGTGGACTGAGGCACAAATATAAGGGTAGATACTAATGCAAATAATAATGGCATCAGTAAACTGGTTGTGGTACTAAGGGATGCTGTCCTGAATTTCTGTAACTGTATGTCAGATCCTTCATAGATCTATACACAATCATATAGAATACTATGATTTACTGCAGTGGTAGGCAAACTTATATATGCAAGGTGTTAGATAGTGTATATTTTAGGCTTTGAGAGCCATAAATTGTGTTCTCACTAAACTGTCATTGTAATGCAAAAGCAGGCACTGTCAATATGTAAATGAATGCCTGTGGTTTGTGGCAATAAAATTGCATTTACAAAAACAGCCAGAAGGTCTTATTTGTCCTGTATTTGCTGATTCCTGATTTAGTCCAATGAGAAGATCCTCTGGAATCTTTCTTCACCCAGTATTATAAAAAAGCCAACATAGTATAGGGTCTATCTGTAGATTTCAGGAAATCTCTAAGGCCACCCTCACTTCTGAAACTATTACAAGATTAATGGTTTGCGAAACCACCCTTGTTTAATAATTCACTAGAGGGATGAACAGAACTCATTGAAAGCTGTTATACTCATAGTTATGTTTTTTTTATAGCAAAATGATACAGATTTACATCAACCCAGGGAATGTGTATGAGTGGCAAAGTCCAGGAAGAGTTCCCAGTGTGAAGCTTCCTGTTCTCTCCCAGTGAAACTATAAATAGCACTAACTCCTCCCATCCTAATGTGTGACAGTATTCACAGAGTATTGCCAGTGTTCTCAGGAAAGCTCACCTGAGTCTTGATGTCCTGTGTTTTTACTGGTGCTCAGTAATACAGTTATACCTTGCTTTATTGCAATTTGCAGATACTACTTTTATTACAAATTAAAGGTTTGTGGCAACCATGAGTTGAACATGTCTTTTTAAACAGCATTTGTTCTGTTCATGTCTCTATGTCACATTTTGGTAATTCTCACAATATTTCAAACCCCCCACCAGCAAAAAGATTACAACTCACTGAAGGCTCAGGTGATGGTTAGCATTTTTTAACAATAAAGTATTTTTTAATTAAGGCATGTACCTTGTTTTTTTAAGACATAATAATATTGCATGTACCTTGTTTTTTTAAGGCATGTACCTTGTTTTTTTAAGACATAATAATATTGCACACTTAATAGTGTGCAACATAGCGTAAACATAACTTTTATAGGCACTGGGAAACTAAAAAATTCATGTGACTCACTTTATTGCAATATTCACTTTATGGTGGTGGTCTGGAGCTGAACCCACTGTATCTCCAAGGTATGCCTGTGTAGACATGGTTGACTACTCACATAGCTGACCTTAGTTTCCAGGTCTTCAAGAGATTGAGCTGATATTGTGGGGCCTAAAGGACCCCCATAAATCATATTACTAGCATAAGCTATCTGTCATGACCCAAGGCTCCCAAGTAAACAAAGATACTTCTTATCAGGCAAGATATTTCAAGAGTTTAAAGATCATCTTCCAGGAATTGTGGGCAAAGGACAGACCTCACCTTGGACAAGGTCAATTCTTTACGACATACTACCTTTTATTAGCTTTCTGTCATGACAAAATACCACAAACTGGGTGGCTTGGAACATACAGACATTTGTTTTCACACAGTTCTGAAGACCAGAAGTCTGAGATCAAGATGTTGGCAAGACCATGCTCCCTCTGAAGGCACTAGGAGAGAGTTGGTTCCTGCCTCTCTCCTAAATTCTGGTAGCCTCAGGCATTTTTGGTTTCTAAATGGCCATGTTCTCCCTGTCTCCTTACACCATTTTCCCTCTGTGAATGTCTCTGTGTTCAAATTTCCCCTTTTTATAAGGACACCAGACACATTGGATTAGGGCCCACCCTAATGACCTTATTTTAACTTGATACACTCTGTAAAGACCTTTTTCCAAATAAGGTCATATTCTGACGTACTGAGCTTTATGATTCCCACAGATCTTTTTGACGGGACACAAGTCAACCCACAACAACCTCATTGATTTGTTGTGAGGATTACATAAATTAATATATGTTAAAAACAAAGCAGGATGCCTGGCAAATAGAAAACAGTTTGTAATTGAAATCTTACAATTAGAACAAACCCAAGAGTATTTGAGGCCTCATAAATGTTAGTTTGTCAGAGAACTGAGTGGAACACACACCAAGATAATAGTCTTTGATATGGATGTATATATCACTGAGTAGGTCATGGATTGATAGAGTAAATTATAATAAAATAAGTGCTTCAATCTTTGAGGGTAGTACAAGTGCCCTGGAAATCCATGGATAATAATAAGGATAAGGAGATTCTGTCAGATGGTATTGACTTAAAAAAAAGCCAGATTTTTTTTGTGACACATTTCTTCAATTATACGAACATTTATCACATTTTATTGTAATACTATATTTGTTTGTTTACCCAGGATATGCCATGTCTTCATAAGCATCAGGAACCAGGTCTGTCTTGGCTATTAATGTATCCCCAGTTCATGGTAAGTCACACAATTTTGTTTTTTTGAATGATTGATTGAATAAATGATAATCATAGAGCCTTGGATATGACAGACAATAATCACTTTTCTTTTGTAAAGTAGGAGTTAAGAAGTATTAATTATTATAGGAAAAGGTGATTAGGTAAATTATATAAAAGTCAAAACATGCTTTGGCAAAAACATGGAGGTGGGTGTCTCCTTTGTAGAAAAAGTCATGGAAAACCATGAGACATAGAAAGAGAAATAATTTTGTCTGTCATCAAATCAATTTTTTAAACATTTTATTGATATTGAAATTTAGAAGAGAGGATGTAAGGAATTTGTTCATGTTTTTGCAACTAGTTGGAGGTACCATGATTCCCTGCTCGGTTTCAAATAAATACATTTTATAAATGGGAAAAATGCATGCAAACATAGTTTATTTTTGCTCTGTGGTATCCACCTCCTATTTAATTTTAACCATATGTTTTGTTTACCTGGATTATAATCATCATTTTAATTGAATATCTTGGCATGAGATTTCCCTGTTGGCAATTACCATTCAGCCTATAACTTTAAGATTGTTAAAGCAAGTCAGTTAAAATTTATTGTGTCTTTTATTTGCAAACCACTATGCTAAGCTATTTGATGAGATAATCAGAGGGAAGAATAGCCAATCCTGTACTTTAAGAAATTTAAATACATTTATACATACGAAACATACCCAAAGTAGACAATTCATTCAGTGTTAATCTAGATAGAGTGCACAGAGAGCAACCATATACTTTTGAATATATTTCAATATCCCTGAAGGTCACATGATCCTAGACCTTATTCCTTGATCATAAATGATATAATGCAAACTGTCTAAACCTAGATTTGAGAGCCCACAAGTCCAGGTACCTCTCTCTCAAGTCCTCAATTACAGTGGTCCATTGAGTTTTTGAACAAGTAAACAATGGTTCCATAGACAATAAACTATATGCATATGGTAGAGTCAGATAAGGAAAATTTCAAGAAGAAAACAATATAAGGACTAGTTTTGCCGACTGTAACAAGGACTAGCTTTGCAGACTATAAAGGGAAACATAATTTTTGGTACAGTTAATTCATTGATTTTCAGCCTTATTTTCTCACCTAAAAGCTGAGGAGTCTGATTATGTGATGTCCCAAGCAAGAGTCTTCAAAGACAAACTGAGATGTATATACTCCTGTGAATATTTAAAATCTCTGTAGGAGATATACACACGTAAATAATCTTTAGGAAATTATTTTTCAGATATCCAGCTTCCTACTTCAAAAAACCTATGGTCTCCTGGCTCTGCTTTCCAATATTTCTTTTTACCATGACCTGTCTGTTCTCACTCCGCAAAATTAAGACAAATTTTCCATCTTGAATCACATTACAGAGCCATCCTAGCCATATCTTGCATCTGATTGAGGGTCTAGTAAGAGCAAAACAAGGCATATTGAGGGGGTCAGTGCCTTATTTCACCCCCAATATAAGCTCTTAGCAAATTTCCTGTTGAACCTATGTAGTATTCTATTATAGAAATTCAGAGGAAGTGAGATGAATCATGGAAGCATGCATTAACAGGCTTTTAAGAAATAAATCAAATCAGACATTTTTCTGACATAAAGTTTGCTTTGACTGATTGACTTTACGAATTAGCTTTTCTAATTAGATTACAGTGGTCGTTGTCTATAAAAAGAAAATTCACAGTTCTAAGATTTGATGAAAATATATATTTGAAGCACATAAAAATGTACATTATGCTTTATGAAAAATCTACAGTTATGATAAAATATTTAGATTTCAATTCAAAATGTGCTATGGCTACATATTTTCCCAGGATTATTTTAAGGGGTGCAGAAGCAAAAAGGTTTGAAAACCGTCCAGTTTCTTCTAATATGAATGCAACTATTATTGTATCAGGCAGAGAGGGAGTGGGTAAGGACATACTAATATCTTTTATGTTAAAGAGAGGAAACAGAAATGTAGCAAACATTTTAACCTTAAGACTCTGCTTTACCTCTCTCTCAATGCATGTGATCCTTTTCAAGTGTAGGAACCACTGTGAATTATCCATTTCCTGGGTGTCTTTATGTTTTATATATTTATATTTTTCATCTACAAAACATTATAACTAGCATTTTCAGGTGAGCATCCCAGCAAGCACAGGCAGACAGTTGTAGTTCGGAAGGCAAGGCTAGGTCACTTATGATCTATAATCAAATATATCAAAAATAATAATCAGACAGAAACCTTCCTTTGGGGAGAGGGGAAATGTTTCAAAAAGTTTCTGTGAAACAAGACCACACTAATCCACCTATTAAGACCCAATCTAAAAGCATTCTCTTCTTTCTTTCTGAAATGTATTGATGTTCTTTCAGTGATGTAGACTTAGAGTAGCAGTGATTATATAAAATTTCTCTTTGAAAGATTTTGAACTATGCCACACAGGCTGTGTTAATAATGAAGCTGTAGCTACTGAGGTGAACTAATCTAACTTATACAAGAGCCTTAATGTAAACAGCCTACCAAGAGAGATACACAGACATGAAAATATTTGCAGGGGAATTTATTACATTCTCTATGGGAAAACAGATTAAAGTGGAGGAAAATGTACATAAGCCTTTCAACAGTGAAAAATATCAACTAAAAGACAAAGCTGTCAAAAACCATATTCCCAAGAAGCTGGAGGATGATTTCAGGTTCCCAGAGCTGCAAAGTGAATCAAATAAATTTCATTTTGTTATTTAGTTGCTGAGAATGAAGTCTTTCTAGAAGATCAGGAAATATTTCCTTCCCTATGTTTTATTTATTTGAGGCAGGTGTTGGGAAACAATGAAATTTGGAGCCTAGTTGAGGATAATAGATTTTATTAACAACAAATTTATTTGCATATACCAGCATAACAGACCCACAAGGGAAATTAGTGAACTAGAAAAGCTTGAACAAAAGAAGCGTGTGTATAGACCGCATGGTCTTGAGATGGTTCATTTCCAGGTATGATACTCAGATTTATCATTATTAACTTTCTTGCTAATATAATGATTCAATTTAATTCTGAATTTTCAAGTGAGATGGATAATTTAACTGAGCTGCTTATTGCTGTCACTACTCTGAAAGACAGCCTTCTGCTTGTGGTGATCAATTTGGCTACATATTCTTAAATTCACATTTTCGTGTAACATCTGATACTAAGACATGTCTGTACCAGTTTGATCATTCCGGGACAATAGACAATATTTCAATGCCTAAGTAAAACAGATTTAATTGCTAAACAAGATTTCAAGGAACTGAACTTCATTTTAATCAGAAACAAGCTGCAAGACAATTTTCAATTACAGCAAGCTTTTTATTTTTCTCCAGCTGTGTGTCCCTGCTGATTCCTGAAATTACATGTAAGTTGTCCCAGATTTTGAAGTAGTGTACCTACTGAGGTTTTTCTTTTGTCAGTTGATGAAGTATCTGTGATTAGAACCTAAATAAATTGGCATTTATAAGATGCATTACCCCACCCTGTATATTTCAGGACATGATGATTGAGCATGAAGAAGGTCTGTACTATCCCCTAGTGACAGGAGTGTTCCTAATTAGGCTGCTGGTGTTACAAGTACTCACCTTTTCCACAGGAACATCAAAAGATACTGTGGGAACTAAGCCCTTGAAAAAGTAATCTGTTGGGTATTAGACAATCAGGTCAATAATGCATTGTATTTTCAAAGTTCTACAAAGTTGCAGCTTTTAGAGAAGTTTGCTGTGTGAGACCCAGAGTTTATTAATTATTATCATCTTACTACAAAGCCTGACTGTAGGGGAAGTTGAAACAGATGTCCTTAATTTTGGAGGGTCAGAAGAAAATCTGGCTTTTAAGAGAAATCAAGGATAGCATCATTTAAAGACAGAGGAGAACAATGCTAATGGAACACAGAAAAGAAAAAAAATGTTTTATTTCAACTTGCAGGATTTATTTGTTTTCCTTACTAACCTAATTACCATTACTATTACTAATTACTATTTTTTCTGTTGCGTCTTCTTTGACCCTTTATTTATTCAATAGTCACTCACCAAATATGTAACTGACAGCTATGATATGAAAATTTTTACTGCTTTTGCTAAGTACTGATTCACACAAAGATATTTATAAAGACATAGGGGGATTGCAATAAAAGGTGAGATCAAGAATACCAGACAAGGCAAAAGGTAAGAAAGATTTCAAGTAGAAGAGAAAAATGATATCAGATCACTCCTAGTCAAATTTGTATAATTTTATGAACAGATGTAAGGGGGTAGCTTATCCTAGAAATGAGAGAATAATATAAAGGCACAAAAGAAAAAAGAAATCAGCAACTCGGTCTCAGGATTATAAGTAATAACTTTTGGATCCGTTTTAGACTGGTAAAGATAGGTCAATGTAAAACTGTGAAAGACTATTCTCTTGGCAATGAAAGCAGTTGGAAAGCCTTAACGAGAGCACTGCATTAAAAAAAAAAAAAGCTTTGAGAAAATTAATGAGCTGAAATATTTGAATATATTTACAAGATTGAGAAAGTGGGGGCAAGAAAATTGCTTGAGGGAATTTTGCTAAAATTAGAGATATTTAATGGCTGAGGTGGGCATAGACTCTAAGACTTACTCGCTGCTGGAGGTGTTGACTGTGAGACTTGAAGATAAGCTTTGAAAATTGGAAAATGTGTAAAAAAATAATGAACTGGAAGGATATGTTGATGGGTTGGGAAACAATGCGAGTTAAATGAAATTAAATTTTAAAATTGGCTTAAACTTAAAAATCCAAAAGTATTATTTTCTTTGTAATAAACTGCTTTGACTGAACATTGTGATTTGGGGCTTCAATAGAAAGCATACAAAATTTATGTAACATATATGATCTTTCACAAGTTATAAATTTGGAGATGCAAAAAACAGTAACTATTTTTCCCATAACCTTTCTCTATCAAGTTTCTCTACCCATTAACACACCATCATCACTGACAACGACAATTTAAGAGATACCTATAAGAACATTGATAGAACGATTGTGTGAAGATTTACACCTTTTCTAAAGAAGATTTCATTACACTGAAGTCAGCTCAACTAATTTTGCAGAAATGCTCATCATGTCTGTGAATTTTAATTTATGGCAAAATTTCTGATCTTCAAAGTGACCGCGATCCTCTTGCACAACTGCTGTGTTGTGTAACTTTATTCTCATTTCCATGTAACTATGAATCCTATTCCTTTTTAATCGCTAACGTGTGACATATAGTTTCATATCTCACTATCTATTGAACGTCTATTTCTTAATAGCCATTTCTCATTTCATTTGATAATCTTATGGATTTAGACACACAACCATATCACATATATATGTGGGTATGTGTGCAGGTAAAATCCTAGTGGGATGACACAGGAAAGAGTGCCTAAAGAAAGGGAAGAAATCACCGACCACCTGCCACACAGTAGAATATTTCCATTTAGCAGAACACCTATTAATATATCTTTTTTCCTTGTAGCCCAGTTAGTTCCTCCTTGTCTCCCTAGATCTTTTCAAGTAATCTCAGTTATTGTGAATTAGTTCAGCTCAAAGGCAAATTTAAACTGAATGTAAAACCTAAAATTTATTATAAATAATTATTTTAACTTATAATTAATAATACTTTAATTTAAAACATAATATAAACTGTGATTTGTAAAACAGTGCTCATGGATATTTTATTTTAAAAACATTGCCCTTTGACATTACATGACTCTTATTTCTTTATTCTGTGCTAAACCACTAAATATTTAATACATATTTAGATATTCATGTTCCCCCTGTTTAAAAAAAAAATTCAACTGAGTAAATTTGAAGATCGTATTGACTTTATTCAACAATCCATGAATCAGGCAGCATCGCATCTAGTAAGAGAAAGGCCCTGGAAGGAACTATACAAAATGGAAGGTTTTTATAGAAAAGGGGCTGGACAAGGAGGTTACTAGCGAAAGAAAAGGGAAGATTGTTGAACCAATGTCACCTTCCCTTAGGGGAAGGGACAGGGGGTCTTATCATGCAGATCACCTAACCATGGCTGACTGGGAAATTCCAGAGTGATTTATTTAAAATTTCACTCCTGAGAGAGGCAGAAACTGCAATTAGGTTATGTACTAAGTCTTGGTGATATTTCCGCATGTTATACAGTAGGACCTTGTTCTTTATCCATCCTACATAAAATAGTATGCATCTGCTAATCCCAATCTCCCAGTCCTTCCCTCCCCCACCCCCTTCCCCTTGGCAACCACAGATATGTCCTAGATATCTGTGAGTCTGTATCTGTTTCATAGGTGTGTTCATTTGTGTCGTATTTTAGATTCCACATATAAGTGATATCATATGGTATCTGTCTTCCTCTTTCTGACGTACTTCACTTAGTGTAATAATTTCTAGGTCCACCCATGTTGCTGCAAATGGCATTATTTCATTTCTTTTTTTTTAATGGCTGAGTAATATTCCATTGTATATATATACCACATCTTCTTTATCCATTCATCTGTTGATGGACATTTAGGTTGTTTCCATGTCTTGGCTATTGTGAATAGTGCTGCTATGAACATAGGGGTGCATGTATCTTTTTGAATTATAATTTTGTCTGGGTATATGCCAAGGAGTGGGATTGCTGTGTCATATGGCAACTCTATTTTAAGTTTTTTGAGGAACCTCTATACTGTTTTCCATAGTGGCTTCACCAATTTACATTCCCACCAACAGTGTAGGAGGGTTCCGTTTTCTCCACACCCTTTCCAGCATTTATTGTTTGTAGACTTCTTAATGATGACCGTTCTGACCAGTGTGAATCTTGTAGTTTTGAATAGATCTACTTCTTACCTATCATTTTGCCTCTCATTAAATTCCTTCTGTGCCAAGACATAAAGAACCTGAGCTTCATTAAGTCCTGAGATGAGTTGTGTGATTTCAATTGGAAGATTGTGTATTTGAGCCCCATCTGAGGTGTGGTATCAGAACCACTGCCTCAAGATTCATAGTACCTAACAGGAGCATCTTATTGTTCAAGCCTAGAACAGAGCCCTGTGACCAGGCTAATCAAGGAGAGGAAATAATGATCATCTTCCATTTGAACTATTTAGTCTAGGAAGAATACTAAATCTGAAAAATGATGCCTAGTTGTTTACAGGAATGTTAGATAATGGGACACTGATGAGTGCAAAGAAGATGAGTATAATTAAGAAAAAAGAAAAGGAATGTTACTTCAGCTAACTGGAACACTGATTATTAAAAGGGTGTGAAAAGACTTCTGGTTTCAGCCCCACCATGTGAAGAGTTTAGTGGTTATTTCTTCCATCTTTACAACAAATAAAAGATGAACAAACTCAGAATCAATGACTTTTTTAACGCACAGGGCAAGATGCCACCTCAAAATCTGGAAAGTTGAGTGAATTCAGACAGTCACAAATGAGATCTGCTTACCAGGAAAAGCTGCTATAGCCATAAACTGGTAGGAACAAATAAATGGTAATCTTAATGAATTGCTAGAGGCTAAGTGTGGATTAATATGAGAGTGAGAAACTTCTGGGGATCAGGTCTTACAGAGCCTCACATACTTTTGTGGGTTTTAAGATCAGAAATCCCACCTATTTCTCACAGTGAAGAGCCTAGAAAGATCAACTCTTGGTTCTCACAGTGGGAGAGGAAGAGTGAAATTGTGAAATGAATCCATGAGCATTCTCTATAACAAAGTCCTGCTCTCCTGAAAAACAGTTTACTAGAGATTACCCCACCTGCGGGAAGGGTATTTTTCATACTCCAGCCCCACCCAGACCCAGACTCACTTTCTCACTTAAAGAGGTGAGGGGGAGAATGGAAGCTAAGAAACAGTTGTGAAGTTCACATCTCGGGGACCCAGGCCCGTTATGATACTGATATTCATCATAACATTAGAGAAGTTTTCTATTTCCTCACACCTTACCACTAAACTAAGAGGGCTCTGCTATAATACCAGTGAATTACAACAGAAATAGCTGCAAGATGCAACATCTCTCAGAAGAGTAGTAAGTAGGGAAGCACAAAGTCAACACAAACAAGGACACTAGAGGAAATTGAAACCTCCATCACCTACAGCTATATCAACCATTAAGCACACTGGAACTCCCATTCGTATTAATATGCAACCACACACTAACTACCTATTTACCTCCTGAGATATTGCAATTTGTAATAAGAAATATATATATATTTGGTCTTTGCCCCCATTTCTGGCACAGAGCTCTGAAACTCTTGGACTTTCCAAAGTAATAAGAGCAGTGGAAGCACCTCTGTTTTATAACATTTGGTATTTTGTCATCCTTTCCTGAAATAGATCCAGAGGCATAAAGATGAAATGGGTGTCATAACAAGCTGCTTTCAACCACACCTGAGTTTATGTTAATGGGATGACTTTTGGAAAGCCCTGAAAGATGGGGACTGGTTGCCAGGGGAACCAATCAATATTAGAGTGTTGGAACTTTCAGTCTCACTGCTTGACCTCAGGGAAGGGGGAAGGGGGAAGGAGCAGGAGGTTGAATCAATAACCAATGACCAGTAAATTAACCAGTCATGACTATGCAGTGAAGCCTCCATAAAATCCCAAAAGGACCAGTTTCAGAGAGATTCCAGGTTGGTGAACACATGGAGATGAAGAGAGTATGGCTGCCTGGAAAGCGCATGAAAGCTGTTTGATCCTTCCCCTACAACATGCCCTATGTAGCTCTTCATCTGACTGCTATTTTGTAGCCTCTAATAGAGATTCATAATACCCTAGTAGTCTAGTAAGTAACTTGTTTTCCTGAGTTCTGTGAGCCACTGTAGAAATTTAATCAAACCCAAGAGAGGCCCATGGGAACCTCCAGTCTATCAGAAGCACAGGTAACAACCTGCATTTGTGATTGGTGTCTACAGTGTGGGGTGGGGGTGGGGGATGTCAATGAGAAAAATCAGTAGTCAATCTAAGAAAGAAATGGGAAATTGTATGCGAGCCAACGTGCGGATTATAACCTGGAGACAGTGTTTCAGAAAGCTCTAAGGACTGTTCTGCTCATTAGAGGTCAAAGCAGTTATATAGGCTTTTGAGACAAAGGGTTATGCATCAAATGACGTATTGTTGATAGTTTACACAATCCAGATCTAAACATACAAAGTAAGTAGTGGGTCATGGGTCATCCTGGCCCCTTACAAGATTAAGAAGGAATGTTATCTCCTAAGGAGGTCTAATTAAGGCAGATGCACAGTACACTCTAAAGGGAAGGGAGTAGGCCAAAATGGGCAAAGAAAAACTTTGTGTTTAAATTTTGCCATAAAATATAAATTTTATTTCATCAGGGGCAATCTTGTAAGCCTGAGTCCTTAACCTCCAGGTAGACAGTGTCAGAATTGAGTTAAATTGTATGACATCGATCTGGTGTCACAGATTAGCTTAATGTGTGAAAAACTTACACATCTGGTGTCAGAAGTGAAGCGGTTGTTGTAGAGTAGTATTGACAGTGAAGGAGACACATAAGAGTATGTTTTTTTCTTTATACCTCCATTACTATTATCCAATACATCATGACTGGTTTTCAACAAAAAATTACAAGTAATGCTAAACAAGGAAAAATCACAGTCTGAAGAAGTAAAGTAAGCATCAGATTTGGACTCACATATGTTAGATTTTGGAATTACCAGACAGAGATTTTAAAATAACTATGATCAATGTTAAGGGCTATAATGGAAAAAGTAGACAACATATAAGAATAGAGTAATAATGTAAGCAAAGAGATGATTCTAAGTAAAAAATTCAAAAAGAAATGCTAGAAATAAAACATACCTTAACAGAAGTGAAGAATGCCTTTGATGTGCATATTAGTACTCTGGACATAACCAAGGAAAGAATCAATGACCTAAAACTGGTCAGTAGAAACTCCCCAAACTGAAATGCAAAGAGAGAAAAATGAAAATTAACAACAACAAAAACAGCATCCAAGAACTATTGAAAGATTTCAAAAGGTGTAACAAACATTTAAGTGTTGCCAGCTCTCTTTTCAACACTGCATTCCTTATTGCTTTAGTGAACAGAATATCCTCTGGGTCCTCCCATTAAAAAGAATTGGCAGATGAGTTTTATTAGTTATTTATTCTAATAATCCCACTTTTCTGAACCTTATCATCCTTTTTTCTACCATCAGCCATGCATTTGTGGCTTATCAATTTCACCATGGAATATTGCTTCTCCAAGATTCCCAAAGTCATCTTAGCAGCATGTTAGCACATTTCCCAGAATTCTCATCAGGGTGTTAAATCCTGCGTTCTGAGAAAGTGCTGCCATATCAAATAATTTACCCAATTTTAAATTACTTCCCAGCATTCTCAGGAGCCAGTGTCACATGTGGTTTCATAGCTCTAGCCAGAACATTTTGGATAACTCCTGCAGCTTCTTCATCACAGAGTCTCTTCTTTATTCAGACTGAGCACTTGCTTATCCACATTCTGTTGTGTTTTGATCTCAGTTATTCCTCTGGTAGTCAGGAGGGTAGGTGGGAATGGGGTAGGGCATGTTTTATTTTAAAATAGAGACTCTGTATTGTCTTTAAATAAGGGGGAACTAACATGGAAGAGTTGGCCACTTTGGTAAATCCAAAGTATTCCTGGGAATCTAAGGATTCATGATTTTTTAGGATATCATTCCTCATGCTCCTAATCCAACTCATACAGTTCTCATTTTCTCTATAAAACACCTAATCTTGGCATAAAAGATTTACTGGATTTGAGGATTTAAACTTTGACACTCTGCTACCCTCTTAACGAAATCCTGGGACTGCTTCTTATTTCCTTCTGTCTTCTTGTTAAAGGAGATGATTATCTCTTAATAAGCTATCATTTAGTTAGTCCCTCTAGTTTTCATATTTTGCCATAAACTGGTGATTATTTACCTTCAGCCTTTTACTGTCTTTAAAGAATCTGTTGACCTCAGCCATATTTTTACATGGTCCTTATAATCACTAATTCTCTTGTACCTCACAATGTTCTGAGATACTACACCTGACAATTCATATACTTACACTGACATCTCAGCCAAGTTCATCACCAGTCACAACTTTAACATTTGTACCATGACAATACACCTGGAGCGATCTATATTTCACTTACCAACAATGACAGGGTCCCCTTGCCAGCCTGCTACAAAATCCTATTTTATAATTTGCTTTCTCAAGCCAGTCGAGACACCAACTTAGTTTGAGTTTTACAGGAAACAGACTTTTAGATGGAGATTTGCATGCAATAAGTTAATCTGGAGTTACCGTTGGGAACAGCATCTCTAAGAGTGAAGGAAACAGATATTGCTAGGATAAGCTGAACTGTGATGCATCTGCAACAGAGGCTTTAGCCAATCCTACAGGTAGCTGTGGAGCAGGGATGGCCTTTCAGAATTACATGCTAATATAGGCAAGAAGCCAGGTCTTATGACGCACCCTGCTGACCAGTTATTGTATGAGGAAGTATTCATAATATTAACGGCCAAAGACACAACAGTCAAATTTATTCTCCATTATTAACAGTCTCCATTTTTCTTAAGTTTAGAAAAATAAAAGAAAATCAAGTCCCGACTTGTAGTGTTTGCAGACTTCTGTGGTGTGTATGTGTGTGTGTATATATATATATACACATATATGTATATAGGAATATATATATATATATATTCCTACCATGGCTGATTTTAAACTTTGGTGTAATGGGGCCTACCACAGAGTTGGGAAGAGATGTATAGTAACATGCACTTACAGAAACGCAAGAGATATAAAGACAACAGCACAAATAAGAGGAAAATGAAATGTAGTAAAATAGTTGGGACATGATGACTTTTAAGAATTTAAAACACTTTAAGAATATAATTTAACTGTAACTACATAATTTAACTTTTAAACATAACTGTCGGGCTTCCCTGGTGGCGCAGTGGTTGAGAGTCTGCCTGCCGATGCAGGGGACACGGGTTCGTGCCCCGGTCCAGGAGGATCCCACATGCCGCGGAGCGGCTGGGCCTGTGAGCCATGGCCACTGAGCCTGCGCGTCCGGAGCCTGTGCTCCACAACGGGAGAGGCCCGCATACCGCAAAAAACAAAACAAAACAAAACAAAACAAAACACATAACTGTCAAAAGCTAGATCACAAATTTTCTGAATATTTACAAATTGTCCCTTACAAGCTACCACAAGCTGGCTTGAACAAACTACTACCTCCCACCATTAGGCTCAATGAATATATGACCCATATTAAACTTAAATGTAACATATTAATTAGCATTTTTCTCAGTTGGCCACTTGTTTTGGAAAACTAACACGCTATAAAGCCATGCTAAATGCACCTTTTGCATTTCTCTATGTAACTGAGTTCCTAAGGTTTTCCTCTAGAACAGAGACGCCTGGAAGGGAGTCTGGTATGAACACTAAAACTTTTGTCCAAAAGTTGCATGTTTTATTGCCTTTTCTTCCTATTTCAAGGGGACATTCAGTACTATTCTAACTTTTTAGCTTTATACTCTTTCCATTTATGTCTTAGCAGTAGAGGAGAACACTTGCAGCCTGTGGGTCAGAGAAAAAGGCAGCCAGAGATGAGGCCTGAGAACTGGGGGTGAACAACAGGTGTTAGTCCTCTTGTCTGACATTATAAGAGCTCACGTTAATTAAGCAGCTATCAGGAATTACACAAAGCATGTTACATGCATTATCACAATAAATGTTATTATTACCCACATTTATTTATGAGGGAATAGAGGCACCAAAATATTAAGCAAATTGTCCAAAGACACACAGTTCTTACTGAGCAGTGGAACCAAGATTAAGCCCAAGTTTTATAAGTTCAGAAGCTTACCAATTTCATGGGTTAACTACTTTAATTAAACACACCATTTGTGTAGGTCTTAATCATGAAAATAAATGTATTTTAAAAAATTCATGTGGCATGATTAACAACAGCATCGAGTTCAGTGTTATGCTTTAAATAGAAACCATTATTAGTGTAATATAGCTGCCTTAACGTATGGTTTATAAAAATAATAGCAAATACAGTGATCATTTGTGCTTCTAAGTATTTACAAATAAGGCAAACAGAATAGGTAACATTTCTACATCTGCTATCATGGAAACTAAAGAGAAAACACCAAAGTCAGGACTAGTAAGCTATTTACTAACCAATGTCTGGGACATTTTAAACAGGTAGCTTAAATAAATCCTAGTTGATTCAGTAGTAGACAATGTTTTTGAAAAGTTAGATCAATATCATTGTTGATTTGCTCAATGGTGTAAATTGTAGTGATTAATCTTATTTAAAAAAAATGTATTGGGGCAGGTAGAACAGAGGGGCATACAGCTTATAAAGGTGAATAATACAGACAACATTCTCTAATAAGGAACTGTTAAGAATTCCTTATTAGAATTGTTAAGAATTGTTAAGAATTTATTTTTCCCTTGATAGTGTATTTGTGGAAATATTTTCAGATACTCATAGAAATGTAAACTTTAATTTAAAAAGAAATATACTATCCTTCTGCATATAAAGCATCACACGTTTCACCATAGTGACTAATCAATGTGGTGATGACTTTTGAAACAAGTTAGTAAATAAATTAAATTAATTTACACACCCTCAGGAAAAAAAAATTACCTCAGATTCAAATTTCTAAGAACTCTGTTGAAGATAATTAGATATAGGTGAGTATAGAATATTAATTAGCACATAAAAATTTTTTAAAGAGAACACTGATATTTTATCCTTTGTTATATCATCTATTTATCCATCAAATACATAGTGCTATCAATTTATCAAATACACGTCATCAACAATTGTCATTACCTCAAATACATAAATAAATGTTCATACAATATATACTTTTTTATATACGTTCATGTACCTGTTCACATATCCATTTTAGAATTATTCATAATTTTCTTATTAAAAGTAGATTTTGTGTGAGTACTGTAAGTACTCTGACTTCTCATCCCACCCATAGCTCCCTTTTGTGTCAAGTGCCCAGACATAGTTCCATGTATGTAGGTTGCCATGCCTTGGGTCTGATGATTAGAAGGATTTCCTCAGACCTGATTGCGCTATAGATTGTCGACTGACCAAAAGTTACATTGAATATAAGGGAGGCCAGTGGCTTTATGAGGAACACTGATTTAGACACTCTGTTAACCTACCCAATCAAATCTCTTTTTGGGACTTGGTTAACATGAGATAGACAAGGGATTTTTTTTTTTTTTTTTCCTGCGGTACGCGGGCCTCTCACTGTTGTGGCCTCTCCCGCTGCGGAGCACAGGCTCCGGACACGCAGGCTCAGTGGCTATGGCTCACGGGCCCAGCCGCTCCGCGGCATGTGGGATATTCCTGGACCGGGGCACGAACCCGTGTCCCCTGCATCGGCAGGCGGACTCTCAACCACTGCGCCACCAGGGAAGCCCGATAAGGGATTTTTGTAGGCAGTTGAGTGGAGCAAAATCCAAGTGATACATAGTGAAAGTATTCAGAATAATCCATTTCACAATAAAAACCAAGAATAAAGAGAAGTGTAAGGGTAAAGGTAAAATAGAAAAAAGAAAGTAGAAATATGAGAAACAGATGCAGTGGACACCACAGCAACCAATTTGCATGACTTGAGTCATGAATTATTTTGGTGATGTTAGACCTGATATGCTATCATACATGATATTTCACTTGACCTTGGTGCTTTCATTTTATTTGTTAAAGCATTTTACTTCTCTTATGCACAGTTGTACAGTAAAATGCCCACACCAGTAGAGATAAGCTAAACATATTACTGTTGCTTCTTACCTGAGTCAAGCTAGTACAATGCGAATGTACATACATAAAAATGTTTGTATATATGTATACAAAAATTTACTAAGCAATTTACATCTTTCTTCTCCTTTCATCTTAAAATGATTATATGTTCCTTGTTCTTTCTGTTTTTGGAAAGAACTTCAAAGGCTCTTTTGAGAAGTTACAGAGAACCCAATTTTTAAAATGTTCACAAAGGAAGTGGCAGGCAGTTATAAGTTTCTCATCACCAGATAGTTATATTCGCAGAAAAAAAATGTAGAAATTTACATCCATACTATGTACTGATAATAGAATTTCTTTCTACCATTCTAAGGCACTTCAGCTATCTTTGAAGCATAGGGGAAAAATGTGATTTCTAGAAATAAAAGGAGTAAAAGTTGCTTGTATCTCTATTGGATTCATTTAAAATTACCACACAATTAGTATAATTTAGTAAACTGTGTCTTTATGGAATACAGACTGATTCAAATATTTTTGTGCAAAATGTTCTTTGCAGTAATGAACGTATTCAACCAAATTTGTGTGGGTAAGCTTTTCTAAATTTCAAAAATTCTAATTTTATGATTCTATTACAAAGCAACACTCTGTTGATGTTTTTGTATTTATCTATCATCTTACATCAATTGGTTTTCCAGAAGGATTTTCTAAAGCCAGGAAAAATGGTAGTCAAATCAATGTGAACACATTAACAAAACTTCAAATGCATTCTACGTGCTCTATTAACCATTATTCAATTATTTTACTCATTTGAAAATACATTTTACTCATCATTTTGTCTCAGATAAAATTTCTTCTTTCAAACAGTGTTATACTGTTCCTTATAATTGCCCCTGGGGATTATAATCAAAGGGAGATATGAGAAATGCAACATGCTTTGGAACCATCCACGCATTCAGTGTTCAGTCTACTGAATAAGGAACACTGAACAGATATGCAATTAAACACAATAACAGCTGTGCTCATGAAATAGGAAGAAGATTAAAAGTAATCCTGGATACTCATTTAATTTTTTTAGATCAAATATGAATGTAATTAGAATACTGTGATGTAACAATTTTAAATATAACTTGAAATTTGACATCAGTCTAACCCCTTAAAGATAAATTTATAGAAATCAAAGACAACCTTGAATATTTGAGGATTTGTTCTACATAGCTTTGAATATCTATTCAGTCATTCATTTCTTTTTCATTTACTCAATATTTTAATACCTACCTAATCCATTACTGGAAAATATTATACTAACTTTTGGGGTGAAAAAAACAAGAGAGGAATAGACATGCCCTATGAAATCAAGTAAATCCATTAGAGCCAAAAATGCCATAAAGAAAGGCTACAAAAATGGACAACTTTCAATATTTGTTTTGTTAATGTTTTATAGTTTGGTACTTAATTAATTCAATTATTGTATGTTTATGTTGTATCTCTAGATTTAATATCTTGTGACATGTTACATTTGGGGTGCCAGATGAAAATGTATATTTGAGTATTAGCAATAATCATTTTGAATAGAAAGAGTGCTTCTTGCCAGCCCTATATGAGTAAGTAATTTAATTTCTCTGACCCTTACTTTTCTCTTCTGTAAAAACTAAAAGAGCAACAAATAAGGTTTTCTTAAACTTAATTTTATTTTTTTTTATACAGCAGGTTCTTATTAGTTATCTATTTTATACATATGAGTGTATATATGTCAATCCCAATCTCCAAATTCATCTCGCCACCACCACCACCCCACCCTGCTTTCCCCCCTTGGTGTCCATAAGTTTGTTCTCTATATCTGTGTCTCTGTTACTGCCTTGCAAACCACTTCATCTGTACCATTTTTCTAGATTCCACATATATGCGTTAATATACGATATTTGTTTTTCACTTTCTGACTTACTTCACTCTGTATGACAGTCTCTAGGTCCATCCACATCTCTACAAATGACCGAATTTCATTCCTTTTTATGGTTGAGTAATATTTGACCTGGCTATTGTAAATAGTGCTGCAATGAATATTGGGGTGCATGTGTCTTTTTCAATTATGGTTTTCTCTGGGTATATGCCCAGTAGTAGGATTGCTGAGTTATATGGTAATTCTATTTTTAGTTTTTTAAGGAACCGCCTCATTGTTCTCCACAGTGGCTGTATCACTTTACATTCCCACCAACAGTGCAGGAAGGTTCCCATTTCTCTACACCCTCTCCAGCGTTTGATGTTTGTAGATATTCTGAAGATGCCCATTCTAACCGGTTTGAGGTGATAAGTCACTGTAGTTTTGATTTGCATTTCTGTAATAACTAGTGATGTTGAGCAGCTTTTCATGTGCCTCTTGGCCATCTGTATGTCTTCTTTACAGAGATGTCAAGTTAGGTCTTCTGCCCATTTTTTGATTGGGTTGTTTGTTTTTGTAATATTGAGCTGCGTGAGCTGTTTATATATTTTGGAGATTAATCCTTTGTCCGCTGATTTGTTTGCAAATATTTTCTCCCATTCTGACGGTTCTCTTTTCATCTTGTTTATAGTTTCCTTTGCTGTGCAAAAGCGTTTAAGTTTCATTAGGTCCCATTTGTTGTTTTTTTTTTTTAATTTGATTTTCATTACTCTAGGAGGTGGGTCAAAAAAGATCTTGCAGTGATTTATGTCCAAGAGTGTTCTTCCTATGTTTTCCTCTAAGAATTTTATAGTGTCCAGTCTTATATTTAGGTCTTTAATCCATTTTGATTTTATTTTTGTGTATGGTGTTAAGGACTGTTCTAATTTCATTCTTTTACATGTAGCTGTCCAGTTTTCCCAGCACCACTTATTGAAGAGGCTGTCTTTTCTCCATTGTATATCCTTGCCTCTTTTGTCATAGATTAGTTGACCATAGGTGCGTGGGTTGCTCTCTGGACTTTCTATCCTGTTCCATTGATCTATATGTCTGTTTTTGTGCCTATACCATATTGTCTTGATTACTGTAGCTTTGTTGTATAGTCTGAAGTCAGGGAGTCTGGTTCCTCCAGCTCCATTTTTTTCCCTCAAGATTACTTTGGCTATTCAGGGTGTTTTGTGTTTCCATACAAATTTTAAGATCTTTTGTTTTAGTTCTGCAAAAAATGCTATTGGTAATTTGATAGGGATTGCATTGAATCTGTAGATTGCTTTCGGTAGTATAGTCATTTTCACAATATTGATTCTTCGAATCCAAGAACATGGTATATCTCTCCATCTGTTTGTGTTATCTTTGATTTCTTTCATCAGTGTCTTATAGTTTTCTGAGTACAGGTCTTTTACCTCCTTAAGTAGGTTTATTCCTAGATATTCTTTTTGTTGCAGTGGTGAATGGGATTGTTTCCTTAATTTCTCTTCCTGATCTTTCGTTGTTTGTTTACAGGAAGACAAGAGATTTCTGTGAATTAATTTTTTATTCTGCAACTGTACCAAATTCATTGATTAGCTCTAGTAATTATCTGGTGGCAACTTTAGGATTCTCTATATATAGTATCATGTCATCTGAAAACAGTGACAGTTTTTCTTCTTCTTTTCCAATTTGTATTCCCTTTATTTCTTTTCCTTTTTGATTGCCCTGGCTAGAAATTCTAAAACTATGTTGAATAATAGTTGTGGGAATGGACATCATTGTCTTTTTCCTGATCACAGAGGACATGCTTTCAGTTTTTCACCATTGAGAGTGCTGTTTGCTGTAGGTTTATCATGGCCTATATTATGTTGAGGTATGTTCCCTCTATGCCCACTTTCTGGAAAGCTTTTTTTTTTTTTTTTTTTGCGGTACGCGGGCCCCTCACTGTTGCGGCCTCTCCCGTTGTGGAGCACAGGCTCCGGACGTGCAGGCTCAGTGGCCATGGCTCACAGGCCCAGCCACTCCATAGCATGTGGGATATTCCTGGACCGGGGCATGAACCCATGTCCCCTGCATCGGCAGGCAGACTCTCAACCACTGTGCCACCAGGGAAGCCCGATCAAATGGTTTTTATTCTTCAATTTGTTAATATGGTGTGTTACATTGATTGATATGCATATATTGAAGAATCCTTGCATCCCTGGGTTAAATTCCACCTCATCATGGTGTATGATCCTTTTAATGTGTTGTTGGATTCTGTTTGCCAGTATTTTGTTGAGGATTTTTGCATCTATATTCATCAGTGGTATTGGTCTGTAATTTTCTTTTTTTGTAGTATCTCTGTCTGGTTTTGGTATCAGGGTGATGGTGGCCTTGGAATGAGTTTGGGAGTGTTCCTTCTTCTGCAGTTTTTTGGAAGAGTTTGAGAAGGATGGGTGTTAGGTCTCCTCTAAATGTTTGATAGAATTCACCTGTGAAGCCATCTGGTCCTCGACTTTTGCTTGTTTGAAGATTTTTAATCACACTTTCAATTTCATTACTTGTGATTGGTCTGTTCATATTTTCTATTTCTTCCTGGTTCAGTCTTGGAAGGTTATACCTTTCTAAGAATTTGTCCATTTCTTCCAGGTTGTCCATTTTATTCTCATAGAATTTCTTGTAGTAGTTGCTTATGATGCTTTGTATTTCTGTGGTGTCTGCTGTAACTTCTCCTTTTACATTTCTAATTTTATTAGTTTGAGTCCTTTCCCTCATTTTCTTAATGAGTCTGGCTAAAGGTTTATCAATTTTGTTTATCTTTCAAAGAACCATATTTTATTTTATTGATCTTTGCTATTGTTTCCTTCATTTCTTTTTCATTTATTTTTTATCTGATCTTTATGATTTCCTTCCTTCTGCTAATTTTGGGGGATTTTGTTCTTCTATCTCTAATTGCTTTAGGTGTAAGTTTAGTTTGTTTATTTGAGATATTGTTTCTTGAGGTAGGATTGTATTGCTGTAAACTTCCCTCTTAGAACTGTTTCTGCTGCATCCCATAGGTTTTTGATCATCGTGTTTTCATTGTCATTTGTCTCTAGGTATTTTTTGACTTCCTCTTTGATTTCTTCAGTGATATCTTGGTTATTTAGTAATATATTGTTTAGCCTCCATCTATGTGTGTTTTTTACATTTATTTCTCTGTAATTTATTTCTAATCTCATAGTGTTGTGGTCAGAAAAGATGCTTTATATGATTTCAGTTTTCTTACATTTCCCAAGGCTTGATGTGTGACCCAAGATGTGATCTATTCTGAAGAATGTTCCATGTGCACTTTAGAAGAATGTGTAATCTGCTGTTTCAGCTGGAATACCCTATAAATATCAATGAAATCTATCTGGTCTATTATGTCATTTAAAGCTTGTGTTTCCTTATTAATTTTCTGCCTGTATAACATGCCCATTGGTGTAAGTGAGGTGTTAAAGTCCCCCTCTATTATTATTATTATTATTATTATTTTGTGGTATGCAGGCCTCTCACTGCTGTGGCCTCTTCCATTGTGGAGCACAGGCTCCGGACATGCAGGCTCAGTGGCCATGGCTCACGGGCCCAGCCTCTCCATGGCATGCAGGATCCTCCTGGACAGGGGCACAAACCCGTGTCCCCTGCATTGGCAGGCGGACTCTCAACCACTGCACCACCAGGGAAGACCCCCCCTCTATTATTGTGTTACTGTCGATTTCCTCTTTTATACCTGTTAGCATTTGACTTATGTATTAAGTTGCTCCTATATTGGGTGCATATATATTTATAATTGTTATATCTTCTTCTTGGATTGATCAGCTGCTCATTATGTAGTGTCCTTCCTTGTTTCTTGTAACATTCTTTATTTTAAAATCTATTTTGTCTGATATGAGTATTGCTACTCCAGCTTTCTTTTGATTTCCATTTGCATGGAATATCTTTTTCCATCCCCTCATTTTCAGTCTGTATGTGTCCCTAGGTCTGAAGTGATTCTCTTGTAGACAGCATGTATATTGGTCTTCTTTTTGTATCCATTCAGCGAGTTTGTGTCTTTTGGTTGGAACATTTAATCCATTCACATTTAAGGTAATTATCAATACGTTTCTATTACCATTTTCTTAATTGTTTGGGGTTTGTTTTTGTCCTTTTCTTCTTTTGCATTTCTCACTTAGAGAAGTTCCTTTAGTACTTGTTGTAGACCTGGTTTGGTGGTGCCAAATTCTCTTAGCTTTTGCTTGTCTGTAAAGCTTTTGACTTCTCCATCAAATCTGAATGAGATCCTTGCCAGGTAGAGTCATCTTCGTTGTAGGTTCTTTCTTTCATCACTTTAAATATGTCATGCCAGTCCCTTCTGGCTTGTAGAGTTTCTTCTGAGAAATCAGCTGTTAACCTTTTGGGAGCTCTCTTGTATGTTATTTGTCATTTTCCTTTGTTTTAATAACTTTTCTTTGGCTTTAATTTAGTCATTTTGATTACTATATGTCTTGGCATGTTTCTTCTTGGTTTTATCCTGTCTGGGACTCTCTGTGCTTCCTGGACTTGTGTGGCTATTTCTTTTCCCATGTTTGGGAAGTTTTCAACTATAATCTCTTCAAATATTTTCTCGGGTCCTTTCTCTCTCTCTCTTCTCCTTCTGGGACCCCTATAATGCGAATGTTGGTGCATTTAATGTTGTCCCAGAGGTCTCTTAGGGTGTCTTAATTTCTTTTCATTCTTTTCTCTTTATTCTGTTCTGCAGCAGTGAATTCCACCATTCTGTCTCCCAGGTTACTTATCCATTCTTCTGCCCCAGTTATTCTGCTATTGATTAATTCTAGTGTATTTTTCATTTCAGTTATTATATTGTTTACCTCTGTTTGTTTGTTCTTTAATTCTTCTATGTCTTTGTTAAATATTTCTTGCATCTTCTCGATCTTTGCTTCCATTCTTTTTCCAAGGTCCTGTATCATCTTCACTCTCATTATTCTGAGTTCTTTTTCTGGAAGGTTGCCTATATCCACTTCATTTAATTGTTTTTCTGGGGTTTTATCTTATTACTTCATCTTATACATAGCCCTCTGCCTTTTCATTTTGTCTATCTTTCTGTGAATGTGGTTTCTGTTCCACAGGCTGCAGGATTCAGCATATAGTTTTAAATAATATTGCCACTCTCTTTTGAATAAAGGATGCAGCAACTTTACAATTTCCTGTTCCAGAGATTATAGTAAAAGTAAAAGCTTCAGAAATAAATATCCTTAAAATCACCATGAATGATTTGATGTGCAATTTCTGGAATGCTTTCAACAATGGAAGAAGACAGATGTGTTTTGAATGATTTTACACTTTTATATGGATTGGAGGTAGGGGAGGATAAAGAAATCAAAGGGAATTAGTCAGCTTTGTTAAGAGGGGTTCGTATGAAGGAGAAAAGTTGATTAAAGTGAATCTGAAGTTTGGAAGATGAATGTAGTTTGATTCTACAAAACAATTGAAGAACTTTAGAAGAAACCTTATGAACTATAAGAATAATAATGAAGTCAGTGGCAGGGAGCAAGAGATGATAATGGTTTAATTAATAAAACAAATTTGAATGCATATTTTCATTCAAATTCTATAAATTTTAAAATATATATAGGTAATATTTTCTCATCTAAGATTATTCTTAAGTAAAAAGCATGAAAACAGGAATAAAAAACAGCTGTAACCCCATCCTGAAATATAACCACCATTAACGTTTTGTTGCTTGCTCCTCCATGTGTATTTCTATTCAGTAGAAAAACATGAGCCCTTTTTTTTCTTATGTTTTATAAAAAATGGTATGAATCTTTAGCTACAGTTTGAACACAAATTGTTTCACTTATTTTTCACCAATCACTTTTTTTATAAGGGGATTAATTTTGCTGTAACCATCTCATAAAATACTTATTGAAAGGCAGCAATCTACCCATGTGTGTATACAGTAATGGAAGTTCTGACATCAATTCTTACATTAAAAAAGAAAAAAAACTTTTCAATATATTCTTGAAATATTAACTCAGTGTGTTAGAAATCTGAGTTGCTTTAGTTAGCTTGCATTACAAACTGACCTAAACTAATTTGTTTTTTAGATCTATGAGAAATTTTGAGTAACCATTGGTAGCTTCCAATTGCTAGAGATAAGTTGGAGCTGAACATTTTCTCTCCAAGAAACTTACTCCCACAAGGGATGTTACAATAAAAATCAGCCTCAGGGCTTCCCTGATGGCGCAGTGGTTAAGAGTCCGCCTGCTGATGCAGGGGACGTGGGTTCGTGCCCCGGTCCGGGAAGATCCCACATGCCACGGAGCGGCTGAGCCCGTGAGCCATGGCCGCTGAGCCTGTGCGTCTGGAGCCTGTGCTCCGCAACGGGAGAGGCCACAGCAGTGAGAGGCCCACGTACAGCTAAAAAAAAAAAAAAAAAAATCAGCCTCAGTTCAAATTCTGTCACATTTTTTAGCAAGCGTATGTGCACATGGGAACATGTACACACACACATACAATCTCTTCTGCAAACCTGGTGAAGTTTCTATTCTATGCCTTTTAGGCAATTCAGTAAGTTCCTTGTATGGAAAGACTTCAGGATTTAGTTATCTCTGGAGAAGGATCAGATGACAAAATCTTCTGTTATTTGAACAAAAGAGGGGCGAGATTGTAAACCTAGGACTCCATTCTGAATGGCACTGCCATATTCACTAGATTCTTTCACTCTTCTTATCAAAATGGAAGTTCCTACAAGTATTTCTTCATTAACTGAATATTTTTACTACAGCTTATTTTACCAGTGAAAATCACTTCTAATAATCACTGTGCTAATTTACAAGTTCTTTAATGTTGAGTGGATATAAAGATAGGTCTAGTGGTTATTTCTGGAATAGAGCTTTGTAATTATATTTTAAAATGCTAAATTAGACCAATGAGGAGATGATTTACAACTATATCATCTATCATTATTTATATATCTATCTACCCTTTATATTGAAATATTTTAAATTAAATTATAGATAATATGATAAGAACTGCTTGTTTATTTCTGTTCCCTTAGGCTAAATTTGACCTTCACTCAAAAGTCATTGTTGTCACACACAAATAAAGGGATATTGTTCTTATAATTTCCCAAGAATCTGCTGTTAATTTGTATTAGGGGAAATTCTACTCTATAAGATTTTCTTTTTTCTTTTTATAAATTTATTTATTTATTTTTGGCTGCATTGAGTCTTCATTGCTGTATGCAGGCTTTCTCTAGTTGTGGCGAGTGGGGACTACTCTTCGTTGCAGTGCACAGACTTCTCATTGCGGTGGCTTCTCTTGTCGCGGAGCACAGGCTCTAGGTGCATGGGCTTCAGTAGTTGTGGCTCACAGGCTAAGAGTGCAGTAGTTGTGGTGCACAGGCTTAGTTGCTCTGTGGTACGTGAGATCTTCCGAGACCAGGGCTCAAACCCATGTCTCCTGCATTGGCTGGTGGATTCTTAACCACTGTGCCACGAAGGAAGTCCCATATAGGATTTTTGTAAAGAGTTAGCACCTTATATCCACTCTGTGCTGAACGTTGTACAGCTTACCAAGATTCTTATTCAGAAGAACTCTTCTCCAGAGTAGTGCGCTCAGTGGATAACCCTCAGCTGTTAGCCATTTCGAGAGTTGAATCAGTGAAGACAAGCACCTTAGCCAATGCTGCACTGCCTTCCTGTGGTGGCCATAAGTAATATACATCTAAAATAAAGGTCTGGCCTTCTTGTCCCTACTCAGGACAACTCTTGAGTCATTCTAGCTTCACTCCTTTTCTAGGGGTTGGCTGAGGCTGTCATTGGGCCTACATTGCTGTTCAGTTTCTCCATCTGGGCAAATCCTGCCTCCTTCTCCCTTGCATGGGTATTGATCCCATGGATGATCCATACTTCATCTTTTCAGATAACCCAACAGATGATCTACTTCTCTGCCATCATGACCTTTCCATAAGGACAATGCATTTCAACTCATGGAGTTAAAACATTGTTACATAACATAGGATAGTAGTGTCTCCTTTTCCTGTAGTGTTCCATGTCCTTCTCCTGAGATCAACACAAGCTTTTTGAAAACTGTGATAAATTCTTTTTTACATCTCTTGATGGCTTAATATAAGTTTCATTACTGGTTATAACCAGTCATGCATTTTTAAATTTAATGTTAATAGTAGTAATATATATTTAGTTATTATTATTTCTATTTTGGAAAAGGTGCAGAGAGGTTAAAAAATTTCTTGCAGGTCATCTAGTTAGTAAATATCTGGGCTGGAATAAACATTATGATATATTACAGAATCAAGATGGGACTGGAGTACAGGTAGAACTTTATTTAAAACTAGAAATATACATTTAAATTCTCAAATATTTGTCAAATGAAACATTAAAATATCAGGTATGTGTCTATCATTCTCTTTTCTGTGTGTCATTCTTAACAGAATTAAGGAACTTGATATTTTAAATAAACAAACAGAGAAGTGTTTTTAGCTGAGGATACAGCTTTGTGTTATTTAGTTAGACACAGAAGTTGCAGTAAAACTATTTTGTCCAGTATTTTTGTCCTCACAGCAAAACTACTCTGCTAGATTTTATGTCCTTCTGAGAGAGATTGTTGGTATATTTAATCTACTGAACAGAACAATGTATTTTTATAGTGGACTACTAATATTAATAGTAAATCAGAAACAAGAGATGTACCTGGAAAGAACGAGTAAATCAGAATAGGCCCAAGCAGAATAGAACATAGAAGAACTTGAAAGCTCATCTGGGTCCAGTCCAAGAGAACAGCACTGATCTGAGAGAAATTCAAGGAGAAGGACCAAAATGAGCAACCTGCTAGAGCAACCACCCACGTTCCTTTAGGACGCAGTGTTTTGCTTTTATTTCTCCAGTTTTAGAAAATTAAGGTGTAAAGTATTTTTGAGAAACTTTGAAGTCAAACGGCTTAATTTAAATCATGGTAGAATTCAGCACAAAATACTCTAGAATATAAAACACACACACATTTAGGCTTGAAAGCTTTGCAGTTTTGAGTTCTCAGAATAAATTATAAAACCAAAGGGAGACATTTTAAATTGTGTAGAGTATATTTTAATGATTAAGAAATAATAAAATCAGTTCAATCCACATATTTGTGTGCATATGCACACACACATATTCATGCCACACAACCACATACACAATATGTACATGTTGTACACACACACACACACACACACACACACACACACACACACACACACATATATTCAAGATACTAGGGATTTTCAAAGGCCATCAATTTTTTCCACACGGTTTTGGAGTCAATTGATATATACAAAAGCATGAGAGAGGAGATCAGATTATCAGCTTTATTAGTGATAAATGTTAGATTAAAATACATGGCTCAGATGCACACTAAAGGGACTTTATAACCCATTCATAAGTGTGGGACAGCAGACCTGAGTGCTTATTTTATACAGGTCAACTTTCTTAAAGAAAACAATAAAGGATTGATCTGAACATGCCCACACTTTTCATCCAGTGAAATTAATCAGGTAGCTCACATCTCCTCTAGGAAAAGAATAGAATAAAAGTTGACTAAAGGCCAACAGTTAGATTCCAAATAAGTTTCTTTACATGGAACATGAGGAGTCAAGTATAATTGGTTGTGTCTGTGTATATGCACATACTTTTACAGACATAAAACTACTCCCAATGTTTTCAATGTTCTCCTTTTTGTTTCAGAATTCTTATTAATATGGTTAAGTATAGCCTAATTAAGAGGGCTTTGTAAAAAATACATGCTTATATTTGTTATTACTTTATGAACCATCTTGCTGTCCCTTTTCAGTGTTAATTATGTGAAATCACAGTATTGTAAAAGGATATTACAAACCATTTATCTCACCTGTAAGCAGATTAAACATTAAATGAACGTCAGTAGGCCGTGTGATGGCCTTTGTTCATGACTGCAATTTTTAGTGTTGAGTGGCATATATGTTGCCTCACTTTTAAAAAGCAAAATGATTTTTGAACAAAAGAAACTCAAAAGATAAAACCTGGGGCTTCCCTGGTGGCGCAGTGGTTGAGAGTCCACCTGCCGATGCAGGGGTCACGGGTTCGTGCCCCGGTCCGGGAAGATCCCACATGCCGCGGAGCGGCTGGACCCATGAGCCATGGCCACTGAGTCTGCGCGTCCGAAGAATGTGCTCCACAACGGGAGAGGCCAAAACAGTGAGAGGCCCAAGTACCGCAAAAAAAAAAAAAAAAAAAAAAAGGTAAAACCTGATTAATGCACACAGAGGGTTTCAGAAAACTGTGACTATTTTAACATCAATAAATTTATTTATTCCTCAACAATTGTTGATTCTTTACTATATTCCAGATACTTTAGCAATCACTAAGAATACAAGAGTAAAGGATATAATGAGATATGTTACATAAATACAAGATTGTGATATAATCTTGTGAATTCTGAAAGGAATTCTTATTTTTTCATATAGAGTCCTTATAAAAGGACTCTACTTCATTCCTATAAAGGAATGCAATCTACTTCATTCTAAGTAAGGGGAGTTCTGAAATGAATATAACCGTACTCTTTCCACCCCCTCACTCTTCCACATAATTAAGAGCAATATGAATATGAATGGCCAGAATCTAGGATGTTTACCGAGACATGTGTTTATCTGGAGACAAGGTCACCAACTTGTAAGCCCATGGGTTTTATTACATTAACTCTTCTGCCAGAAACTGGATGCTAATTAAGTATTCAACACACCAAGGAGCTGGATAGTAACTAATTGGAATGAATCTACTGTGCAGATCAAACTCAACCTACTTATTGTATGCATTTAGGCATGGAATAAGAGGCTTTAAAATGTGTGGTCTTTGACCTGTTTTATTAAGAATCACGGTAGGTCAGGGGTTATTAAAACTCGGCTGTGCAATAATAAAGCCAATAGTTTGAGTCTTATTAGGGTTCTTTTTTTTCCCCTCTTTATATTTTATTCGTTAGAAGGGAGCATGATTCACAAGGAAAAAAATTATAACTATGTGTGGTGATGGATGTTAACTAGAATTATTATGGTGATTATCTTGCAATATATACAATATTGAATCATTATGTTGTACACTGGTAACTAATATAATGTTATTAGCCAATTACCTCAGAAAAGAAACAAAAGAAGAGAGGGTGAGTAATTTGTAACACAAATTACAACATACTAGGGGACAAACGTGAGAGGTTGAAAGTAAAATTGAATGCGTGTGTCTATTATTTTAAGCAAGGTTTCTTTGTAATCTTAGCTTTGAGAACCAGATGTACCTGGAAATGGTTACAGAACTTGAGTGGCAGCTGAAGTATTTTTAAAAATTTTTATTTTATATTGGAGTATAGTTGATTAACAATGTTGTGTTAGTTTCAGGTGTACAGCAAGGTTCAGTTATACATATACATGTATCTATTCTTTTTCAAATTATTTTCCCATTTAGGTATTACAGAGTATTGAACAGAGTTCCTTGTGCTATACAGTAGGTCCTTGTTTGTTATCTATTTTAAATATAGCAGTGTGTACATGTCAATCCCAAACTCCCAATCCATTCCTCCCCTCTACCCTTCCCCTCAGTAACCATAAGTTCATTCTCTAAGTCTGTGAGTTTGTTTCTGTTTTGTAAATAAGTTCATATAAGTGACATTATATAATATTTGTCTTTCTCTGTCTGACTTACTTCACTTAGTATGATAACGTCTAGGTCCATCCATGTTGCTGTAAATGGCAGTATTTAATTCTTTTTTACAGATGAGTAATATTCCATTGCATATATATCACATCTTCTTTATCCATTCATCTGTTGATGGACACTTAGGTTGCTTCCATGTCCTGGCTATTGTAAATAGTGCTGCTGTGAACATTGGGGTTCCTGTATCTTTTCCAATTAGAGTTTTCATCTTTTCTGGATATATGCCCAGTAGTGGGATTGCTGGGTTGTATGGTAGTTCTATTTTCAGTTTTTTAAGGAACCTCCATACTGTTCTCCATAGTGGCTGTAATCAATTTACATTGCTACCAACAGTGCAGGAGGGTTCCCTTTTCTCCACACCCTCTCCAGAATTTATTGTTTTTAGATTTTTTGATGCTGGCTGTTCTGACTGGTATGAGGTGATACCTCATTGTAGTTTTGATTTGCATTTCTCTAATAATTAGTTATGTTGAGCATCTTTTCATGTGGCCCTTGGCCATCTGTATGTCTTCTTTGGAGAACCGTCTATTTAGATCTTCTGCCCATTTTTGGATTGGGTTGTTTGTTTTTTTGATATTGAGCCACACGTGCTGTTTGTAAATTTTGGAGACTAATCCCTTGTCGGTTGCATGTTTTGCAAATATTTTCTCCCATTCTGTGTGTTGTCTTTTTGTTTTGTTTATGGTTTCCTTTACTGTGCAAAAGCTTTTGAGTTTAATTAGGTCCCATTTGCTTATTTTTGTTTTTATTTCCTTTACTCTAGGAGACATATTGAAAAAGATATTGCTGTGATTTATGTCAAAGAGTGTTCTGCCTATGTTTTCCTCTAAGAGTTTTATAGTATCTCACTTAATTATAATAGCTTGTTTACTCTTTACAACACCTTAATAAGGATAATAATATTGATAGAAGCATTTTGATGGATATTTCAAATGTCCTAAGACTATTCTAAGTGATACACATAAACTATAGCATTTAGTTCCTGGGAGAACTCTGTTAAGCAAATACTATTATTATCTCCATTTAACAGATGGGGTACTGAAGCATAGAATACTAAGTAAATTGCCAAAGATTATGCAGTTTTTATTTCTAAGATGTTCTGATGCCAAAATCTCTACTTTAGAATATAATTCTTTATCAGCTCTCATGAAGAGAGAACTGTAGTACAATAGATAAACTTAGCTTTAGAAATGGCAGTGAGAAATCCAGAGAAATATCAGAGAATGGAGGAAGGCAGCAAGCTACTTTGAGAACTTGAAGGCCAAACTAGTCTTATGTGAAAAGAAAGAGAAATGGAACAAGAACAATATATCTGGAACTAACGGCTTTGAAATGTGGAGTATAAAAGAGGAAGATATTTTATTCATGACAAAATCAGTGAGGATTACTAGGGCTCAGAGAGCTCTAACAAAGGGAAAAAAGTAGATCTCAGAGAGTAAACAAAAATGTTTCCCTAGTGGAAACCCTTTCCAAAAAGTTTACTGAGAGACTGTTTCTTAAAGTTAAGGTAGGAAGTCAATAACAGAGCAAGAGACTATCTAGTTACATGACTGGGATAGTTACATTTAGTATTTATACCAGCTCTGAATAGGTCTGTGGAGAGAAGACTGGGAATTCCAGTTAGAATATCTCAGACAGCAATCAATGAATATAAAACTTGTTGGAGACTCATATTTAAAAAGCATAATGTGATCTAGGAAACTGTATAACAAATGAGTGAAAATTTGGACTGATGGGGGTGTTCCCTATGTAGGAATATCCTACAAAGGCAGATTATAACAATAGGATTTGTTTGAATAATAGACATTTTGTGCTGGCTTTGATGTCACATTTTATATTATGAAATAATTAATTAGGCTATTTTTGATGCAGTATGCTGACGAACTTGTGTTTTCTTTTTTTCTCTTAAAACACTAAGAAATTCAAAGTATCTTCATCTTCAGAGGTTTGAATAATGAACAAATATACAGACCAAAAAAGGTCCAAGGAAGAAGAGAGGGCAATATTCAAAGAGGAAGAGTAGATCAAATGACTCTGATAAAAGAATATAGACAATAGAGAACCAAAAACTATCAGATAAACTGTTTTAATTAGGGCAGGTACCTTAAGGTTCGCCAGAGAAACAGAATCAGTAGGAGATATGTACATTTATCATGACAGTTTGGTTCATGCATTTATAGCAAATGAGAGGTCCCACAATCTGCCATTTGCTGGAGACCTAGGAAAGCCAGTGGTATTGTTCAGTCTGAGTCTAAAGGCCTGAGAATCAAGAGAGCAGATGGTTTAAATCCCAGTCTCAGGGCTGGAGAAAATGATATAGCTCCACTTAAGTAAGCAGGTAGGAAGCAAAAAGGGATGAATTCTTCCTTCCTCTACTTTTTGTCCTATTTAGGCCTTGAAAGGATTGGAATGTGCCCACCTACACTGGGTAGGACAATCTATTTTACCGAGTCATTAATTCAAATGCTAATCTCGTCCAGAAACAACCTCACTACCACATCCAGAAATAATGTTTAGTCCACACACACTGTGGCCAGTCAGGTTGACACATAAAATTAGCCATCACAGCAAGTGTTAGTCAGTTGGTGCCAAAGTAATGCCATACATATGTAATGTTCTAATGTACAAAGATTCAAAATCTCAGTAGCTTACAACATAATCATCCATTCTTATGCTCACAGGTCTGCAGGTGGACTGTGGTTCAATTGACTAAGGGTTGGTTTGACTGGATGACTCTGCCTTAGGTTGTGGATCAATTGTCTCACACTAGGCTGCAATTAGTTTCATTCTAGGCTCTAGATTGAAGGGAATGCAGCTACCATGAGCATAATCTTCTCACAGCACAAAACCAGATTGCAAATTTATTTAAGATTCTAATTTGAAAAATGTGTTACCATTGCAGTAGTCAAAGCAAGTCAAATATCCAAGCCCAATATCAATGGACAAGGATATACACACTACTCTCAGTGGGAGATGGAGGTGAATGAATCTTTACTAATACTCCAGACTATTACAGGACAATACTGGGTTAAACAGTCATTAAATTTCAAGAGCTCTAAGACCATGATTTTTTTAAGATCTTATAGATGTTCTTGATTAGAGGAGCTCCTCTCTCAGAAGACAGAGTCATTGGAGCTAGTATGAGTCACACTAATTTGGAAAACAGAGTTGCAAATGGAAGAAATACAAGGCCCACTGATATATCAACAAATGAGTGTACGCAAGACTAGTAAGACTTGGGCTTCTTGATTCTAGTAAATCCCAGAGCCATGAATAGAAACCTGTATTTGGAGGGTACAATAGTCTGGTTCTGTGGGTTTTAAATTTTGCACAAATGCTTCAGTTAGCCTAATGGAGTATACCTTACAGAGAATGAGAATGGTGGTTGAATGAGAGAGTGAGACATACAGGGAATAAGTGAGGATATCCCATTAACAGAAGATAGTTCAAATTAGAATTGAGGGTGGGTAAAGATAATATTGACTGGACTTCTGGGAACTTATGCAAATTAATAGTTTTTGGTGATCTGAGGAAATTCAATATAAATATATATTTACTTAATAGGCATTTATTTATAGATTTGCCTGCATTAAGAAACTTTCATTCATTAAATACACATATGAAGAGTGGAAAGAGAATTCAAAAGGAAGAAAATGGTATTTGTAACATATGTTACCCCTCCCCCACAAAAAGAAAGAACTAATTCTAGAATATATAGGAACACCTGCCTTTTGGGGGAACAAGCTAAACAACTAAAGAGAAAGATAAATTGCTTAACAGGCAACCCATGCATACACATGCATGTGAACACACACACTCAAAAGCACACACATTTAAGAAAATTAATAACATATGAAAAAATATTCAATTCATTAATAATCAGCAAAATGCAAAAAAAAAATTGAAATAAAATAGCATTTTACACTGATCGGATTGAGAAAAATGTAAAAGTCTGACAGTGCCCAGTGCTGGCAAAGATGATAATTAATAGGAATTTCCTTACATTATTGTGGAAACTTTTGCAGCCATTTTGGAAGATTGTGTGGCATTGTCTAGAATATTTGAAGATGAACATATCATATGACCCAGAAATTCTACTTCTAGGTATTTGCCATAGACTTGCACTGTCCAGTACAGTAGCGAGTAGCTACATGTGGTGGTTTAAATTCAAATTTAAATAAAACCAAGCTAAAAAAATTTGATTCCTCAGTTACACTAACCACATTTCAAATGTTATTTTGCCAGGTATGACTAGTAGCTACCACTTTGGACTGCAGAGATAAGAACATTTCCATTATATGAACCCCAAGAGACATTTACAAAAATAACCTTTGCAGTTCTTTGTGATAGCCATAAACTGGAAGTAACTCAAAGTTCCAACAATTTTAAAATGGATAAAATGGTTGTAGTATATTCATACAATACTATACTACAAAGAAAATGAAAGAATTAGAGCTACACCCAACATATTAGATAAATATTAAATGGATATATTTGGTATGATTCCATTTATGTAAAAGTCAATCCAAAACAAACAAACCAAAAAACAAATTTGTGTTATATTGATTGAGGTGGCATACATAGAAAATCATAAAGAAAAGTCAAAGAACTGACACACCTAGATACGTGTACACACACACACACACACACACACACACACACACACACACATTACATACACAGGGAAGTGGGGAAGAGAATGAATAAATGAGTGAGTGATTATGAGAAGGACCAATGTTATCCTAAATTTTCCAGGTTCAGACAACCGTAGGGAATAAGAAAGGAGGGAGAAATGAGAATCTTTCATCAGATATATTATATTTAAGGAAAGATTAGGATATCCAAGTAAAAACATCCATTAGGAAGTTGTACATTTAAGGCTGAAATCACTGAAATTAGTTTGGGCTGAAACAATAGGTTTAAGAATCAACCATATGAGGATAATAGTCGAAGCTAGAGATTAGGTGAAAGCCTTAGGAAGTTGGCTACAGGGAGAACAAAACATACAAGCAAAGAAAAAGCAAAGGAAAGAAGGAAAGACAAATCCTCTCTAATGGACTTGTGGCAGCCTGCCCCAAAAAATTAACCCAGCATGGATACAGTGCACCAGCCATAGCTTTCCTATGTTGCAATGAAATAAATTTATCTGAATCTCCCCTGATTCTGAAAAGAAATCCTGGCATTAATTCTCTGCATGTTCGGCTCTTACCTATTTTAGAGATGAGAAATAACTGCTAATCTTTCAAATGTCAGCTGAAACGTCAGTTATCTAGGTAAGCTTCTGTTGTCCACTGCCCCCTGGCCTAAGTCAGGCACATTGATAAACTCTTTCATTCTCTGCTTTCTCTTTGTAGCAATGATTACAGATTGGAATTATAAATCTACAGTATGCATATGGCTGCTTTATTATAATTACCTCCTCCATTAAATTCTACAAAAGCAAGAAATGTTTTAACTCACCATTCTGTCTCTAGTTCCTATACAGAAGATATACAAAACATGTATTTGTTGAGCAACAGATTGAATAAATGAATGGATGAATTAGAACATTTTTATTTGCACTGGTGGTATATGTCTCTGAATGATTCTCACATCGTGTGTTGACTATTTCACAAAAATGTGTAACAGGGATGGAATGAAGTAGATCCTTTCTTTATTTCTGAGTTCCTTCTAGACTTTTTCCATAATCATATACATATATACATAAAAATCTTCCATCTATAAGACACCACACAGAGACATTGATGCACAAATGTCAAAAAGAAGGAAACTAAGTCTAGGTAAAAGTCTAAACTATCAATAAATTGAGGCCAGCAGCAATTATCTCCTCTTTCTTTGCCCATATCTCTACATTTCAAGAGTGAAATACTCAGTCCCCAGTTTTCTTGAATTCTATTCCACCCATTATATTTTCATAAAATATTTGATGGTGCCTTCAAGTGAATTTATTTCAAAGTGCTATCAGTCCTAATGGCATTTTATCTTACGACTTTAATCGTGGAATAGAGGGTATTGAAATAATCAAGCATTTATGGTAACTGGACTTTGAATTCACATGAAGGATTCTTTCTCTAGGAAGAGGAAAAGTAGTTGAGGTACATTGAATTCATTCATTCTTTTATTAAAATGGATTCTGAAAAGAAAGGACATTGGTCTTAGAATTTTGGAAATGTTCTTCATTTTGTCTTCCTTTTGTATTTTCAGGGAAACTGTTATTAATTGGTGTGGTAAGCACTAATCATTAAAGATTTTGCACAATTAAATGTGAAGATTAGGCAGTTACCAATTCCCAGATTTAGATATTAATCCAGGATGTACAGAAATTGAAATAGCATATACATGTTTTCAACTCTCCCAGATGTTCTGAGAAATCTTTGGAAATTTAGGGATTACCACCAGCATATTGATTTGGTGGAACTCATTTGGCTCGATAGGTCAGAGTAAATATGTTTATTCAGTATTATTTGACACAGAGAAATATAGAAAAATTCATATAATCTTACACTGCATGTCTTTTAAGGCACTTTGGATTCAATTTTTCTCACATCAGATAACTTTGAGTAGTTACCAAGTTGATTGAAAGACATTTAAACTTTTGGAAAAGTATGAATAATATTAAGGCTGGATGGGCAGACTTTTTTGCTGGGATATTCTGGGTTTCTACAAATTCTAGTAAACCTGGAACTTTCAGATAAAGTTGATTAATGAAAGAGCCAATTAGGTTACGTAAAAAAATTTAAGGCAGAATAATCAACTGTTGTATTTCTCTGTTTTGAAGTTAGAAATATCTGGATATTTTCTTAGATGTTGGCGAAGACAATGAAGCTAAATAACATGTAATATGACCCCCTTGAGAGGAAATCATATAAAATCGTGGGCAAGAGCTTGGGCATTTTACTTCTAGGAATCCTGTTTTAAACTACTGGATCAAGTTTTAGGTCCTTTTAATACTTAAATCTCTCATTGATTGGTTACCAGTAGCAACAGGAAATTGTAAGAGAACCAGAGACATGTTTCCTTACCAAGTATTTAGACCCTTTCTTAATCACAGTTAAGTCCGCCTGATCTAATGTGTTTTGCCAGCACCAGAAGCAAATGCAATAATACAGGGTTCCCTAGTAATCCTGCCATTTGATAATTGTTCACTTGTTTTACCTGTATATTTACTTCTAACTTTTCATCTATTTCTGAAAATAATTTGAGGCAACATAAACTTGGGGGAAAAAAGTCTGAGGAAAAGAACAGGAAACAGGTAAAAGGTTTACTCTGAGTTTCCTGGTATACAAGTTAAGAAAGTCTATCAGCTACGCATATGAGATCATTATACTCCAAAAATAGTAAGGAAAAAGTCTCAAGTAAATCTTTACATGCAAAACATGTTATTATCAGTTTTCAATAATGCTGTTATGTAAGATACAATTTTTAAATGATCTCAATATGTGAAATTCAATGAAACTTATTTTACAATTTATCATAGAGTTCTCTACACATATTTGCAATGTCTTTTTATTGTAAGTTAATTAGGGGGAAAGTAAATACGCATTCCTTCTTTTTTACTTCTATCTTCATACCACAAAGTATGTTTGGGTATATTAGGTGTGTACCTAGAACCTAAAATTAGAGTTGAAGGAGATGATAAAAGTTTGGAAGTGCTCATTTCCTCATTATACCAGATGTTAAAATTTCTACATAATACTTGGGGTCACTTTTTTATGAATACGTTAAGATATTGTCTATGAAGGAAATCTTTGTGTTTACTGGGAGACGCTTATTACCAGAAAGTAAAACCTAGTTGCAATAATAGTAAGTTTAAGAAATTTTTTTAGTTATAGAAGGTAATGAAGAAGAGAGGTTAATTTGGAATTATTAACAGCAAGCCCTAGCTGTTTAAAAGTTCAAGCAACTTTTTTAAGGGCTGTAACTTATCTGAAGCACATCAATTTACTTTCCTTAGCTATTTCTAGTATAATTGTTAGTATTATAGGTTTATTAGTTAATGTAACTTCAGTTAAATCCCAACGTATCAAAATTGGATAAAACATCTTAATTTTTCATGTAAGAAGTAAATCAAAGGTTACAGAATGGCCATTAAAATTATTTTAAAAAAATAGACCAGTCAAAGGCTACCAGATTTACCATATATTAAAATATAATATAAAGTAACTGCCAATAAAACTATGCAGTACTGTTATAGAATTGACAGATATACTAATGCAATAAAATAGAAATCTCCCAAATATATACCCACATATACATGGATGACAAAGTTGATTATTTTAATTCAGTGGAATATGTAGTTTCATTTAAAAAAATATGCTGGCACAAGTGATTATGAATCTTGAAAAAAACAAAGTTGGATCTATTCTTTACACTGTACATTAAAACTAAATTCTTGATAAATTAATGGATTAAATCACATTAACACCAACCATTAACAATTAGCAGTCTTAGAATAAAATTTAGAATATTATATGTATATGCAAAGGTTTAGGAAGAAATTGTTAACAAGAGAGGGAACTCAGAAAATTAAAGTGTGTTTGTATCTATCTATTATATATATTTATAGATATATATAGAGATCTTTATAAATAAAGTTTACAAATAGAATTAGTTTTAAAATGTTTTTCCTAAATTTAATTCATGAAACTGTCAAAGTCATATCTTAACATGCCAACATTTCACACAGTTTCCACAGAAAAAGATAAATATATTAAGTTGTTATTTCCAGTATTAACCAATTTTTTTTTTACTTCAGCCATGAAGAATTTAAAAGAAATCCAAGCCAAGTAGGATTATATTTAGTTTAGTTATATGTAAAACTATTTTAAATAGTTCATGGAAATTAATTTATCTATACTAGCCCTGCCTCCCAAAATGTTAGAGTACTATTTTTAAGATTAAAAGGGTCAATGATATTTCTTGTTCAAAAAGCAGTGTCTGTCTCCTTATGTTATTTTAAGTCTACCAACTTTAGCCACATATTTTCCAAAAGTAAATGCAAGGTCTGACATAGTACTTTTCAAGCTAAGTCATAAACACTTAACTTTCTATGGTGGAAGTTCAGGATAGTTACAGGCATTTTTATATGTAGTTCAAACATTTCCACTGAAACAAATTCTAGCACTTAGTATAAGGGAGATGGAAGTGCATTCACTGTAATATTGGGAAGGAAGTATGCATTAACACTGATGAATAATTCGTTCAGTTAATAACAATACTTTTAAAATGTAATTTTGGAGAAATCAAAATACATTTAGTTTTTTGAGTACAAATTCAGCATGCATAAATATTGCATATTTGAAAAGTCATGTAATACTTTGTTCAGAAAATTGTAGGTCTTTTCTATTATTGTAATCATGATAGTATTTAAACTAAGGATTATTGTCTGGCATAATACTATCATTCTTAGAAATAATCAGACAGAGATTGATCAGCTTATATTGATGTAATACCTTCTGCAGAAAAGGATGCAAAGGCAAATAGGAAGAAAAAGATATTTTTCTAATTATTTAGCTGAATGTAGCTGTAGGCTAAACAACTGATGTATTCTATTGGAATGGCTAAAAAACCCCACACAAAAAACACAACAAATTCAGACATAAAGAGGCTGAAAATGACTTTCATTCACCCTGTCTTCATTTACTCTTTATGTCAAATACCCTTTGCTAGAAGCACATTTGGGATAGTCTTGGTAAGGTGTCTGACAGAATTCTGATGTAGGTGATTTTATTCCTGGGGCACACCCATCTTCCATTGTATTACTCTATTTTACCCACAGGCATTATGACAGAAAGTAGGGATGAAAACTGTGTCACACTTACATGGAGATTTATCAAAACTCCTCATTTCTCCATCTTCTCATTGCCAAATCCAGAAGTAAAAGCACACCGTATGACATTAACTATTGGAAAGCTTAACAAGCAACATCACATTCTTAATGTATAAAAAGAGGGATGGCCGTTTATGCCATTTCAGAGTATATATTCTTTACACCCCAGAGGTATTGAACTACATATACAAGAATCTATAACATACTGCAGACAGTGTCTTTTTTCAGAGCTCAGAGAAATAACAAAGATCTCTTTTGTCCCTACATTTCCACTTGCAAAATAATAGGTAAGGAAAGCTTTTGTTATTTTGTTATAATCTATGACTCCAATATAGCTGGGATTGCATTTACCATTTTTTGTTCTCCTTACTTTTGTACAAAGGCCAATAGTTAGCAGATTTTATTTGAGCTGTAGGGCCTTAGTAATAAACGTCTTTGGATTCCCCTTTTGACATTTATGACATGCCAAGTCAAACCACAGTTTTATTAAAGGCTTCATGTTCACTGCTTTTATTTTATTCATTTGCTTCATTTTTATAATTTCAAAAGGCACCTATTCAGTAGAATGTCTTGATCCATATCTAAACTGTTAAGTTTCATTTTTAAACTTTTGACTTCATGCGTTTTTATGATCTAAGCTCAGGTGACAAATCACAGAAAGGTGTGCCACCCCAACTCGGATTTTCAGTTTTATGTAATTTTGATGAACTAGAATTACTTTCTGTTTTTCTGAAAATACCGAGCCATTCAGCCTCCCAGGGATTTTGCCAAGGAGCAACAGTCACTCTGCAGTTTTCTGCTCTTGCAACCAATGGAGAATGCCTCTGACAAAACAGGAATATGCTATTATTGTTTTCACTTCTGACTAAGTTCCTGTAAATCAAGTCTCTCTCTCTCTCTATCGATCTATTTCTATCTCTATTTCTCTTTCAGTCCATGAATTATAGTTCCACATCTGGAGTTGCATGTTAGAGATTTATAACTGGATGCCATACAAACCTGGCACAATTTTCTCCAAAATAGTCTAAATTGAAACTCATTTTAAAACATTCCTAAATCTACTCCTAATCCTGTGTCTTTCTTTTTCTGTTGAGAGAAACAATCCCTATGGATCAAAATCTCAGTTCTAACCCAGACTTTTTCCTTTACAGAGACTATTAAAATCATCTCTGATCTTATCTTTACTATCCTCACATTCCCATCTTTTCATAACATGAGTTTTATCCAGCTAAACCCTGCTACTTGTAATATAGGTATGCGGATATAGACACAAATTGTGAATTTTTACTAAGACACTAAGTTTGAATACAAATTTTGTCATGTATTACCGTTGCAGTAAGTAACTTTACTTTGAATCCATGTAGAAAACTTTTCACATTCTTTTGTTTATTCACATAAGAAGTATTTATTTAATAGACTACTACTAAACCCATGGTCTATTCTGGGACATCCAGTGAAAGCAAATAGGCAGGATTATTGCCTTCATAGCTCTTACAGATAATGGGTAGAGAGAGATTAAATAATCAGACAAAATATGTAATTTCAAAAGAATAATAAGTGCTATAAAGTTGTAGCATAGGATGTAACAAATACATATGACATTTAGATTAGTCCTCACTGTGGAAGAGATAGTTAAATTAAGACCTGTGTGATTAGATGGCAGTAGTTAACTGGACAAAACAGCAGATAAAAAAGGCCTCAAGGCAAGAAAATTCTTGGCACATTTGATGACTGACATGTACTGTGCCTGGGACGAAGCAAACGCAAGTAGCCCCTCCATAGTGTGGAGTTTTGTTCTTTTTTTTTCCTTGGAGTTTTGAACTTTTCTGTGATGAGTACAAATATTCTTGAATGACCTCTTTCTAGAAAGAAATTTAGTCTACCACAATAAAAAAAAAAAACTTACTTAAAAATTAATCTAATTAATCTGAAATTAATATTACTCTAAAATATGCAGGTAACTATGTTTTTTTTCTAATGAAGACATTAAAATTTTAAAGTGAAACTCAAAATTAATACTTCATAAGAGTCAAATAAAGCATACTGCTGCTTATATGTAGGTTTCAAGGACTCGGCATACTGTATAAACAAACACCATAGATATAGATTTCACTATATTTAAAATTCAGTACTTAATAAGGCCCTTAACCATACAATGTCTTTTACACTGCAAACTATGTAAAGGAACATTTAAACTGCATAAATGAGCTTAACGTATCTATGCTGTAGAACAAAACGGAGTAAACTTAAAACATGTATTATACTCTTGACAGTAAGAGTAAGACACTGTACCAAGCTGGGCCGAGAGAAAATGAGAACACATAGGGAACACCCAACAGTTATTTCAAGCAAAAAGTAGATACGTTATCACATATTCCCTTTCTATACATTGCTTAGTATTTATGACTCATGAAATCTTTAAAGAATGTGTTGTGATATGTAAACTTTAAGTAGTGAAGTCATGGACTTTAAAGAGTGTTTTTTACATTCAGTACAACTTATTTTAGAACAAACAGATTATGTCAGATTTCTAAATCATATTAAATAATACAATGTAAATTTACAAAGTTCTCACTAAAGTCTGACACTGATTCAGACATTCTTTTAGTGACTAAACATATATTAAATTAGCATAGTGTGCAGCACCTGAAGACGTTTTACAAAAATAACTTTGAAAAAGATACTTAAGAGAACTGTGATTTCAAAATAACTGGTTTTATGTGTTTATCTTTGTAAAACAACTGATGGTTCAGTGGTAACTATCTCAGGTTATTTGAACTTGTTTTGTCAAAATAGCTAGTATAAGTGATCCACTAAATACAATTATTGAAGAAAAATTCAATACATCACACACTACACTGGTAAGCACTGTATTTATCAATGGAATCATGAAGATTAATTATTATAACTGATAGTTTTGGAAACCAAATTGTTCAAGTGGGTCATCAGGGTCTCTGCATTGTAAAACTCAAGTTGAGATAAATGAAATTCCTACTCTTTCCCTCTGTGTTCCACATTTTTCTAAAAATGATTCTTGTAGTAATGACTCTCAAACTTCTGTAAATTTGAGACAATGATACATATTAATTATTCCTTTTGACATCACTAATTCTTTTGAATCTTGGAATCATTTACATGTATTTTCTAAAAATTTGTAAACTACTTTTATAACTAAAATATAATTTCATCCATAATTTCATACTTTTAAATTAATCTACTTTCCTATCAAATTTTTCAGATGTCTATCTTTACTTATTAATATCCTTAATTCCTTAAATATTTTATTGCACTTTACAAACACTATATGTATACTATATGTACAAAAATAATTAGATAACTTCAACTACCAAAATTTTATTTCCAAACACTAAGCTTTCAGTATAATTTAGGAGCATGTGCGTTCCCATTAATTGTCAGAAACAATTGAATACAAAGAGCAGCAAAGACATATAGAATAAATTCCAGATATAAGTGTGTGTATGTATAGTCTTTGCATGTTTTTTCTAGAAGACAAATATATTTAATTACTTAAATGCAATTAGTTTGTAATTTTTAAAATGCAATCATTAAAAACTCTATCTGAATTTATAAGCTCAATTTTAAAAGTAAGCTTGAAAAATACTGTCCTTTAGTAATATCTTTAGTTTTATTTATCAAAGACTGGATTTCTTTTGTTCCTTTTATTTTTACTTTTTAAATTTTTTTTAACAGTCTTATTACAGATCTTCAGAAGCATTTTGCATTTTTTTAATTTTAATTTTGGCTGCACCACGCACCGTGGCTTGTGGGGATCTCAGTTCTCCAACCAGGAATTGAACCCGGGCCTCTGCAGTGAAAGTACCGAATCCTAAGAACTAGACCAGGGAACTCCCCCTTTCTTCTTTTTATCTTTTCTTTTCTTTTAAGGAGAAAGTGAGGAGGAAGCTATGCCTTTTTCTCTTTGCTCATGCAATTACCCAGGAGAATACAATGCCCACAGATCTGTAGAATACTGAACCATCGGTATTTTTGTCTTTTATGCAGAATCAATTACATAAGCTAGTCTAACATAAGCTCCTGCGGAATTAGCCAGGTTCTTCAAAAATCGCATAACTCACTATAGCGTAGTGGATTAAGTTTGAAGCTGCTCTGGTCTTCATCCTGGATTTGTCATTCTTGCTCTGTGTATAATCCAGGTCAGATCACAACATACACTTGCTTGAACATTCACAGCTATAGAAAGAAACTGCTCTTATGGATGCCTTATACACTATGAGCATTTTGAGATGATGGTGAAGTCAGCCCATCATCTTTGCAACATAATATTTAACATTCAAGTAATACTTCTGGTAGAAATTTATATAAACTGTCTCTAGCGTAAAATTAAATAAACTCAAGTAATACAGAGAAGCTTGCTTACTAAATATCATGACTTTAAAAAGTGACTTTCCTGTGAAAGATAATAACCATATTAAAAAGATTAATAGGCTTTTAGGTATTATTTTGATATTTAGATGAAAAAAATATTGATTGTAATTTTTTGTCCAGTATTAGGTTAATGATTTAAATATGGAAAACCATATTTTCCTGTTATTCTTAAAGAGAAAAAGACAAGTTAGAAGCACTTACATATTTTTCCCATGATCTAATAGGTGGCAAATTATAAAAGGAAGAATTGAAATCCAACACTTTCTGAATCAAGAGCCTATGATGTGTGTGCTTCCCAAATAGATTACTAGTTTGGGTTGATTTAAGTTGAACATATTTTTTCTTCTTTCCCATTTAACTATGCTACTAATTCTTATACTATTCTTTAATATATAGCATAAATCTTCTAGGGTCTAACTAACACATAATTTAGTAATTATATGTATTTTTCACATTTCACTAATGTCTTCATTTTTACCTCCATGAATATGCATTTAAATACCACAGCTAAAATTTTCAGAATTTCTTCTCTTCTAATATAGTGTGCCTATTGATTCTTATTCTCACCACAGGGCCTGCAGGTTGACAAAACTGTCTTTTAATATCAAATTGAAATTATTATCAGACTTGTTAACACATTAACATCTCTTAACTCTTAAATCTTAAACAATGATGTTAGATCAGATATTAGATCAGATAATAATAGAAAGATGAGATATATGTGTAGTGGTCAATAGCTCCTGTTATGGATATGTTAATACTACATCAGAAGTTAAAACCTACTTAAGTAGAGTTAGACAACTGGCTACAAAGTCTCTCCAAAGTGCCAGTTCCATACTGGGTTTCAGACTTCTTTCCTGAATTCCTAAGGGAATGAGATCTATTTTTACTATTAAAGTATCAGTTGTTGCCCCTCAAAAAAAAAAAAAAAAAGGAAAAGAAAAAAAACACAAGATCATAGTTAAGAAAGATTAATTATTACTCTCCCCTCTATTCCTGTTTTATGTGTTCTCACTATTCCCATTGACTGCAGAATAAGATCTCGCCTCCTCATTTATTATTTGGTCTCCATCTTCCTTTACATCTTATGTTTGCCAGCTTCTGCCTTATATTATAATCTAATAAGCCTAAACTACATATATTTTCCTAAGGAGTCCATGATGTTTCCTGTTTGCTGTTCCATTTGGCTCTCACTGGGGGATTATACTGGGTTTATTCACCAGTAAAGTGGGAATCTTGGCAGCCATGTTAGAATCCTGCCTACCTCACTTCTCTTAAAGCTTTACCATTAGTATAGAATGTAAAGGAGATGAAACAAAGTATTTTTCAAGAAATTTTGTTACTTCTAAAATTATTTATTTAATTGAATTATAATTAACATACAATATGATATTTGTTTCAGGTGTCCAACATAGTGATTTGATATTTTTATATATTACAAAATAATCACCACAATAAATCTTGTTACCATACAGAGCTATTACAATATTATTGACTATATTCCCTATGCTGTACATTATATCCTCATGCCTTGTTTATTTTATAGCAATAAGTTTGTACCCCTTAATCCTCTCTACCTAATTCACCCATTCCCCCCAACCCCTCTCCCCTCTGGCAACCACCAATTTTGTTCTGTGTCTTTGAATCTGTTCTGCTTTGTTTTGTTTGTTCATTTGCTTTGTTTTTTAGATTCCATATAAATTGAAATTATAGGTGTCTGTCTTTCTCTGACAGACTTATTTCATTTAGCATAATACATTCTAGGTCCATCCATATTGTCACAAATGGAAAGGTTTCTTCTTCTTTTTTTTTTTAATGGCTGTGTAACATTCCATTGTATGTATATGTACCACATTTTCTTTATCCATTCATTTATCCTTGGACCCTTAGGTTGCTTCCATGTCTTGGCTATTGTAAATAGGGCTTCAATGAACATAGGGGTGCATGCATCTTTTTGAATTAGTGCTTTTGTTTCCTTCGAATAAATGTTCAGAAGTAAAATTGCTTGATCACTAGTGGTAGTTCTATTTTTAGTTTTTTTAAGGAATCTCCATACTGTTTTTCATAGCAACTACAATAGGCATTCCTACAGACAGTGCGTGAGGACTTTTCTCCACACCCTTACCAACACTTGTTTTCTGTCTATTTTATAATAGCCATTCTGACAGGTATGAGGTAGTACATCCTGGCTTTGATTTGCATTTCCTTGATGATTAGTGATGTTGAGCATCTTTTCATGTGCCTATTGGCCATCTCTGTGTCTTCTTTTTTTTTAAAATTAATTAATTAATTTTTGGCTGCATTGGGTCTTCGTTGCTGTGCATGGGCTTTCTCTAGTTGCGGTGAGCGGGGGCTATTCTTCGTTGTGGTGCACAGGCTTCTCATTGCGGCGGCTTCTCTTGTTGCGGATCACGGGCTCTAGGCACGTGGGCTCAGTAGTTGTGGTTTGTGGGCTCTAGATCTCAGGCTCAGTAGTTGTGGCACACAGGCTTAGTTGCTCCACGGCATGTGGGGTCTTCCCGGACCAGGGCTCGAACCCGTATCCCCTGCATTGGCAGGTGGATTCTCAACCACTGCACCACCAGGGAAGCCCTCTATATCTTCTTTGGAAAAATGTCTATTCAGGTCCTCTGTCAACTTATTAATTGGGTTGTTTCTTTTCTTGATATTGAGTTGTATGAGTTCTTTATATATGTTGAATATCAACCCCTTACAGAATGTGTCATATTCAAATATCTTTTCCTATCCAGTAGGTTGCCTTTTTTGTTTTGCTGATGTTTTCCTTTGCTGTGAAAAAGCTTTTTAATTTGATGTAGCCCCATTTGTTTATTTTTGCTTTTATTGCCCTTGCCTGAGGAGACATATTCAAAAAATGTTTCTAATATTGATGTAAAAGATCTTCCTGCCTACATTTTCTTCTAGGACTTTTATGATTTCAGGTCTCATATTTAAATTTTTAATCCATTTTGAGTTTATTTGTGTATATGTGGTAAGAAAGTGGCCCTGTTTCTTTCTTTTGTGTGTAGCTGTTTTCCCAACACTACTTATTGAAGAGATTGTCTTTTGCCCACTGTATATTCTTGCCTCCTTTGTTGTAGACTAATTGACCATTAGTACATGCGTTTATTTCTGGGCTCTCTATTATATTCCATTGATCCATGTGTCTGTTTTTGTGTCAGTAACTTACTACCATAGCTTTGTAAAACAGTTAGAAATCAAGGATTGTGATAACTCCAGCTTTGTTCTTTCTCAAGATTGCTTTAGCTATTTGTGATCTTTTATGGCTCTACACAAATTTTAGGACTTTTTTTCTAGTTCTGTGACAAATACCGATTTTTTTTTGTTTTTTTTTGTGGTATGCAGGCCTCTCTCTGTTGCAGCCTCTCCTGTTGCGGAGCACAGGCTCCGGACGCCCAGGCCCAGTGGCCGTGGCTCACGGGCCTAGCCACTCCATGGCATGTGAGATCTTCCTGGACCGGGGCACGAACCCGTGTCCCCTGCATCGGCAGGCGGACTCTCAACCACTGCGCCACCAGGGAAGCCCCACCATTGGTATTTTGATAGGGATTACATTCAATTGGTAGATTGTTTTCGGTAGTATGGACATTTTAACAATTTTGGTTCTTCCAATCTATGAGTACAGTATCTATTTCCATTTATTTATTTATTTATTTACATTTTGAACACATTCCAAAGCTTTATATTTTAACACCTCCTTAATTTTATATTTTTGATGACTCATTTTACATCTTTTTATTTTATGTATCCCTTGAATAATTATTGTATTTTTAATTAATTTTACTACTTATGACTTTTACTTTGCTACTTGTTTTATAAGAGATTGATTTACTATCGCTAGCATTTATTTATTTACCTTTTCTGGTGAGAGTTTTGCTTTCATATGTTTTCTTATTAATTAGTGCCTTTTCTTTTTAGCTTGGAGGAGTCCCTTTAACATTTCTTATAAAAGGCCAATTTAGTGGTGATGAACTCTTTTGGCTTTTGCTTATCTATAAAACCTTAATCTGTTCTTTAATTCAGAATGATAACCTTGCCAGGTAGAGAATTCTTGTTTGGCAGTCTTTTTCTTTCAGCACTTTGAATATGTCATGTCACTCCCTTCTGGCTTGTAAAGTTTCTGCTGAAAAATGTGCTGATAGCCTTATGGGTTGTCCCTAGTACATAATAAGTTGCTTGTTTTCTTGCTTCTTTCTTTTTACAATTCTCTCTTAATCATTAACTTTTACCATTTAAATAACATGTCTCAGTGTGTTGCTCTTTAGGTTTGTCTTATTTGGAACACTCTGGGCTTCCTGGAACTGAATATCTGTTTCCTTCCCCAGATTAGGAAAGTTTTCAGCCATTATTTCTTTAAATACAAATTAAAGAAATTTCTCTTTCTGTTCCTCTTCTCCTTTTGAAACCCCCATAGTGCAAATGTTATTCCACTTGATGTTGTTCCAGGATCCCCTATGTTATCCTCATTTCTTTAATTCTTTTTTTACATTGTGCTGCTCTGTCCGGGTGTTTTCCATTGCTTTGTCTTTCAGCTTGTTTTGTGCTTCTTTTTGTTTTTAGTTGATTAACAATGTTGTGTTAGTTTCAGGTGTACAGCAAAGTGATTCAGTTATACATATACATGTATCTTTCCTCTTCAAATTCTTTTCCCATTTAGGTTATTACAGAATATTGAGCAGAGTTCCCTGTGCTATACAGTAGGTCTTTTTTGGTTACCTATTTTAAAAATAGCAGTGTGTACATGTCAGTCCCAGACTCCCAATCTGCTTCTGTTTTATCCATTCTGCTGTTGAACCCTTCCAATGTGTTTTTCATTTCAGTTATCACTTCTCTTCAGTTCTTTCTTATAGTTTCTGTTTGTTGTCTTCTTGCTACGTTCATCCCTTTCTTCTCCTGAGATCAGTGAGTGTCTTTATGAACATTATTTTGAACACTTTGTCAAGTAGATTGCTTATCTCTGATTCATTATTTTTCTGGGGATTTGCCTTGTTCTTTGATATGGACTATATTTCTCTGTCTCCTTGTTTTGTCTGTCTCTCTGTGTTTGTCTACATGTATTATGGAAAGCAGCTACCTCTATCAGTTTTTTTCCAGGGGGAGCAAAGGCAGCTGCCTTTATTGCGGGCCATGGGCTGGCTGGCTTCACTCAAGGGCCGTGCACTTGATCTTGAAGTCGCCATTGGCTGCCAGGTAGTTGATGGCCTCCAGGTTGAGGCAGTTGGGGAATTTGAATTTGTATCCACCAGGCAGCTGGATGGTTAGCTCTGCCTGGTCGAAGCAGATGCATACCTCCACAACACTTCCAGGCTGAAAGGGGAAGACAGACTCCTGCTTCTCAGCCCCCCAGGCCCCGCCATCCTTGCTGTTACACACGATGGTATTGGTGTCCCCGTGCTCATTGAAGCAGGGGTTGAAGTGCAGGCACAGGTTGTTGCCATCTTTGCCCAGGTTCAGCACAAAGCTCTTGGCATCCAGGGCCACCTTGCCCAACACTCTGAGGCACTTCCCAGGTTTGAGATTCAGGTTGCTGATGACAACACCACAAGCCATGATTGAGGAGAGGAGGATGTTCCTGGGACTTTGGGACCAGTTGTCTGAAGACTCTACCGGAGAGCCTTGGTCTTGAAAGAGTGGTATTCTTTAGAAGCTGTTCTGTGTGGCCCAGAAGTGCAGTCTCCTCTGGCCACCAGACCCAGGCATTCTATGGCCATCCCTCATGTGGGCTGTAGGTGCCCGCCAGCTGTGATAGGGCTGTGACTGCTGTATGAGGAGGAGAGGGTTGGAGTCACTTGCCCATCCTGGGTGTGGATTGATCTATGTATGGGCTGGTTGGAGCTCAGGGCACTCATCAGGCTCAGTTGTGGGTCAGCTACTGCATGAGGATGACAGGACTCTGTAATCCCTGCTGACCTCCAGACCAGAAGATCCGTAGGTGTCTCCTTGGCTGTGGTTGCAAAAACTGGGGCTCCTGGTGAGTGTATAAGCTCCTTTCTGAGGAGCCTCATCAAGCCCTAATGAGGCCAAGGGGGTGTGCAAGGATGATGTCTCCCCGCTTACAGTCCCTGGGAGCACCTCCTTAGCCTCTAGGTATGTGGGAAACCTGAAGCCTGTCCCTCAGGATGAAGCTCCAGGCTAAGTAAATAAGCCTTTTTCATATAAGATGGGGTTATGTTTCAGTCTGCTGTCTGTGCAGGGCCCTGGGTATGGTGGCCTGCCAAGAGCTGTCTTTTCGATTGCTCCAGTGTCACGAAGTTCAAGAACACCAGCCCCCATGGCCACCAGGGCCAGGCCAGCCAGTAGTGTTCCCTATGCGGATTGCATGCACCCACTGGCTTTAGCTAGGTAGCTGGAGATTATAGGGGGTGGGACTTGCTCTCTTGCTTCAAGAAGGCAGTAGGAAAATGTCTTGACTACACCCACCCCTGGGCTTCAGCAATGCAGTACAAAAGTGCCTTGACTGTGCACATGAGTCAGCCGTTAGGCCAGGAGTGGGAGAATATTATGACTGCTTGTGTTCTCCACTCCCAGCCAGGGGGGCAGGGGAATGTCACAGCCACCCACACTTGCAGACTTTAGTTAGAGAGCAGGAGAATGCCATGGCTATTTGTGCCACCCCAGTCAGGGCATGGGGGGATGCTGCAGCTGCCAGAGCTCTCCAGCTTCAGCTTTGTGGCAGGGTAGTGCATCCAAGCTCTCAGGCCTGTGCTAGCAGGTGAGGTGAGGAACACAATGGCCTCTGCCAATGCCTCCTACAAATATTACCACCATATTACACCCCCTGCACCCCCCCCAACCGATGCTTTTAGACTTGCAAACAACTCTCCTTCACAAAGAGTCTCAGCAGTTTTCAAACCGCTGATATTTTTCAGGGTCTCTGAGTGAGAAGGATTGCATGTGAGCCCTTTAAGAGGGGAGTCTCAGTTTCCAATAGCTTTTTTGGACCCTTGGACATTAGCCCCATTAGTTTTCTAAGCCAGGCGTTTTGGGGACTCAGCTGTCTGTTGTAGAATTCTTGGGCGCGTGTGTCTGATGTGGGGTCCCACACTTGCTCCCCCAGGAGAAAAGCCTTTCTAATAAGATCCCTCTGTATTGTGTGCGGCCAGGCCAGGGGTGGGGTTTTGGGTGAGATCTTTTCTCTGCCCCTCCTACCCATCCTGATGTAGTCCTTTGTATTCTTTGTTGTGAAACAGGTGATCAACTAGTTTTCAGGTTCTCTTCTGAGGGAATTAATCCACATGTAGGTATTTTTCTCTGGGAGGAGATAAGTTCAGGCTCTTCCTTCGGCGTCTTCTTAAAATGCCTTCTTAGTTGTTTATTTTTAACATATTCCTATCAATATTTTTTGTGATGGTCAGATTTCTCATAAATTTGATATCTCATACATAAATTCAATCATTTATTTTTAGAAGTTTAGAGAGTTCTTACAATTCTAATTACTTGAATTTTCTAAAAAGAAACAAAGGTACTAGTGACTTTGGTGACATTTAACTTAATAGGAAAGGAAGGTGGATTCTTTCTACTCACTGGTTCTTTCAAAAGGGCAAAAATCACCCTGGAAATATCTAATTTTCAATTCAAAAATATAATTATTACCAAACAGATTTGAGTTTTCAGTGGGTAGGATGTTTTATTAAATCACCTGAGTTATTAATAAAATTTCACCAAGTCTTGACAATCCCCTTTTATGTGCTATTCTCAAATAATGCACTTCCTTTCAAACACTTTAAATGGCTCTGAAGCTAATAATCATGTAAGATGCCCTCTCTTCTCACACAAAGAAGTATTTCAAAATGAATAACACAGGTCAGGTATATTTAAATCTTGCACTATGCATGCATGTTTTCTAACTCTAAAGCAAATGCTACCATTTTACTTAGTATCAACTGAATATTTGTAAAGTGTCAATGTCCGATTTCAGAGTCAAATGGATACTGATAGTGAACGTTTCAAGGTTTGAACCTCTATATTTGTTGTTAATTCTATAAATAGTTTTACCTTTAAAACTATTTATACAATTAATAAATTGATAATTTATAGAATAAATAAATAAAACTACTTCACTTTCCCACAGAAATCTTCAAGAGATATGGCAGTGATAAGATATAAAGTAAAAGTCCTTACTCAAGTGTTCACCTAAACAAAAAAGAACCCCTTTGAAATTTGAATTACAATGATTTTATCTCAAATAAAGAAAAAAGTATGAACACAAAGCAACACTGCATTCTACAGTGTGGAAAGAGTGACCAATGATGTCTGCCTGGGACTTGGATGCATATTTTACTATATGATGTCCAGGAAAGAGCATATTAATGATCTCCAAAAAAAAAGGAAACTGGATAGTCCTAAGGATATTTCCTGGGACCACATACAGAAATGCCCCTGGTCACATTGATTTTTAAGGCAAGCAGTCATTTTAAGTCTAGTGCTACATATATTAAATTTCACCAGTTAAATATGACTTATGGACTGGATACTCAGAACACATGGACTATACAGCATTAGCATTAACAGTGCAAAATTAATTCTGTCAAGAATGACTTTGTAGAGGAGATTTAGACTGTCTAACCATGTGACTAGAAATATCAAATAAGCTAGCCTTTACTGAACACTTACAAGCCAGCACTGTGTTCATGTTTTTCATGCATTGTCTCATTAACACATAAAATTCCATGAGGTAAGTAGTGCTATTATCCTCATTTTATGGATAAGGACTGTAATGTAACAAAATGTACCAAAAATGATGTAACAGTTAGCTAGTGTTAGAGGTGGAATTTGAACTCCAGATCATCTCCCTTCTAAGAACATGCCTGAGCTTACCACAAAACCACATTTGTGAGAAGCAACAAATACGAGAAAGTCTAGGGATACATTTTAACTCCATTTAACAGGAATAATCTTGAAGCAAATATTCCCCGCAGGGATCAGTTTTCCTTCTGCAGGATACAGAGGAAGAATCGGGCACCATGGGGGCCCGATAAATTCCCCCAATTAAAACACAGAATGAAGATCACACCAGGTTTTCCTTCAGCTGGATCAAATAGATGCTTGAACCTTATAAACACTGGCACCTCCAGGGAGGTATGGAGTCATGTGTTTGGTCTGTTCCGAGTTACCTATTCAATATTGTTTTATCTTTTGTTGTTTCACCCATGTTGGAGTTGCTTACCAAATTTACCACACCTTCTATCCGTATTAGACTTGCCTGAAATAATATTCCACTATTACCCAGAGTAGTCAGTGTGGTGTTGTAATGTTTTCCACTGTTTGGATATTTGAAAGACCTAGCAGATTCCATAGAGTATATTCACGTGAGAATTTTATTTAAATATAAAACATACAGAACAAGAGAAGTAGGTTTCAGGCAGCCATCAAAGGTCTGAGAGACCATCTTTGTGCCCTTGAGTTGTACTGAGCCTCTGGCTGCACTGCCAAGTTTGCATGAGAAATCTTAGCTTCAGGAGAGCAGCTAGAGGAAACTCTAAGAAGTTCTTCAAGTGGCCAAACCAGGCTTGTCAAACTATTTGAGCTAGTTGAACCATTGGTAGAGAAGCCAAGCCTGGGTGGAGTGGGATCACCAGAAAAGTTTCCAGCTTTAATCAGGACATCATAAATGCCACTGCCTTTATCTCAGACAAGAGTCAAAAACCAGGCATCTCCAGAGACAGAAAGCTTAGCCATTCCAGCTGTAAATTAGCTATCTTTAGGTGTCCAGCCCTATATTCTGAAGCCATTTGACAAACATTATTTAAGATTGGACTGTACCTGTGTAATTGTTTAAAATCAATAATCTCTACATTTAAAACCGTTGAGAATTCCAGGCCTGAGTGTGAAAAATACTTGAGTCATGCTGTTAACAGAGAGTCTTAGAATTGTGAATGATTCTTGTTTAGCTTATGGGCCTCATTGATAATGTATTACTGTATTTCAAACATGGATCACACATGTGGACTTTACTATGATTCTAAAATATAATATGTAGCCTCCAGTTTTGATAGATCAATAAGACATTGATCTGATCCTAACTGAGCATAAGGGTTAGGAATAATGCTTTTAAACACACGTTGAAAACTATGTTTGGCTGAAATTCTGAATCTCCCCTTCCAACTGCCAAGAAAAATCTCAGAATTAAGTTCTAATATTTAACATGCTACCATGTTCTTGTTTTGTATACATTGTTCTTGCATTTTCAACTTTAATTTAAATACATTAATAGTAAAATTGTTATGTGGTCATGACCAAAACCAGCACAAAGCTAAAACTCAGCAGGAAATATTCAAAAGCAGTCTAAATGATTATCTTTCCCGAAATGTGAAGTTAATTATACCAGGTCAAAAAGAATAGTAATCTCATTGCTACTTGAATAAAATTTAATTATAGGCCAATCTTCACAAACTATTAATATGCTGACACATATTTAAATCAAGATTCACAAACACTGAAGAAGGGAGCTACAAATATGGAAAAGGAGAAAACTAGAATAAACTCTGTTCTGTGATATACATTAAAGGGATCAGTACAAACTTGTAGGCTGTAATATAATTGAAAGATATACAGTCATTACAGATGTATGTGTATGTGTTGTTTTCTGCCTCTATCTGCTAAGAGCACTTGGAAGTAAAGAAACTCTGATACAATGAGCACACCTAGCCCACAGATCTTGGTTTCTATATACCAGGGATCCTTGGAGAAATGGCTGATATGAAACATCTACACACACAAATATAAATTCATTTTTAAAAGGAAGAAATAAAGGATTATAGAGGTTATGTCATTTACATAAAGTCACAAGCAAATAAGTGATAAAGAGAGCATGAAAAGGTAAATGCTGGATCAGACTATCTGGAGTAAGATCCCAACATCCTTCATTTACTAGTTTTCTGGGCAAGTCTGTCAACCACCTGACCTTAATTTCCTGGGCAGTAAATCTGTATAACAACAATAATATGTACCTCATAAGTAGGGTTATTGTGAGGAACTAAATGAGATAATATTAGAAAACATTGCATATTGTAATTACACACTTTTTATCGCTATCATTTTTATTTTAATGACGATTTTTATTATATGAAACCATGTCTGGTTGACTTCACAATACTCCCACAGATACAGAATTGGAACAAGTATATTACAATGATGAACACTGTATCAGAAAATGGACTTAAAAACCTCATGGTGTATTTGTGAGAAAATAAGGAGGGTGACCTAAATAGTATAAAGTGTAAGAACTGAAGAAGAGTGGGAAACATGGTTTGACAGAAATGTTGAGCCCAGATTATACTGATCGTTGAGTTTGGAATGTATATGACTTTTGGAAGTGCATTTTTGCGGGAGTTTAGGTTCTTCATATCAGTATGCAAGATATTTTGGGTGAAGGAAAAAAAGAAATTGTCTTTTTGCTCTATATGGGTAAAGGATAGTCCCTGAATAGTTAATAATGCCTAAATTGTACTGGAAAAAATAAAGGGCATCATAAATTCAAAATAATTAGAGATGAATTCAGATAAAAAATAGGAACATGTTGCAACTGTAGAATATATAAATTAAATTAATTTTAGCTTTAAATTGTAATTTAAATTGGTCTAACAAATGATTTCACATAGAGACTCTGTAAGGAGTGACTTTAATTGATACATGTCTAATTTGTAAGTATTAGAAATCCATTGTTTGATATAAATAATTGATGTGAAATTATTGTAAGTTTTCTATTAGGTTTTTTTTTTTTTTTTTTTGGCGGTACGCGGGCCTCTCACTGTTGTGGCCTCTCCCGCTGTGGAGCACAGGCTCCGGACGCGCAGGCTCAGCGGCCATAGCTCATGGGCCTAGCCACTCCGCGGCACGTGGGATCTTCCCGGACAGGGGCACGAACCCGTGTCCCCTGCATTGGCAGGCAGACTCCCAACAACTGCGCCACCAGGGAAGCCCTATTAGGTATTTTTTAATTGTCTCCTTTGGAATCTTTATCCTGTTAATTTACTTAGCCATTTTTTTCACGCAAGGAAAAAGCTACAAATACAAACCAAGTGATCAAAAATTGATGTAATTATTTCAATATAGCTTCATTTTAAAAAAGCTAGAAATGACAACACAATATTCATTTATATTCTATATTTCATCATTTTTCCTCTCCAGTTTCTGCTGGCACAATGCAAAGTCCAAAAATATTAAGACTAAGGAAAAGGAAGAAATAAAGGTTAGAAATAATGAGCAAAATGGACAATCACTTCTGGATAATTGAGAGTGAACTGTGTATCGCTCTTAAAGTAAGGGGCAACATCATTATCCCCATTTTCCTGTAAAAATATGTGTGGTCAGTAAGCAGTATTGCTACTCTTACTTCTTAAAGCATGAGCCACTGGTCTCTAGAGGAGCATAGCTAAATTTGGGGGTTTAATGAAGGTTTAAATGGGAATAAAACTTACCAAACCTTGCATATGAAATTTCACTTGACCCAGAAGCACTGTTCCTAATTCTGCAAAGTTAACAAAAGGCATGAGAATGGGGAGGAATGCATTACTAGACACAATCTGTTCCATCAGTTTTTTTGAATTCCTGTCCTATTTCAATCTTCTTTGTACAATAGATGTAATGTCAAAAGCATTGCTAATTAAAGGATATTTGTAGTAGCCAGATTCTCAGAAAGAACCACCATAAAACTAGAAGAAAAGAAGAGAAAAAAGGCGAGACATAGCTATTGTAATAAAAACAGCCTATTTCTTAAAAAAATATTACAAATACTAACTGAATAGTGTAGCCATTCCTAAGGATGATTATGGATTTTAACGTGTTGTGACACCTATAATGCCTCTATGTCCTACTCTCTTATTTTCACTCTGTTGCAGTCCTCAGAAAGACGAGTTGACCAATTCCACGGCTTCAACAATAAAGGCAAATGCAATGTAAGAAATATTGGATCTGTTGGAAATTTTCAGTTGCCTTTATAACAACTCATAAAAATATGAAATCTAATCTAATCACCATTGATATTATCACCTGTGGGGGGTTTGTGTGTGTATATACTTCCAGCTAGGGTGATATAATTTTTTAATTTAATTTATTTATATTTTTATACAGCAGGTTCTTATTAGTCATCTATCGTATACATGTTAATCCTAATCTCCTAATTCATCACACCCACACCCCCACCCCTGCTTTTCCCCTTCGGTGTCCATACTTTTGTTCTCTACATCTGTGTCTCTATTTCTGACTTGCAAACCAGTTCATCTGTACCATTTTTCTAGATTCCACATATATTCATTAATATATGATATTTGTTTTTCTCTTTCTGACTTACTTCACTCTGTAAGGGTGATATAATATAACATATAAAACACTAAGTCACTTCAGGCAGTTTTCTTCCTACTTTTAACTATTTTTTTCTGTCATGTTTAATAAGAAACATTCAAAAATCACCTGCACTGTGAACATACTTTGTATGAAGGTAATTAGAGATAGAGAGGAGAGTTTGCTTTGATCAGCGCTGAGCGACTGAGCAAAACAATGGCTATAATTTTGAAGTAGTGTTGAGAAATTCAATCCAGGAAAGATTAGTTTTGATAATTTTGACAGAAAGTGAGATGAATTTCTACTTGTAAAGTAGACATGAATATTTTGCTAGTTATCTTAAATCATCTGTTTTTTAACAGATCCAACTGTTTTTGAAAGATTTGGCTCAGTCCCATCCCATCCCATCCCATCCTTCCCTCCCCACTTATTAATAAGTGATCCAGATGCTGGGCTAGGCTTGGGAATATCAAAGCAATGAATAAGACCTTCCTTTAGAAGACTCAAGTCACCTAAGAAAACACAAAAAGCCCCCAACAAAACGGATAGTTAACAAAAAAGTTGAATAAACGAGATGCTATTGTTAGCTACAGAGTTTTAGGGGAGCATGGGTGCATGGCACTAACTGAGATGCTATAGAAAACTTCAATGGAGAAGAAGAAACCTGAAGTTTGATGAGCAAATAGAAGTCAAAAGATGGGAGAGAGACAAGGAAGAACTCTAGGCAGAAGAGCCTATAAGCAAAAGATCTGGGACATGAGAATGCATGGTATGTTAGGTACATCGAAGAGGAATTTCTTGGCTGTAAGATAGGGAGTGTTTTCACATATATTACCTTACATAGTGTTCAAAATAAACTCACCAGACAGAAAGACTTCTTTTCCCATTTTAATATAGTAAAATGACAATTTGGGGAGGGATCTGAATGTTATAAAACTCTCTAATGCTAATAATGGATTTTGAATTCATTTCCTTCGATTACAGTGAAAACATGCCAAGTATAGTAATAAGTACTGAGTCATGTCAAAGAGGATTCTACAACACAGCACAGGACAGAGTAATAAAAGTTGATACTTATATAGTGATTATTTTATGTCAGGTGCCAATAGGGCTTCCTAAGTGTTATTTTAAACTCATCAAACCCTTGCCACCTACAAAGTTAGCACTATTATTATCACCATTTCATGAATTAGGAAGCCAAGGTAAAGAAAGATAAATCTTCACTAATTTCTCATGGCTAAATAATTGGCAGAACTAAGGCATAAAATCAAATAGTCTATCTCCAAATCCCACACTCAACTGCTAAACCACTGCTTCTCTATGTTACTATATTATTCATGCAAGAAGTCAATGATTAAAAAGCAGTATAAAATAATGACAATAAAGGGGGAGAATTTTTGTACGTGATCTATAAGATATGGAGAGGAGGGGATTATTGTTTGGGGTCAAAAGTTTGGTTTGAAAATAGAAAAGAATTAGCAAAATAGTTGACAGTCCTGGGTACTGTGGTGCCCTGCTTAGATCTCCCTTCAGGCATTCATTGCTCCCTCCACTGCTGGGAGGGCTGCCTGCTGAAGATTGGGGTCATCTCTTTCCTCAGGAATTGCCCATATCTGAAGGGAGCTGCCTCACCCAAAGTTAAATCCCCTTCTGAAAATTAGCCCACAATGATTGAGTTCTACAGACAGGTTAGGTAAATTACCTTAGGTCACAAAGATTCCACATAAAAGAATATGATCCCATACTTGCCTTATTCAAAGTCTAAGGCATTTTTCCTTTACCAGGTTTCCTCCCGTATATAAACTTTACAGATCAAAGTAGGTGTTTTATAGGAACTGGCAAATTTATTTATGTCCATTTCATGCAATCTTTAGACTACTGTCATTTCAGTGTGCTCTCATAAATAAGTTTGTTTCAATATCTTTAACATAGACCAAAAATATAAAAGAAACCAGAAGCAGTATAAAAGGAGAAAACTATTGGACATTGAAACATGAGATTATAAGTGATATCCTGTATTGTATATTAAATATATGTATGTAATATAATGTATATATATTTTGTAGCTTAAGAATATGTGTTTCCTTATATTGAATATAAAATACTGAAGTCTGGGCTTCCCTGGTAGCACAGTGGTTGAGAGTCCGCCTGCCGATGCAGGGGACACGGGTTCGTGCCCCGGTCCGGGAAGATCACACATGCCGCGGTGCGGCTGGGCCCGTGAGCCGTGACTGCTGAGCCTGTGCATCCAGAGCCTGTGCTCCACAACAGCAGAGGCCACAACAGTGAGAGGCCCACCCACGTACCGCAAAAAAAAACAAAACAAAATTGAAATATGTGTTCCCTAGAGATGAAAAGAATCATTCTTATTGATTCTAAGCATCTAAGCTACACTTTATAAATAGTAGGAATCAGTGGCACTTCAATCTAGGTTTTTATGTGTCATTGGATCTTTTATGGTTGTTGAAAAAGCTGGAATGTCTGTTAATTTGAAATACTGTGTATAACAGAAAGTATATCAGCTGTGCTTCAACTGACTCTAATAGGAAATCTTCCAGAATATTCCTGGGCCTTTAAGCTAAGCTTTTATTTTTCCAGAATTTTACCCACAGTTGATTCAAGACATTTCCTTGTTATACTCAACGATAAATAGTTAAGCTCAATAAGGTAATAGTTGAGCAACTGAAACCCTATATGTTGTGTTTCTCACAGACAGCGTGAATGCTGCTTCAGGGCACTGATCTATTAAGCCGGATATTATAAATCACAGGGCTATTCACTGGCAATCATGATGAGAATCCCTGTTTATAGAATTGCAACCTTGTGCAATAGTTGCATAGACCAAAGACAATTAAAAGAGTTAATGCCAGTGAGGGTCACCTTTCAAGAACCACTTAAATAGAACTGTGCATGCAGCAGTGCCTTGCCCCTCCATGAGGGGCACTGCAGCACTAGACTGCAAGCCTATAGCAAGATGTATACAAGTCATAAAATAGCCAATCTCTCTAATCCAAGTTTGTCTTCAAAGGGACATCTTCATTAGTCAAGCAGTACAGTGAACACAAGTTCTAAAATACTCATTAACTGCCCTCTGAAATCAATCAATTTTGGAAACAATTTACAAATCACATATTTATTTGATATATTCATTATATAAAAAGTGAATAAATAACAACACCCTCAAAAGTCTTGTAACCTTTTAAATACGCGGTAATAGTAAAAATTTTATTTGAAACAATGTCATGTTTAGCTGTGTAGCCTAAGAAAATACTGCATGTATTATTGTCCTTGGAATAAAATTATGCTGTTGAAAGCCTTACTCTTCTTATTTTTGGAGAAGATTAAACATACTACTGCACTACCATTGGCTTTTTAGACAATACTTATATAAATAATTGTCTTTGTTTTAATGCTGAGTTTGATTCTTATGACCGCATTTCCTTTGAGGAGATAACACCATGACATAATTATACCAATTATACTTCCCTTGTCTGTCAGCAATGTTGTAGTTACTAGTATCAATCAACCAATATATATGCATGTTTGACTGACCTTCACAAGAATTATATAAGTTCACATGTTGGAAATGAGCATCATTAATTTATAGACAGAGATAATCATATACTATATATATATATATATATATATACACAATATGTATATATATGTGTATATATACAATGTATATATACATATACAATATATATATCATAGTAAGGCAAGAGTCCTAGCAATGTAATGCATTAAGTGCTTGTTTATCTAAAAAGTAATGGCAACTAGCATTCATTGAAATGCTTACAATGTGGCAGGTCCTAAACATTTTACATAAATTAATTTGATTACTCTTCAACCTGAATCTATGAAGTGAATACTATTATTTCTCAGTTTTGTAGAAAAGGTGACTGAGACTTAGAAAGGTTAACTACTTTGCCCTAAAGACTAAGTGAAATCCAGTAAGTGATGGTGGGAGAGTTGAAATATGGCAGTCTCTCACCAGAGCCAGATTCTTAACCCTGGAATCAGAGGTCTTGCTCAAGTTTTGGTACTGCCTCTAGTGGACCAATAATCTCATTGGTTCTGAGGTCCTGAGAAGAGTAATAAACTTTTCTGACTTAAGTTTTGAAAATATCACTCCGGATGCTTCTCTGAGAACTGATAAAGACACTTTTGGAGGCAGAGCTACCATTGATTAAACATAGCACTATCCTAAGGGTCTTTAATGGACAGACACTGGCCCAGACTGTGGACCCCTGAGACATCCCATGCAAAGGCATCTGCTTGACTGCTGTAGATATAGTACAATATACAGTACAATATATTGTAGATATGTACAATATAGCAAATTATGCAATATAAATGTGTAGATATTACATCTCTTTATATTTTGACATGTCAGTTGCAGAATCTTTAAGGTGCTATATTTTCAAATACTTAGAGAAAACATCAACAATTGTTATAGATCATGTAAAGTATGAAACACAAAATGTTGTATTTCAGTACAGGAGAGGACACTTCAATTCACACTCTTCTGAAACATCCCTACAAACTGTTGTTTGGACTAATCAGACCACAGGAGAATTCAAACCACAGGTGGTTTGAATTCAAAAACATTTCAAAAACAATGTTCAAGGTAGACCAATTGAAAAAGTGGGGCAGCAATGATTAGTGCTCTATAATAAGTAATTTTTATTCATAACAGAAATCTAAATAGAGAAGAGATGTAGATGTCGCAAGGGGTGAAATTTTAAAGAAATTTATATGAAAGGGAGTGACTAAGTAGAGGAAAACAATCAGATTTGCCTCTGAATGAACGTTGCCTTTGGCCTTGTTAGCTCAAGAGCCACCTTTGCTTTCTTTCTGACACCATCATTTAACTGCAACAAATCAAATTTGTCTGATAGAGTTGCTTGACAGGAAGCATAAGTAACTGCCAGGAGGCCTGGCTGCAGCTGTTGCTATCTTATAGCACACAGTTGTGCTATGTCATTTGAATTTGTGCCTCAATGCATATTTAGGGCATCCCTTCTACATAACCTGATTAAAGTTGGGTCCTGTCTGTTCACATGACTGGCGATGCTTAGAATCCTACTTGTTAACACAGACCACAAATTTTAAGTCCAGTAGAAATATTTTCCAGAAAGAAATACTTATGAAACTAGACATTTCTAGCAGCCTTCCTTTCATTAGGCCCCAGCATTTTATCACCAAAATCCAAGCACGTCTGTCTATTCACTTTGGCTCTTAAAAAGCTTTTGTTCCTTGAATCCCACTCTGATAATTTCTTTGCACACTTACCCTCTACCCTTATGCACTGTTTGTAATACTTTCATTCCCAATCTTTGTATGGTCTTTAAAAGTATTCTTGGGCATTTTCATGCAGTTGCTATATATTCTCAATAAGGCTATCAAATTCCTTGAAGACTAAAATATTCCAAAGTATTTGGATAGTTGGATATATACTGGGGAAACTCAGGAAATGACTTTGTCAAATATATATCATCCACTTTTTTCATCAATAATGCCATTTGCAGCAACATGGATGGACCTAGAGATTGTCATACTGAGTGAAGTAAGTCAGACAAAGAGAAATATCGTATCATATCACTTATATACAGAATATAAAAAGAATTGATAAAAATGAATATATTTACAAAACAGAAACAGACTCACAGACTTAGAGGAACAGACTTATGTTTACGGGGGTGGGGGGGGAAGGGTGGAGGGAAGGGATAGTTAGGATGTTTGGGATTGACATGTACACACTGCTATATTTAAAAATGATAAAAATAAAATAAAATAAAATAAAGCAGCTGTGCAAGAACAACAAAAAAAAAAACATTGGTAAAACGCCATATGTTTTTATGTATTACATAGATGATTCATGTTTCACAGAGAACAATTTTTAACCAAAAAAATGTCATCTCTCACCCCTAATTTCCCTCTTTCTTGTGCTAGTATTGGCAATTCTTTTTGTTATCATTCTGGCAATAACTAGCCCTTAAATTCTTAGGCTCCCCCCTACTATTTTTCGGTAACATTCCAAATTATTCTCCTCTTCAGTATGCTGAGCAATTTAGCAAATTTTTCTTTTAAATTTAAGTTCTCATTCAGATTACTTCCATCACTTCAAATAACTCACTAAATTATTTTTTCCAGACAAACAAGGTGTACTATTTCCTTATGAAATAGCACATCATCAAATAGCATACATGTGTTCTTGGCAGCTAAATATGATTGCTTGGGTCCTAACTGCTCCTTTTGAGGATTTTCTTTAGTCTATTTTTTAAAGCTGCTGGGTTTTGAAATGAGGTTGGTTTTTTGTTTTGTTTTGTTTTTTATTTTATAGTTTAATTTGAAGTTCCAGGCACTAGAAAGGCTTTGTTTTAGAATAAAAATTTCAAAGATTTTTTGAGGTGAGAAGAGTAGATTTGAAGAAGTTAAGTGGCATGTCTAAATTAAATGACACAGTAAATATTCAAGGCAACAAAATAGGCAAACTCTTTAATACCTGTTGTGATTAATTGTACATTAATGAAAAAAGAAATTATCTTAGTACCTGAGCATAGCCATATATGGATCAACTGTTTCTTTATTAATTTTCTGTCTTGATGGCCTATCCAACGTTGAAAGTGGCATATTTAATATTCCTACTCTTATTTTATTGCTGTCCATTTCCCCCTTTAAGTCTGTTAATATTTGCTTTAAATATTTAAGTGCTCCAGTGCTGGGTGCCTATATATTTATTGTTCTTATATCCTCTTATTGAATTGATTCCTTTATTACTATTTAGTAACTTTTTTTGTCTTTCTTGTGACTGATTTTGACTGAAAGTCTATCTTATCCCATGTAAGTATAGCCTCCCCTGTTCTCTTTTGATTACAATTCACCTAGAATATATTTTTCCATTGCCTCACTTTCAACCTATGTGTGTCCTTAGAGTGAAAGTGAATCACTTGTAGGCAGCATGTAGTTGGAGCTTGGGGTTTTTTGTTGTTGTTGTTGTTTTCATTCAGCAACTTTGTATCTTTGATTGGAAAATTTAATTCCTTTTCATTTAAACTAGTTATTGATAGGTAAGGACTTACTGCTACCATTTCATTAATTGTTCTCTGTTTTTTAAAAAGTTCCTTTGTTCCATTCTTCCTCTCTTCCTCTCTTCCTTTGTAATTTATTTTTGGTAATGGTATGCTTTAATTCCTTTTTTATATATCTTTTATGTAACTACTAGAGGTTTTTCTTTGTTGTTACCATGAGGCTTACATAAAATGTTGTATGTATAGAACAGTCAATTTTAAACTGATAACAACTTAGCTTCAATTGGGCAAAAAAGCTCTAGAGTTTTCCTTCTCCTCCTTGTACATTTTATGCTATTGTGTCACACTTTACATTTTTTATATTGTGCATTATTTTAAAAATTATCATATTTATAGTTATTTTTAATATTGTTTTTCAACCTTTTAATAATTTTTTTTATATAATTTTTATTTTTTTGACCACGCTATGTGCATGTGGGATCTTAGTTCTCCAATCAGGGATCAAACCTGCACCCCTGCACTGGAAGCACAGAGTCTTAACAACTGGACTACCAGGGAACTCCCTGTTTTTCAACTTTTATACTAGAGGTAAAAGTGTTTTACACACCAACACTACTGTATTAGTGTATTCTGAATTTGACTGCATATTTCTCTTTATTAGTGAGTTTTATACCTATGTATGTTTTCATGTTATTAATTATCACCCTTTCATTTCAACTTGAAGAATTCCCTTTAGCATTTCTTGTAAGGCAGGTCTAGTAGTTATGAACCCCCTTATTTCCATTATAATCTGAGAATTAATTTTGTATGATTTCTATTATTTTTAATATATTAAGATATGTTTTATGGCCCAGAATGTGCTCTATCTTGGTAAAAATTCCATGTGAGAATGTGAGAAGCTGGCATAATCTGCTGTTGGATGAAGTATTTTATGAAGTACATTAGACTCTTGGTTTCCATTCTGACGTGTAAAGAGCTTAAAATTTGTCCCTCCTTTCCCTACAAGTAAAAAGATAAATGAATTGAAAATCAAAAACTCTTAGTACATATATCAAAGAATTGAAAACCCAGGGCAAACTGCTGCCTCCTCTGAAAACTGGAGAGAAAGACAGAAACAGAATCACATCTTAGTGGGAGTAGAAGTCCAGAAGCAAAGCCTGTATCTGGACCAGTATTGGTAAAACCATTTTATATTGTAGTTGAGGAACTGCTGGAGGCTCAATGTATACTGATGTGAGCAATAAAAATTCCAAGGGGGTCCAGTCTTGGTGAATACCAAATACTTTCTTGAGTTTTACCTCCAGGAGCTCTACCAGATTCTAACTCTAAGAGAGGAAAATTCCCTTGTGCTTCCAGCAGAGGTTGGGAAACAGTAACCATTTTGAAATATGCCTATGGCTTTCCTTAACAAGGCCTGTCCTACAGGGAACCTACTTTACCAGAGCTTCACTGGCTGGGGCTTTACTAAAGCTTAACGACACATGTTCAAAAGGGCAAAAGGATTTCTTATCAACCAAGTTACCACTTAGGATCGCCAAAAGCCAGTGAAGAGCTTAGGCTCAAAGCTACCCAACCCAAAGGGAGCATGGGTATTATCACACTGTTCTAGTTACTCATTGCTGTGTAACAATCTATCCTGAAACCTAGTGCCTTAATAGAACCATTTTATTTTTTAACAGACTTATTAAGATTTAATTAATATACAATAAACTGCATATGTTTAAAATGTACAATTCTATATATTTTGACGTGTGTACATTCTGTGAAAGCATCAGTGCAATGAGGAAAATAAACAGATTTATCACCTTCAATTTTTTTGTGTGCCCCTTTTTAATTTTTAAATGTTAAATTGACATTTTATATATCATTGGATCCAAGTTGAGGAAATATTATTCAGAATTTTTGCATCCATTCTCACAAGAGATAGTGATCTGTAGTTTTCTTTTCTTGTAAGTTCTTTTCTCCACCTGGTTTTATTATGAGGATAATGCTGGCCTCATAGAATCAGTTAGGAGTATTCTCTATTTCTTTTTTAATCTATTTGCAAGAATTTGCTTATAATTGAAATTATTCCTTATATATTTAGTATAATTTATCAATGAAGCCATCAGAGTCTGGAGTTTTCTTTCTGTTTAGTTTTATTTTTTTCAAATTTAATATCTAATATCTAATAAATAGATATTAGGCCATTCAAGTTATTTCTTCTTGAGTGAGTTTTGTCATTTCTATCTTTCAAAAAATTTGTCTATTTCATCTAATTTATTGAATTTATTGACATAAAAATTGCTCATAAATTTTTGTATTATTTTAAGAATTATAGAATTTATAGTGACTCAAAGAGAACAAAATCAATTGGATATTTTTATCCAGCCAAAAGTTGGTGATGAATTGGACTAAGAGGCAAGTACTATGTTGCCATCTAATACTAAGATTAGTCATAGATAACAGTCATTAATAAGTTTTCTTAATATTCTCTTTTGAAGAAAGCAGAACATTAATTCAATAGTTATTTGCCAACATACTATTATTAAGCATATTATATGCCAACTATTATATTCATTGATTTTTTTCTAAGAAAATTGCTCAAAATTTTATTAAAATACTTGGGACCTAAGACAAATTTTAGCTAATTATGTAGAAAATTCATTTAATATTTAGTTGCTGTAATCTTACGTTTGTCATTTGGGTTTTCTAAGGAACAAGAGATGTACTAAGAACAAAAGATTTATTAAGATTTATTGGGACAATACTTGTGAAAGATAAAGGATACAGAGTGCAGGAGTAGGCAGGGAAAGACTTCTGACTGGAATACAGGTCTGACATCTGTGAAAGGAGAGTATGAAGGAACGAAGATTGATTAGGAAGAGCCCCAGACAGTGATACAGCCTTGAGAAAAACCCTGACTAGCCCAACAGAGAACTCTAATGCTTAGTTGTCTTTCAAACAGTTCCACGTCGTCTTAAATGTTGAATCCTTTTATCACCATGATGTTCAGTCATTGGAACCGTACAGTCATTCTGTTGTGTGCCATGGCTCAAAAGCTGAGGCAGATCCTGAAAGTACCTACAGCTAGAGACTCTCAACTAAATTCTTTTTTGTGGCATGTTTCCCTTGGAATAGACTTCAGAAAGGGGCAGAATAGAATGGCTTCCCCATGGTGTTTTCTAACGTTAAGAAACACTATTGTCACCAAAAAATGCTAAATTATATTCCCTAAACAAGTAGTGTGAAATATGTTCTCCAAAGAATGCCACATTAAATATTTTTAAAGTATACTAAACAATAACACTGGATTAAAATCTTATATTAGTCCTTATTTTTATTTGCCCTGATTTTTTCTACTAGATTTCTCTGTACTTACAGAATACATAAACATTTCATAAGCCCTAGTATTACTAGAAGAAGCAATCAACATTTATTATTCTTGGAACCCTACTTAACCTCAATTTTCTTAAATGGGAAATTTGGGAGACTATATTTTTCATGTATATATTATTACAAAATATTTGTGTGATTGTTCACTATAATTAACTAAATTTTTTGCATGCCTGTTATAATCAGACCCTTAGAATTTTGCTGTAATATAGACTAAGAGAATTTTACTTTTGTATTCATCAAAATAATTTAGTAACACTAAATAAAAAATAATGTGGTTTCAATGACACACCAAATGTGCTATATTTTACAAAAGCAGTGTTGGCTGATACAAAGTATTTTGGGTTAAGCACACAGGGTCAAAAGCACAAAAAAGTTGAGAATGAGTTTTTGAATAAGAAGTAACACTTATGTTTACCAAAAGTTCTATATTAGAAACTTAACTGAAGCATTGTTTCTTGGTAAAATTAATATTACATTCACATGTACATGTATGCATGTATCTGCATATGTATGTATGTCTTTGTAGATATTCATAAGCAGTTATAAGTTGTTCATTCATTCCTCATCTCTGGAGGTTGAGCTGATTTCAAGGGATTTGTTTCACACAAGTTAAAACAGCTGCAAAGGTTTTTATTAGGTTTCTAGCAGGTTTTAAGAGGGGTAAAAACACTACATGTAAATTAGATTTTTAAAAATCATATATCTATTCTCATATTGGCCTAGTTTTGAAAATGGTTTATTTTCTTTTATGATTGCTCTTTAATTGTTGATGTCTCTTTATATATTTTTTAACTTTATTTTTAAATTTTTATTTATTTATTTTTGGTTGCATTGGGTCTTCGTTGCTGTGTGTGGACTTTCTCTAGTTGTGGTGAGCGGGGGCTACTCTTCGTTGCGGTGCGTGGGCTTCTCATTGCGGTGGCTTCTCTTGTTGTGGAGCACAGGTTCTAGGCACGCAGGTTTCAGTAGTTGTGGCAGGTGGGCTCAGTAGTTGTGGCTCACGGGCTCTAGAGAGCAGGCTCAGTAGCTATGGGGCATGGGCCTAGTTGCTCCACAGCACATGGGATCTTCCCGGACCAGGGATCAAACCTGTGTCGCCTGCATTGGCAGGCAGATTCTTAACCACTGTGCTACCAGGGAAGTCCTCTCTTTGTACTTTGATTAAAGTTTCTTAGATCCCTAGCTGCTAATTAATGGACCTTCAAACAGAAATACAAGATGATTTTTCTTTTACCTCTGGTTTCTGTGGAGTACATAGTAACGGATCTTCAAATAAACATTGACGAACACTGGTGGGATGACAGTGGAAGTGTTTAGAGAGAAAGTGTCAACTGATTTTTTAAACTTTATTTTCATATATCATTATTTTTATTAACTGTGACATTCCCAATCATAGTTTTAAGATGTGAATTGAAAGTTAACTTAATTTTAAAATAAAAATTATTATACCATTATTCAAAACACACATAAAAATACATGAAATAATGAAAAATAAGTATTTTTGCCACACAGCTTTGAAAGATATTGGCAATTTGACTTATTAATTTTACAGCTTTTTTTTTTTACTAATAGATGGACTTTATTTATTTTAAACATCTTTATTGGAGTATAATTTCTTTACAATGGTGTATTAGTTTCTGCTGTAAAACAAAGTGAATCCGCTATACATAAACATATGTCCCATATCTCCTCCCTCTTGCGTCTCCCTTCCACCCTCCCTATCCCACCCCTCTAGGTGGTCACAAAGCACCGAGCTGATCTCCCTGTGCTATGTGGCTGCTTTCCACTAGCTATCTACCTTATGTTTGGTAGTGTATATATGTCCATGGCACTCTCCCATTTCGTCCCAGCTTACCCTTCCCCCCTCTCCATGTCCTCAAGTCCATTCTCTACATCTGCATCTTTATTCCTGTCCTGCCCCTTGGTACTTTGGAACCAGTTTTTTGTTTTTTTTTTAATTCTATATGTATGTGTTAGCATAAGGTATTTGTTTTTCTCTTTCTGACTTACTTCACTCTGTATGACAGTCTCTAAGTCCATCCACCTCACCACAAATAACTCAATTTCATTTCTTTTTATGACTGACTAATATTCCATTGTATATATGTGCCACATCTCCTTTATCCATTCATATGTCGATGGACATTTAGATTGCTTCCATGTCCTGGCTATTGTAAATAGAGCTGAAATGAACATTGCAGTATGTGACTCTTTTTGAATTATGGTTTTCTCATGATATATGCCCAGTAGTAGGATTGCTGGGTTGTATGGTAGTTCTATTTTTAGTTTTTTAAGGAACCTCCATACTATTCTCCATAGTAGCTATATCAATTTACATTCCCACCAATAGCACGAGAGGATTCCCTTTTCTCCACACCCTCTCCAGCATTTATTGTTTGTAGATTTTTTTTTTTTTTTTGCGGTACGCGGGCCTCTCACTGTTGTGGCCTCTCCCGTTGCAGAGCACAGGCTCCAGACGCGCAGGCTCAGCGGCCAGGGATCCTCCCAGACCGGGGCACAAACCTGCGTCCCCTGCATCGGCAGGCAGACCCCCAACCACTGCGCCACCAAGGAAGCCCCCTGTTTGTAGATTTTTTGATGATGGCCATTCTGACCTGTGTGAGGTGATACCTCATTGTAGTTTTGATTTGCATTTCTCTAATGATTAGTGATGTTGAGCATCCTTTCATGTGTTTGTTGGCAATCTATATCTTCTTTGGAGAAATTTAGGTTGTCTTCCCATTTTTGGTTTGGGTTGTTTGTTTTTCTGATATTGAGCTGCATGAGCTGCCTGTATATTTTGTAGATTAATCCTTTGTCAGTTGCTTCATTAACAAAAATTTTCTCCCATTCTGAGGGTTGTCTTTTTGCCTTGTTTATGGTTTCCTTTGCTGTGCAAAAGCTTTTAAGTTGCATTAGGTTCCATCTGTTTATTTTTGTTTTTATTTCCATTTCTCTAGGAGGTGGGTCAAAAAGGATCTTGCTGTGATGTATGTCATAGAGTGTTCTGCCTATGTTTTCCTGTGAGAGTTTGATAGTGTCTGGCCTTACATTTAGGTCTTTAGTCCATTTTGAGTTTATTTTAGTGTATGGTGTTAGGGAGTGTTCTAATTTCATTCTTTTACATGTAGCTGTCCAGTTTTCCCAGCACCACTTATTGAAGAGGTTGTCTTTCTCCATTGTATATTCTTGCCACCTTTGTCACAGATTAAGTGTCCATATGTGCATGGGTTTATCTCTGGGCTTCCTGTCCTGTTCCATTGATCTATATTTCTGTTTTTGTGCCAGTACCATATTGTCTTGATGACTGTAGCTTTGTACCATATGATCATCTCAATAGACGCAGAAAAACTTTCGACAAAATTCAACACCCATTTATGATAAATACTCTCCAGAAAGTAGGCATAGAGGGAACCTATCTCAACATAATAAAGGCCATATGTGACAAACCCACAGCCAACATCATTCTCAATGGTGAAAAACTGAAACCATTCCCACTAAGATCACGAACAAGACAAGGTTGCCCACTCTCACCACTGTTATTCAACATAGTTTTGAAAGTTTTAGCCACAGCAATCAGAGAAGAAAAAGAAATAATAGGAATCCAAATCAGAAAGGAAGAAGTAAAACTGTCACTGCTTGCAGATGACATGATACTATACATAGAGAATCCCAAAGATGCAACCAGAAAACTACTAGAGCTAATCAATGAATTTGGTAAAGTAGCAGGATATAAAATTAATGCATGTAAATCTTCTGCATTCCTATACACTAATGATGAAAAATCTGAAAGAGAAATTAAGGAAACACTCCCATTTACCACTGCAACAAGAAGAATAAAATACCTAGGACTAAACCTACCTAAGGAGACAAAAGACCTGTATGCAGAAAACTGTAACACACTGAGGAAAGAAATTAAAGATGATACAAACAAATGAAGAGACATACCATGTTCTTGTATTGGAAGATAAACATTGTGAAAATGACTATACTACCCAAAGCAATCTATATATTCAATGCAATCCCTATCAAACTACCAGTGGCATTTTTCAGAGAACTAGAACAAAAAATTGCACAATTTGTATGGAAACACAAAAGACCGTGAATAGCCAAAGCAATCTTGAGAAAGTAAAATGGATCTGGAGGAATCAGGCTCCCTGACTTCAGACTATACAGTTTTTTTTTTAATTGTGAAGAGCACAGCTGATGGCCAAGTCCCCATAGCTTACTTCTCCCATCCTCTCATGAATAACTTCAAGTTGGTGTGAATACTTAGATATTTTATATTTAAAATTTGATATTTATGTATAACTGCTCACATATGCATACAAAGCAATATGCAGGATTGGTATTGCATATTTACAAAAGTTAAATAATGGCATTTATTTACCTTTATAAGACATTCCTTCCTCCTTTAACATGACGGTTTTGAGAAGTACTACTTCATTTAGCTCTAGTTCATTAATCCATTATTGCATAATATTCCTTTGTATGAATTAACCACATTTATTTTTCTTCTACCAACAAATTGAACTTTTAGGCTGTTTTAGTGTGTTCATAATTACACACAAATTTTGCCACGGACACTAATGGCCACAATTCCTTCTGCACATGTACAAGAATTTGTTTAGGGTAAATTACTGAGCATAAGGTTGCTTATTCTTAACTTTATTACCAATTTCTTCTCAAATTATGCTCTTATAGCAATGCATTGTGTTCTGTTTTTCTACTTTCCACCAACACCTTCATGTTAGCCAACTTTTTAAATTGTATAATCCTATAGATGTGAAATTATGTTTCAAGATTGTTTTAAATAACCTTTTTTTAAGTTAATGATTAGCTTGAGAATCTTTCATTTGCTTATAGGTTATTCAAGATTTCTCTCTACAGACTTTTCCATTTTTATTTTGTCATGTTTTCTTATTCTTATGGATATGTTGATGTGTTATCATTCCAGAGTTAAATCCTTTTTTGCTACATCCATGCCATATATCATTTTTCAATCTTTCTATTTGTTTACACTATTTTTATCATTTAAATGTTTCATTTTGCTGTGGACAATTTTATCAGCATTTTCTTTATGCAGTTGTGTAAATACTGTTAAACCCACGAAAATGTAATCTATAGGACAGAGGGATATTTGTCAGTAATGTTCACTATTTTATCCTTAGCACCTAGAAGAATTAATGGCAAATAGGAAGAATTCAATAAAAAATGTGTTTAATGTTTTAATCAGGTTGTTTCCCTATCTTAAAGTCATTAAGAAGTATTTCAACTAATAAATAGCAGTTTTAACTTATTGTTTTTATATTTAGTCTTTAATATGTCAGAAATTAAAATTAAATGTCATAAGAATAGTATCTAATGTTATCTTTTTTTCTTGCTTGTGTATATAGTATGTACAAGCATGTGTGTGCATTTGTGTATTGATATTTATTGATACTAAGCCAATTCTTATAAAATATAGAAAGTTTGTTCCAATACAGTTCACATTCCTCTCCCCTACTTTGTCTTATGATTTTCATATATATTACATCTATATATTAACTCAACAATTCAGTGTTAGAATAATTGTTTTATACCATCTTATAACTGTAAAAACCTAAGAGAAAAAAATTAGACGTTATTTTACTTTTATCACAATTTTGGGTCACTTTTATTTTTTCCTGTGGATTTGAATTGACGTCTGGTATCATTTTCTTTAAGCCTGAAGGACTTCCTTAAGAATTTCTTGCAAGACATATATGCTAGTAACAAATTCTCTTGGTCTTCATGTTTCTGGGCATGTTTTTATTGTACTTCATTTTTTGAAGGAGAGTTTTGTTTCTTTTAGTGGGCCCTTTTTTTCTCTCCTCTGCACATGCTCACAGCTTCCTTTTTTAGATTTTCTTCCCCAGTTTATAATTGTTTTTAGAGACTGTTTTTATAATCTTTATAATTGTTTTCCCAGTTTTTATCATTGTTTTTTCCACTATACCAAAAGTTCCTCTCTGCCTGTGACATTATTAAGAATTAATTTTATCTGAGAATTACTAAGTAGTGTTAGTGAAATAAATTGTACTTTAAATATTATGCAATACTGTATCAGAATGTTAATTCCTAAAAGAAACATTTTCTCCCACCCAAAACTCTGTAAGAAGGAAGAAGTTTGGTATCTCTTTCTGGGGATATAATTTATCAGTGTTTACAGTGGCTTTCCTTATCTTATGCATAATCTCCTCAACCCTTATATTTTTATAACTTTATCTCCATCTTATATCAACCTTTGCATATGATTTCCTTCTGTCCGTAATATTTTTTCCTTAAGATGTCTTCTTGATAATTTTTTTATCATCTAATATTTGATCAAATGTCATTGTTTCAATAAGCCTTATCTAATTACCCTATTGTATTGTCACCTGCCTCTGATAACTTGTTTCTTGTTCATGTGTAAGTATTAACCCCCATGCTTCTTTTTAAAGCAAGCTCAATATTTTATTGTACCCATTCCTCTGGATTGTGGCTTCTCTTTAACTTTGGGAACATGGAGATTTATCGTTGACTTGTAAGCATAACCACATTTCTTTTTAATATATTTTGTTATAGTTTACTAGCATTTCTGTGTGTTGTGAGTCATATTTCTAGAACACAAATTTTATAATACAGTTTTTCACTTTGCCTAAAGCATGAGACACAACATAAACAACATTTTTAAGGTTTTCCTGAGAATTAGCTATAAAATTTTAAGAAGGGAAGTAAAGAAAGCAGTTAATGGAGGATATTTATTCCATCATGTATTACACTCAGGGGTTATATTTTGGGTTATATTGGGATTAAATCTAATGGCTGCCAATCAACTATCAATGAACAGTTTATATGATTATGGTGTCTGAGTTATTATTTGCAAGCTAAATATTTTAATTAAGGAATACCTGTAGGTTATTTAAGAAGACAAAATTATCGTGACTTACCCTACACAAAAAGTCAATCTAAAAATTGGTCACGATGAAAAAGGGCAATTGAAAGAACAAAGCTAACTTGTTCTTGGATAACACTATAGAGTGGGCACATGTGAAATACTTCGTATAATTATAGTTCTAGTATCTTAAAAGTATAATGTCAAAAATAACTCAATAAAAGATAACCATGTTTTAAAGCTGTTAGGAAGTAGTCCTAAAGAAATCAAGAAAAATGATCAGAATTCTAAGGCAAGAAATAAAAAGCCTAAGAGGAAAAATAATCAGTCTATAAAACCATAAGAACTATGAATAAGTGAAACAATAGTGAGTTCATTAATTTCAAAACCTAGCTTAAGGAATACAACTTGGGTTACAGTTGGGTGAAGAAGACAATAAGTTAAAGAGTAGGGACAATTTCATAGACTTCCTTGATATAGTTTAAGGTTAAAAGACATTAAATGCCTGTTTTTAGTTACTATATCAAAATAGGAATTGAAGAAGATATTATCCTATTTTTAGAATTTAGAAATTCGGGAATGCAATAACTTTGATATCTATCTAGCCTACTAGAAGAATTATTAACAGCATAGTTCTAAGCTGCATGGTTTATAACTATGATTCATTAGAGTGTCATTGAAATTTTAATATATGTACATATACTATTGCAATATTTGAACATCTATTTGTTGTAGGCATAGCCCCGTTAAAAGAAATATCCATATATCATAAGTAGTTATGCAGAACAGAAATGTATCTACAGAAATGTATCTGTTATGCAGAACAGAAAATGTATCTATGTCATAGATACATAGATACAGAAAGGTATCTATGTATCTATGAAAAACATAAAATCTTAGTTCTTGGGAAACAAAGTGGTAGATAGGAGCTAGGGTGTCTTTTTGTGAATTTATAGTTCCCTGATCCTCTGGAATTGGCTTATTTCAGGATATCAACTTTTACAGAGGGAAAGCTAAGGAATATTGCAAAGATAAATGATTATAAAGATAAGCAGATAATGAAAGCTAGAGATTTACTATTTTTCAATCATATTACTTGACTCTATTGTCTGATTCTGAATAACTGATTTAAACCAAAGACCTATTTGCAAGGTTATATGGCTTTGCATCCAGCTGTGAGAGTGTGATATTAGCATGCAAGAAAAGGATACGATTATTAACACAATGCTGGACAAAGGCCTCCCACCTGGGAATGTATTTAGAGAAAATATTTAAACTAATATTACATTTTAATTGCCAGCTGAGGAACTATTGAAAGTGTAGTATTTTTCCATTTTCTTTGGTTGGTATATTTGATGCATTCCACTTGTATTTTAGATCAAAGATGGATATTAAAGTAGGCATTATCACTATACTTAACTTTCCAAAGAGTTATCAGTGAGAAATATTAATCCTAGGTATTAAAAGTATAATTCTACCACTTTGAAAGTTACATATGTATTGATATAACCCCATAAAAATTAGGAAGAAGAAATAATAAATGGAGTTTTCAGATAAAAATATATCTCACTATTGTGGGCATGAAAACATAACACTGGTTTTTCTTGGTATTTTAATAAAGGTATTATGAATTGCTGATATGTACTATATTCTTGAAAATTACATACTTTCATAATTAAATACTCTGACAATAGGGTTTCACACTGGTATTTTATCAAACATAAAGCAATACAAAAATGGACATAATACAAAGCATCATTAGATTATCATTCTCTAAAGTTAGCTTTAATTAAAATATTAAAAAGAACAACATCCTGTGAACTTTAATATAATCAGAACACTTTTGTGGGAAAAGAGGCCTGCTCATTTGGTTTTGCATTTTATACTGAAAAAAAAAAGATACTTTTAATCAAAATGTACATGTATTACTCTATTTACTAAAATGATTTCAAAATGCAAAAATACGTACACTACATATCAGTGTACATTTTCTTTTACATAATTTGGCAAATATGATCTGTGTTAGAAAAGAAAAAATAGCATGAATATTCCCACTATATCTTCAATCCAAAATAGCAGAAGGATTGAACAACCTTGGCCCTGGTGTTCTAATAAAAACAATGTTGCAAAATGCTCAAAGAAATGATGGTATCAAAGGTCTGTGTCATTTTGTTTCCTACCAGATCCAGAATGAGATTGATCAAGTTTCTGTGATTACCTTTCAATCCTTATAGAATGTTGCTTACAGGCCCTGTGATGATGTTCTCTCTTCATGTGTTTTTCAAATTCTAGATTTTAATAATCTCTTTCTGGGAGAGTGAAACTAAGTAAACTTTGCTTTTCCTGTATTCATCCCAATCCTAGCCTGGGAATAGATAAAAAGTAAGTTATTCATGAAGTGATCACCAAATAGAATATATTACTTTTGGATTGAATTAGGTGGGAGGGAGTTTGGATTAGAATGGTTACAATACTTTTTGTTAAATATTCTCCCTTGAATTTGGTCTACACTATTTGCTTAAGTAGGAAGAATCTGACAGAACAATTAAACAGATAATAATTTGATTTACTATCAGTGAATTATAAGCCAATAAATAAACACAAATTCCCAAAATATTACCTACATGCTGAAAAATCTTAGATTAGTTATGAAAGCTTTAAGTATTGGAATAGACCATATACAGTAAACCCCCAAAATAATGCCATTTATAATATTCATGAAAAATAATAAAAAGTATATATTTATAAAACCTTGAGTGACTTTATCAATATGATTTCCAAATCTTAATTTTCAGGGCATTCTAGTTCCTTTCTTAATAAGTGTGAGAGTAAAAAGGTAACGTTAATTAAGAAAAGAAAGTCTTAAACAGAGATCATAGTATAAGAAAGAGAACATAAGCTTTGAAGTCAGACAAATCTGGTTTCTATTCTCAGATTAGTTACTTAAGGGCAGTGATCTTGGTAAAATCATTTATGTTCCATTTTCCCCTTTCATTATTTGTAATAATAATACTTACTTTCCAGAACTGTAAATATTACATAAAATATACATTATATTTTTGCCATTTGCTTTAAGTATGCATCCCCAATTGATGGCAGTAGTTTCAGTACAAGTTAGAACAGAATGTTGATAAATGTATAAGTTCTAAAGCATACTTTTAAACCACCAGTGACTGTAGCAAATTCTCCCATATCTATACCCCTGAACACCTAACCAGTCATTTTATTTTATTCATTTCTCTTGAAAAAATATCTTTCTTGTTGCTTTGAAATTCTATTGAACAAATATCATTAATTTTACTTTGCTCATTATTTCCTTAAATTTAAAACTCCATAAAAATAACTTTCACATACATCTTTTTCTTTTCTTTTCTTTTTAAAAAAGCCCATGGAAAAGTTTTAAATGGCCAAGTGAAGGTGGCATTTGCAAATAATGACAGATTTGCAAATAATGGCAGATTTACTTCATCCTTTCCAAACCTAATGCCTCTAGAAAAGGTTTAATAGAAGTGCTGAGAGGAGGTATCTCTGTTTCTTAATCCCAAAGGTAATGTTTTCAGCATTCCAGGATAAAGTGTGTTTGCTACATACATCTTTTTCTAAAAATAACCACTTAAGTCTCTTTTGCATGGCACTATTTAACAATTATTTGTTAATTTCATATAAATCAGTGATACAATATTTATGATCTTTTCATGGTGCATTTTCAAGTGTTCAGTGATAATTTTGGCAGAGAAAATGCTTGTTAAATTCATAACTTTTGATTGTTAGATTTTGGGTGATATTGCTGAGTCTGAAAATAATGAATTCTAATAAAAGTATGGAAATGAATACCAACCACCTCACATTTATGGGAAAAAAATGAAAGCATAAGTGGATCAAATGTAAACTAGTTTTATTGTGTCCTCAAACTGAACTGACGACAACAATTAGTGCACAATATCATGTTTAGGTCAAACAACATATGCAAATGTATTTTTCTTCCGTACTTCTACAACTTGTTTGCAAGACTTTAAATTATTTTTCACATAACCACAGGGAATGGTTTTCTTTCATTCTGGATCTCTGAAATAGAGCAAATATATATTTTCTTAGAACACTAAAGAGCATTTTATTAGGATGCAGAAATCTCTACTTTCTTGAAATTTTCAAAGTAAGAATTTTTAATCAATATTTAAATGTGAATTTTTTATTTGAATTTTTAATCACCAAATACTAATGATTTAATTGTTTTCCAACAAAACGTTAATTCATTATAGCTTTGTCCTATATTTTCTGTTTTACAAAATCATGGGTTTTTTATTTTGTTGTTTTGTTTTGGTTTTTTTTGTGATATGCGGGCCTCTCACTGTTGTGGCCTTTCCTGTTGCGAAGCACAGGCTCCGGACGCGCAGGCTCAGCGGCCATGGCTCACGGGCCCAGCCGCTCCGCGGCATGTGGGATCTTCCCGGACCGGGGCATGAACCCTTGTCCCCTGCATCGGCAGGCGGACTCTCAACCACTGCGCCACCAGGGAAGCCCACAAAATCATGTTTTTTATGATACATATTTATGCAGGTGAATGAGGTCTAAATACTGGGAACATTTTGCTGTTTTTGAAGTTCAGTTTAACTGGCCAAATAATGCATGCCAGTGTGAAATAAATAAATGCCATATATATTAAATAATTAATTAATTTAACAGTAATATGAACTAGTTTATAAGTGATATGATTTATTTACAAGTTGTTACACCCATGGGGAGAGACTGTGGATTTGTGTGGTATAGGTAGGCAGTTTATTATATATTTCACATACCAGCCTAAGTGGTTTCAGTTGCTCTTCTCCCTCAATTTTACTCACTTACTTCTATGGCATCAATTTTCTCTACCTAAGTTTCATCTAAATTTCTAGCTCTTGTACTGCTATAATCTACACATAATTTTTCAAGTATTTCCCATATTCTTTCATTTAAGGACCTTAAAATCCCTCCCCAAGACAATATGAATACATAGCTAACATAAAATACCCCCAATTCTCAAACTGATAACTCCTTATAACTGCTATTCTCTGCTAATGCTTTCACAATTGTCCTAATTTCTGCTCAGATGACATCTAGTCAGTTATCAAGCTGAGTTGATTCTGCAATTCACTTATTTATTCCTTTGTTCATGCAGCAAAAGTTTATTGTTCCTACTAAAATTGGCTGATAATATTCTCGATACATTGTTGATAATATAATAATAATTTATTTCCATTTTGTTGGGTCTGAGTCCTCTCAGAATATGTGATAGAGATCTAACATCGCTTGGACAGCCTGCCAACACTCAATAATGCTACAACAGCAAGTCTCTGTTGACAGGTCAACTACAGCAAAATCTGCTCTTTCCTGGTGTCCCAAGCTTGTACCAGGCTCCATCTGTTTTGTTCCAGAATGTTTGGTCCTGCCTAAATCTTATGCTTTGATACAATATTTTTAGTATCAACAATGAGTAGTGTGACAATATGTTTTATTGTCCAAACAGAGACACTATGGACTATGAAAAACAGTAAAAACACTTAAAATGTATAACTTTTGAATGTTTATTTCTTAAGTGCCAAACTGGTCACAGTATATTGAAAAAACTAAAGATAATTATATTCTAAAATAAATTTTTAAAAAATTTCTAAAAGTAAAAACATATACACATATCTTAAATAAAAATCTTATTTATATTGATTTCTCAGGATTAACATAAGAAGAAAATAATTCTGGTATATATGTATCTATTTCTAATACTAAGTCACAAATTTTTTTTAAAGAATATATTTCTCAATGTGGTATAAAATGTAAATTTGTCAACTTGGAAACAGAAAATCCATCAGAAGATTGTTTCCACAAGTTAAGGTACTTAAAAAATAGTTTGTAATAGTTCAAAGTTAAAAACTGAATACAATTTGATTCATGTCATTATTTAATTTGTTTAAATCTTCCCTTGATAAGTAGATTTCTAAGTCTTTCTATTTTGTATGAGTTATTTTAAATAATCCCAATTTTCTGAGAACTGCTTTTTTGTGGTTAGTATTTCATTCATTATTGCTATGACTAACAATCCCCAACTACTTTTGGAAATGTAATCACACTTTAAAAGAGTCATTTACAAAATCTTTAACAGTGGGACACTTATGTTGATTTGCTAAATAGTTCCTCAAAGGCTAAACATTTTTAATTGATAAACAGTAAAGAGAGAAATTGCATATTGCCATGTTGAATTATTTTGTTTTTTGCTTTCTATATTGGATTTGTATATATCATATACAATATATATACTACCCATAGCTTATTTTGTGAGTGTATAACAACATTTGTAAAATTTGACAACTGTGGATTTTAATTCTGAATTATATTTTCTTCAAAACAAACTCAGGTACATTCTTGCTCCACAGATAATTAATTTAGCAAGAATATTGTTTTACTGTGATACTATGCTTCAAATTTATATTCATAGTAATTTGCAAAACCAAGTAATTTTATTTTCAGTGTTGACCTGGGAAACTGAATTTTAACAACTTTTACAATTTCAGTTGTCTCACTTTTGAGAGAATGAACTCTTAAAAGCTTTGGTTTTTGTTTTGTTTTGTTTTTTATTGGAGTATAGTTGATTTACAAAGTTGTGTTAGTTTCAGGTTACAGCAAAGTGATTCAGTTATACATGTACATATACATATATTCATTCTTTTTTTAGATTCTTTTCTCATATAGAGAAATATTGAGTAGAGTTCCCTGTACAGTAGATTCTTGTTGGTTATCAATCTTATATAATATAGTGTTTATATGTTAATCCCAAGCTCCTGATTTATCCTTCCTCTCCATGTTCCCTCACTGGTAACCATAAGTTTGTTTTCAACATCTGTAAGTCTGTTTCTGTTTTTGTAAATAAGTTCATTTGTGTCATTTTTTAAAATTAGATTCCACATATGAGTGACATCATATGATATTTGTCTTTCTCTGTCTGACTTACTTTGCTCTGTATGACAGACTCTAGGTCCATCTACATCTCTACAAATGACCCCAATTTTGTTCCTTTTGATGACTGAGTAATATTCCATTGTATATATGTACCACATCTTCTTTATCCATTCATCTGTCGATGGACATTTAGGTTGCTTCCATGTCTTGACTATGGTAAATAGTGTTGCAATGAACATTGGGGTGCATATATCTTTTCAAATTATGGTTTTCTCCACATGTATGTTCAGGAGTGAGATTGCTGGATCATATAGTAGTTCTATTTTTAGTTTTTTAAGGAACCACCATACTGTTTTCCATAGTGGTTGTACCAATTTACATTCCCACCAACAGTGTAGGAGGGTTACCTTTTCTCTACACCCTCTCCAGCATTTACTGTTTGTAGACTTTTTGATGATAGCAATTCTGACCAGTGTGAGGTGATACCTCATTTTAGGTTTGATTTGTGTTTCTCTGATAATTAGTGATGTGAGCATTTTTTCACGTGTTTTGGCCATTTGTATATGCTCTTTGGAGAAATGTCTATTTAGAGCTTCTACCCATTTTTTGATTGGGTTGTTTGTTTCTTTGATATAGAGTTGTATGAGCTGTTTGTACATTTTGGAGATTAATCCCTTGTTGGTCACTTCATTTGCAAATATTTTCTCCCATTCTGTGGGTTGTCTTTTTGTTTTGTTTATGGTTTCCTTTGCTGTGCAAAAGCTTTTAAGTTTCATTAGGTCCCATTTGTTTATTTTTGCTTTTATTTTCATTACTCTAGAAAGTAGATCAAAAAGATCTTGCTGAGATTTATGTCAAAGAGTGTTCTGCCTATAGTTTCCTCAAAGAGTTTTATAGTGTCTGGTTTTACATTTAGGTCTTCAATCCATTTTGAGTTTATTCTGTTTGGTGTTAGGTATTATTCTAATTTCATTCTTTTACATGTAGCTGTCCAGTTTCCCAGAACCCTTATTGAAGAGGCTGTCTTTTCTCCATTGTATATTCTTGCCACCTTTGTCACAGATTAGGTGTCCATAAGTGTGTGGGTTTATCTCTAGGCTTTCTATCCTGTCCCATTGATCTATATTTCTGTTTTTGTGCCAGTACCATATGGTCTTGATTACTGTAGCTTTGTAGCATAGTCTGAAATCAGGGAGTCTGATTCCGCCAGCTCCGTTTTTCTTTCTCAAGATTGCTTTGGCTATTAGGGGTGTTTTGTGCTTCCATACAAATTGTAAATTTTTTTGTTCTAATTCTGTGAAAAATGCCATTGGTAAATTTTTTTTTTTTTTTTTTGGTGGTACGCGGGCCTCTCACTGTTGTGGCCTCTCCCATTGTGGAGCACAGGCTCCAGACATGCAGGCTCAGTGGCCATGGCTCATGGGCCCAGTGGCTCCACGGCATGTGGGATCTTCCCAGACCGGGGCACGAGCCCATGTCCCCTGCATCGGCAGGCAGACTCTCAACCACTGCACCACCAGGGAAGACCGCCATTGGTAATTTGATAAAGATTGCATGGAATCTGTAGGTTGCTTTGGGTAGTATAGTCATTTTCACAATATTGATTCTTCCAGTCCAAGAACATGGTATATCTCTCCATTTGTTTGTGTCGTCTTTGATCTCTTTCATCAGTGTCTTATAGTTTTCTGCATACAGGTCTTTTGCCTCCTTCGGTAGGTTTATTCCTAGCTTTTTATTCTTTTTGATGTGATGGTAAATGGGATTTTTCATTAATTTCTCTTTCTGATCTTCTGTTTTTAGTGTATAGGAATGCAAGAGATTTCTGTGTGTTAATTTTGTATCCTGCAACTGTATTGAATTCACTGGTGAGCTCTATTATTTTTCTGGTAGCATCTTTAGGATTCTCTATGTGTAGTATCATGTCATTTGTAAACAGTGACAGTTTTACTACTTCTTTTCCAATTTGGATGTCTTTTATTTCTTTATCTCCTGTGATTGCTGTGGCTAGGACTTCCAAAACTATGTTGAATAAAAGTAAAAGCTTTGTTTTAATTTATGAATTAAACAAAAAATTTAATTCCTATTTAAAGTAACTGATGATACCCAATGCATTAGTTAACAATCTTCTGATGCATTTGACTTTCTTCTGTTAACAGATTCTACATATTAATATCTATCAGTTCACTTTTTTTATATGTACCAGAAGACTTGGAATTGATAATGAGCAAAATTAGTTTAGAAGAAGAGTCATTTGAGTTGAATGAAAAGTCATGCATAACAGTCATAGATAAACACAACTTAAACTTTTGGAGGTGATATATAACAATTTTACATATCAATCATATCTCAACAAAGGGGCTTAAAAATAAAACCTATTGATACAACTTTTGTAGGTAAACTTGTTTATATTTTGTTTTCAAATTGCTAACTTTTGAAATATTCCTGATGCTTTTTCAACAGATATGCATCATCCTATTTTTATCTTGTCAGCGACATCATTACAGTTTCTATAGTGGATGGTAAATGTTGACAAATACTTGCTTAATTGACATGTTTATTACTAACTTTGTTGAATAGAAATTCAGTCTTAAACTTTTCATTAAATGTGCATTTTCACTATTTTGAGATAATTACCACCAAAAGTACTTATTACAAAACTTAAAAAGTGTTACCAAATGAGTGTTATCAAAACATTTGGCCATGTTACCAAATGACAAGTTCTTGTATATTTATAACATTTATAAAATATCAAACCTCTGCAGCAGAAATATACAATTTTCTATAAAATATAGGAATTGATTGACCTCAATTTCAACAAAATTTTTTAAAATATTTTCAACTGAAAAGAAAACACACAACATGAGGGCTGTGAGTTCAGTTTTATTTGTGACTTACTGAGGACTATAGCCCAGGAGACAGCTTCTCAGATAGCTCTGAGGAACTACTTCATAGATGTATAAGGCCAGGGCAGGGAGGGGAGGTCAGTACTTATATCCTTTCATGAAGGGGTTACATGCAGTCAAGCATATATCTCAGTAGAAGGCTGCTGCTAGTCATGAGAAGGTTGCTGCTAGTCACAAGGAGCAGATGTCTCTGTTAATGATTTTAGTGTTTTTCTAGGTATGAGAAGATGCAAGAAATTGGATTCATAAAATTTTCTCCTGAAAATATCAAACTATTTGAAGGCCTGTTCTGCCACTTTTCCTAGAGCACAGAGTAACTCATTCCTGATCTCTCCTCATTCCTGAACTCCTTTCAGGGTGTGTTAAAGGTCAGTGACTGCAGTGGTTAGTGACTTCATTCTTGTAGAACCAGATGGTTAGTGACATTTTTAGTTGTCAATATCTAAAATAGCTCTTACCTTATTATCTCTAGAAATTGCTAAATTTAGCTATTACATACTTCAGTATCTAACTCTTGAACATTAGTTACCATATTTTCTCTTTTCCAACCCACTCTTTCCCTATAATCCCTGATTTCAGACCAAATTAACACTTCTTTTTCCTTATTTTTTCTTTGAAAAACATGAGCCCTTTTATTCTCCTCCTTCTTTATCCCATCTACTCATTTCCAACATTTAAGCCATATTATAGACTCAATGTTTATGTCTCCCAACATTCATATGATTAAATCCTAACGTCTAATGAGATGGTTTTTGAAGGTGGGGACTTTGGGGGGTGATAAAATCATGTAGGTAGAGCCCTCATGAATGGGATTAGTGCCCTTATAAAAAGACCCTAGAGATCTCCCTCTCCCTTTGCACCATTGAGAACACAGCAATAACACAGTTGTTTATGAATGAGGAAGTGGGACGTCATCAGACAACATATATCTGCTGATGCCTTGATCTTGGACTTCCTAGCCTCCAGACTGAAAAATAAATTTGTCTTGTTTATAAGCTACCTAGTCTATGGTGCTCTGCTATGACATCCTGGACAGACTAAGACACCATACTTTCTCTATTATTATTTCTGTGCAGAAAACATGAACTTTAACACTACCATATGACTTCACTTCTGCACACAAAATGCTGAGTGTACTACTATTAAAAACACAAGAATACACTTTGAACTATAATGAGATTGCAATATTGCCTTGAAATTTTCATGTGTTACTAATAAATTCCCTTTCCCCACAACAATCTCTAGCTTTTACCCTTATCCTTATAATTCAAATCCAACACATAGCTCAGAACATATATCAGTGTTCAGCTTTTCTTCAAAATTAGCATATTGAGAAACTACACATTACTTCTCTACACAGTAAACTTCTATCCATGTCTATAGCCATGTTTCCTTGCTTAGAATTCAGTGGAAGCAAAACTCCTCCTCCTATTAAAGACCTGTTACTATATCTGTTCTCTGACTCTATTGGATCTGTTTCTCAAGGAATTTCTTTATCTTCTATCTTATCTTTTCTTCTTGGTTGAATAAGACATAATAACAGAAATAATAATTATAACAATAGTTATAATAAATACTTTCATCAACTCTAGTTCTCAATACCTAGCTCTTACCCATATCAACTTTCCTTTTAGAGCTGAGCTTCCAAAATGGGCGTATTTACCTGCTCATCTCCCACTTACCTAATCCAGTGCTTCCCTGATTCTAACTTGCATTGTTCAACAATGGCATATTATTAGCCAAATTTTTTAGTCATTATTTGGCATATATAGCCATGGACACTACTGAACTTTTCCAGCTTCTGGAAATTTTTTGTTTCTTTGGGTGGCTTCATTCAGAGTTTCAACCTTAATTGTCTTTGCAAAATATTTTTCATTTGCATTTCCAATGGTGAAGATTCTGAGAATTTCAGAAGACCCTGGAAGATTAAGTAAGATAAGGATTTTAAAAAATTCATTGGGTTCATTACAAGTGTGACGTTAGTATCTTGACAGCTGCATTTTCATTAGTGATCATTAGAAATCATACTGAAATCATTTGAGGGGTAAATGCAAGATTAAAATAAGTGAATACATTTCAAGAAATTGACTATTAATGGGAGGAGATAAATTGGACTGTAGATTATGAGTATTTAGGGTCAAAGGAAGTTTGTTTATATATATATATTTCAAACATAAAATTTATAACTGGATCACTTTGGAATGCTTAAATCCATGAAAGAAGAAATGAGCTAGAGATTCTAATTCAGAAGGGCGTGGATAATCTTGGACTTTCTACTTTCTTTTGCTAGCCACTGCCTTTTGGTTTCTAATAATAGTCAATGGCTCAAAGCTTGCTAGTTTCTAATACACTTAATACCTTAGTATCTAAAACACAAAACTAACCAAGTCATAAAACCTGTCATTAAGGCTTCATTGACTTTGGAATAAAATACAAATTCCTTAGCATGGAACAAAATGTCCTTCATTAATGAGCCCTTTGCTAACACTTCAGACTTACATTTTTACCATCTCGCCTTCAGATAGGCCTTCTGGAATCTATCTGTAGATGACTATATGTATTAAGCTTCAGAAACATTGATATAAGCCTTTTATTCTGCCTGAACACCTTTCTTTCCCTTTTCACCAATTTAGTTCAATTTTTAGAATTCAGATCATTCATTTACTTGATAAATATTTGCTGTGAATATATGAAGCACCATAGTAAGTGTTGGTGACACAGCAAAGAAAACATAGGTGTTATATATAATATTTATTATATAATATGTATTTATATTATATTATTTATGCTTATTTTATAATTATTGGTTTAATATATGTTGACTTTGCTAGAATATCCACAATAAGAAGGAATATATCTATTATATATCAACTTCATAAAAGCCATCATTTATTAAACCAATAATTATAAAATAAATATAAAAATACAATAAGCATTATTAAAATAAGGCAACATAACAGAATACCAAGAAATTGTATAGCAAAGTGCCTTAGCACTTTGGGAAAGTTCAAAACAGGAATCTAGGAATAAATAGTATTTAATATGAAACTTGATGACTGAGAAGCAAATTCAAAATGGGAAGGCTTTAGAAAAGCACTATGAGAGAAGCTAGATACTGCAAAGATGAAACTAGAACTTTGAGCATTAGAGAAATGTACAGAAAGCTGAGTGCCTCAAAAAAAAATTAATAGGGAGAAAGAGTAGTATGAACTTAGACTAGGGATATAAACTAGGGCATAATTATGTGAGATTTATAAGCCATGATAAAAAATAATATAAGGTTGCTCTTTACTCCATGATCAGAAGAGAATTTTCTATATGCTTTTAAGCAAATGTGTGACATGATCATGTATAAAATTTTAAAACATAATTTGAGATGTTGCCTGGAGAACAGATAGACTGCAAATATGCAAGAGTGAATGTAGGGAGACTGATTAGGAGGTTATTACAGACTTCAGATAAGAAACAATGATGAGTTGAACTAGGATGTTGGGAGTGGAGATGGAAAGAAGGAGCTCCCTGAATATTTTAGTAGAACTCTATATTTTATTTGATAGTGAAGATGAGAGGAAATCAGATATGATTTCCTCCAGAATGTTTAATGGATCTTCCTAATCTAGGTTAGTTCCCATTTATATGCACTCTGGGCTTACCTCAGTCTTAGAAGTGGCCAGATTTTATTGTCAGTATTCATTTATCTTTCTTCTCTAAGCATATCAACTATTGAGAACAAAAATATATCCTTCTTTTATCTCTGTATTTTTCAACATCAAATACAATGGATAACCTATTTTTGCTGGATAAATGTAAAGAATTTTAGGGGGAGAAAGACACTTTGGAAATTCCAGGTGACCCTTGGCTTTCTGGGTGCTTCTAAAACTTACCTTTTCCCTTGAGAACTTACAATTTTATATACTCACATGAATATCTGAAGTCAAAATGACTCAGGAAAGCTTGGCCTTTGAAAGCTCATGTTTGGAGAGGATTTGACGCAAGTAATAGTAATGGTAATTGTCAACAGAAATATCTTTAGATAAGAAAGATTATGGTATATTGGAAATAGCAGTATATTTATAATCAGTAAACCTTCATCTGACACTGACTAGTTGTGAAGTATTGGATAAAATAAAGGGATTGCTGACATTTGCATAGAAAATTGTCCCTTTCTTTATACTTTTCCATACATATGTAATTGTTCTGCCTCCCTCCCTACCTCTCCTATGCTATTCCTATGGGTACATCCCACAGAGAGTTGCTAGCACCTCCCAGACATGAATAAGAGTCAATTTCCATAAATGATACAGCCTGAGGAGTAAATTTGAAGATTTGGAAAGCAGCCAGTTCTCTAGGTTTATAAAAATGCTTTGTACATTGCAAATCTGCTGTGCTGGGGGCATATGAATACATGAAACAGCAGGCCCCTTAGTCATTTGTTGCCTGAAGGGCTGTGGTGAGCCCTCCACAGGAAGGATGGCTAGAGGATGTGCTTAAATGGCCCTGATGTACTTCTGACCATATGGTAAAGCTGGAATGCTGGGAAACAGGAGCAGCACAGAACTAACTGTTGTGCCCCAGTTAGAAACCCTGTGACTTCTGCATTATCTAAAATGTCCAGAATAAACAGTATTAGGCCAAGAAAAAAATAGTTGCTATTTATTGTTACTACTTATTTAATTACTAGTTATGTTAACTTTAATTTCTCATTTGTTTTTATTTAGAATTAATCCTTTCTGTATGGAGCTCTATAGATGAAAGAATGGTTCTTTATATATTTAATGTATGGAACAAGTTGTCAATCTACCACATGCAGTAAAGCAGCAATTTATGATAAGAAATAAATACCATTGTAAATATGGCAGAGGGTCCATTTAGTGTAAGTGGTATATGTTTAACACATAAGAATTTGTCTTAGTCAGTGTGGGCTGCTATAACAAAATAACATAGACTGGGTGGCTTACAAACAACAGAAATGTATTCCTCATGGTTCTGGAGGCTGATCCTGGGAAGTTCAAGAACAAGGTACGGGCAGGTTCAGTGTCTGGTGAGAGTCCACTTTCTGGTACACAGAGAATTGGTTTTGTGCTGTAAACTCACATGGCAGAAGGGATAATGTTCCCTCTGAAGCCTCTTTTATAAGAGCAGTAATCCTGTTACCGAGTCCAAGTTTGTACTGCTTGCTGCATGACAGGTCAATAAATTGAGAGACAAGTTGTTGGGGCAAGGAATAGGAACTTTATTCACAAAGCCAGCAAACCAAGAAGATGGTGGACTAGTGTCCCAAAGAACCATCTTACTGAGTTAGAACTCAAGCATCTTTTATACTAAAAGTGGAAGAGGTGTGGCTGGGTATTGCAAACTTCTTGGTACCAGCCAGACCCTGGAAGTGATAATCCTTTGTTCTTACAGCTAGGTAGGTATGGTCAGGATGTTCCTATAAACCTCTAATGAGGCAAATATTATCTTTGTTCTGCAACTTTTTCTCTCTATATGAATGGAAAAGTGTTATACCTTTAAAGGTCAAGCCTGAGAGGCAGAGTGTTGAAAATGAACAATCATGTGTATTTCAGGCTATAGGCAACATTGTTATACAAAGGTGCAGAGCCAGCATGACTAAGCACACAGGCAACAGATCACAAAGGTTAGAGCTAAAGGAATAGATACAATATGGAGTCAGGTTTGTTCTCTGTTACAATTCCATTCAAGGCTCCACCCTTTTGACCTAATCACCTCCCAAAGACCCCACTTCCTAATACCATCACTTTGGGGGTTAGGATTTCAACATAAGAATTTTGAAGGGACACAAACATTCACTGTGTAGCAGAATTTACATAGTAATGTTACCATTGTAACTACTAAACTAATGACTGAAAATAGTAATGATAGGGAAAGACTATTTACAATTATTTATTTCAAAGATGTTTATTTTGGTCTTTTAAAATTTTCTTTTGCTTTATTTTAATTCTTCCTGCAACATAATTAGCTTGTCCATCAGCAAGAACTGAGGTTGTGCCTTAGAGTAATGATAAAGAGAAATTCAAACTTTTTTTTTTTTTAACAACGAGTTTATGTTGTAACAAAAGCTAAGTTTAATTACATCCGACTTAGTTCTAGGACTTACTCAAGAACTATGGTTGATGGTACATCATAGCACTTCTTTCGGTAGGAACACTGTTAATGATATTTCTGCAAGGAAATAATAAATTCAAAAAACGCTCATCCAAGGGAAGTAATAAACCCTTAACTGTCCACATTTTTTTAATCTGGTTGATTAGATCAACATTAGGATCAGATTTACTACTCTCTCATATAGGTAGTTCATCAATTTTTACTGTTGAAGAGTATGATTTTTAATGAATATATATTATAATTTTATCATTTTCATACCCATTTTCATGTTTATGGGTATTTAGGTGATTTATAGTATTTAAATATTTTTTCCTATTATGAATACAATGATATGACATTTACTTTTATTTATTTATTTATTTTTGAATTTTTGAATTTTATTTCATGTTTTTTTTATACAGCAGGTTCTTATTAGTCATCAATTTTCTACACATCAGTGTATACATGTCAATCCCAATCTCCCAATTCATCACACCCCCACCCCCACCACACTGCTGCTTTCCCTGATTGGTGTCCATATGTTTGTTCTCTACATCGGTGTCTCAATTTCTGCCCTGCAAACAAGTTCATCTGTACCATTTTTCTAGGTTCCACATATATGCATTAATATACGATATTTTTCTCTTTCTGACTTAATTCACTCTGTATGACAGTCTCTAGATCCATCCACGTCTCAACAAATGACCCAATTTTGTTCCTTTTTATGGTTGAGTAATATTCCATTGTATATATGTACCACATCTTCTTTATCCATTCATCTGTTGATGGGCATTTAGGTTGCTTCCATGACCTGGCTATTGTAAATAGTGCTGCAATGAACACTGGGCTGCATGTGTCTTTTTGAATTATGGTTTTCTCTGGGTATATGCCCAGTAGTGGGATTGCTGGATCATATGGTAATTCTATTTTTAGTTTTTTAAGGAACCTCCATACTGTTCTCCATAGTGGCTGTATCAATTTACATTCCCACAAAGAGTGCAAGAGTGTTCCCTTTTCCCCACACCCTCTCCAGCATTTGTTGTTTGTAGATTTTCTGATGATGCACATTCTAACTGATTTGAGGTGATAATTCATTGTAGTTTTGATTTGCATTTCTCTAATAATTAGTGATGTTGAGCAGCTTTTCATGTGCCTCTTGGCCATCTGTATGTCTTCTTTGGAAAAATGTCTATTTAGGTCTTCTGCCCATTTTTTGATTAGGTTGTTTGTTTTTTTAATATTGAGCTGCATGCGCTGTTTATATAATTTGGAGATTAATACTTTGTCCATTGATTCGTTTGCAAATATTTTCTCCCAATCTGAGAGCTGTCTTTTCGGCTTGTTTATGGTTTCCTTTGCTGTGCAAAAGCTTTGAAGTTTCATTATGTCCCATTTGTTTATTTTTGTTTTTATCCCCATTACTCTAGGAGGTGGATTCAAAAAGATCTTGCTGTGATGTATGTCAGAGTGCTCGTCGTATGTTTTCCTCTAAGAGTTTTATAGTATCCGGTCTTATCTTTAGGTCTCTAATCCATTTTGAGTTTATTTTTGTGCATGGTGTTAAGGAGTGTTCTAATTTCATTCTTTTACATGTAGCTGTCCAGTTTACCTAGCACCACTTATTGAAAAGACTGTCTTTTCTCCATTGTATATCCTTACCTCCTTTGTCATAGATTAGTTGACCATAGGTGCGTGGGTTTATCTCTGGGCTTTCTGTCTTGTTCCATTGATCTATATTTCTGTTTTTGTGCCAGTACCATATTGTCTTGATTACTGTACCTTTACAGTATAGTGTGAAGAGAGGGACTCTGATTCCTCCCACTCCGTTTTTTTCCCTCAAGATGGCTTTGGGTATTCGGGGTCTTTTGTGCCTCCATACGAATTTTAAGATCTTTTGTTTTAGTTCTGTAAAAAATGCTATTGGTAATTTGATAGGGATTGCATTGAATCTGTAGATTGCTTTTGGTAGTATAGTCATTTTCACAATATTGATTCTTCCAATCCAAGAACATGGTATATCTCTCCATCTATTGGTATCATCTTTAATTACTTTCATCAGTGTCTTATAGTTTTCTGCATACAGGGCTTTTGTCTCCCTAGGTAGGTTTATTCCTAGGTATTTTATTCTTTTTGTTGCAATGGTAAATGAGAGTGTTTCCTTAATTTCTCTTTCAGATTTTTCATTATTAGTGTGTAGGAATGCAAGAAATTTCTGTGCATTAATTTTGTATCCTGCAACTTTACCAAATTCATTGATTAGCTCTAGTAGTTTTCCGGTAACATTTTTAGGATTCTCTATGTATACTATCACGTCATCTGCAAGCAGTGACAGTTTTACTTCTTCTTTTCCAATTTGTATTCTTTTTATTTCTTTTTCTTCTCTGATTGCCATGGCTAGGACTTTCAAAACTATGTTGAATAAGAGTGGCGAGAGTGGACATCCTTGTTTCGTTCCTGATCTTAGAGGAAATGCTTTTAGTTTTTCATGATTGAGAATGATGTTTGCTGTGGGTTTGTTGTATATGGCCTTTATTATGTTGAAGTAAGTTCCCTCTATGCCCACTTTCTGGAGAGTTTTTATCATAAATGGGTGTTGAATTTTGTCAAACCTTTTTCTGCATCTATTGAGATGATCATATGGTTTTTCTTCTTCAATTTGTTAATATGGTGTATCACATTGATTGATTTGCATATATTGAAGAATCCTTGCATCCCTGGGATAAATCCCACTTGATGATGTTGTATGATCCTTTTAATATGTTGTTGGATTCTGTTTGCGAGTATTTTGTTGAGGATTTTTTCATCTATATTCATTAGTGATATTGGTCTGTAATTTTCTTTTTTTGTAGTATCTTTGTCTGGTTTTGGTATCAGCATGACGGTGGCCTCAGAACGAGTTTGGGAGTGTTCCTTCCTCTGCAATTTTTTGGAAGAGTTTGAGAAGGATCGGTGTTAGCTCTTCTCTAAATATTTGATAGAATTCACCTGTGAAGCCATCTGGTCCTGGAATTTTGTTTGATGGAAGATTTTCTTTTTTTTTAGAAATGGGGCTAATTTTTTTAAATTAATTTTTTTTTTAAATTTTTGTCTGTGTTGGGTCTTCGTTGATGCTCATGGGTTTTCTCTAGTTGCAGCAAGCAGGGGCTACTCTTCGTTGCAGTGTGCGGGCTTCTCATTGTCATAGCTTCCCTTGTTGCAGAGCACAAGCTCTAGAGTGCAGGCTCAGTAGTTGTGGCTCACTAGCCCAGTTACTCCGTGGGCATGTGGGATCTTCCCAGACCAGGGATTGAACCCGTGTCCCCTGCATTGGCAGGCAGATTCTTAACCACTGCACCACCGGGGAAGCCCTGTTGGAGGATTTTTAATCACAGTTTCAATTTCACTACTTATGATTGATCTGTTCATATTTTCTATTTCTTCCTGGTTCAGTCTTGGAAGTTTATACCTTTCTAAGAATATGTCCATTTCTTCCAGGTTGTCCATTTTATTGGCATTGAGTTGCGTGTATTAGTCTCTTAGGATGCTTTGTATTTCTGAGGTGTCTGTTGTAACTTCTCTGTTTTCATTTCTAATTTTTTTGATTTGAGTCCTCACACTCTTTTTCTTGATGAGTCTGGCTAATGGTTTATCAATTTTATCTTCTCAAAGAACTGTCTTTTAGTTTTATTGATCTTTGCTATTGTTTTCTTTGTTTCTATTTCATTTATTTCTGATCTCATCTTTATGATTTCTTTCCTTCTGCTAACTTTGGTTTTGTTTGTTCTTCTTTTCTAGTTCATTTAGGTGTAAATTTAGATTTTTTATTTGAGATTTTTCTTGTTTCTTAATGTAGGCTTGTATAGCTATAAACCTCCCTCTTAGAACTGCTTTTGCTGCATTCCATAGATTTTGATCATCGTGTTTTCATTGTCATTTGTCTCTAGGTATTTTTTGATTTCCTCTTTGATTTCTTCACTGATCTCTTGGTTATTTAGTAACGTATTGTTTAGCCTGCATGTGTTTGTGTTTTCTACGTTTTTTTCTCTGTAATTCATTTCTAATCTCATAGCATTGTGATCAGAAAGCATGCTTGATATGATTTCAATTTTCTTAAATTTACTGAGGCTTGATTTGTGACCCAAGATGTGATCTATCCTGGAGAATGTTCCTTGTGCACTTGAGAAGAAAGTGTAATCTGCTGTTTTTGGATGGAATGTCCTATAAATATCAATTAAATGTATCTGGTCTATTGTGTCATTTAAAGCTTCTGTTTCTTTATTTGTTTTCATTTTGGATGATCTGTCCATTGGTGTAAGTGAAGTGTTAAAGTTCCCCACTATTGTTTCGTTACTGTCAATTTCCTCTTTTATAGCTGTTAGCAGTTGCCTTATGTATTGAGGTGCTCCTATGTTAGGTGCATATATATTTATAATTGTTATATCTTCTTCTTGGGTTGATACCCTGATAATTATGTAGTGTCCTTCCTTGTCTCTTGTAACATTCTTTATTTTAAAGTCTATTTTATCTGATATGAGTATTGCTACTCCAGCTTTCTTTTGATTTCCCTTTACATGGAATACCTTTTTCTAACCCTTCACTTTCAGTCTGAATGTGTCCCTAGGTCTGAGGTGGGTCTCTTGTAGACAGCATATATATGGGTCTTGTTTTTGCATCCATTCAGCAAGCATGTGTCTTGGAGCATTTAATCCATTCACGTTTAGATTAATTATCGATATGTATGTTCCTATGACTATTTTCTTAATTGTTTTGGGTTTGTTTTTGTAGGTGCTTTTCTTCTCTTGTCTTTTCCACTTAGAGAAGTTCCTTTAGCATTTGCTGTAGAGTTGGTTTGGTGGTGCTGAATTCTCTTAGCTTTTGCTTGTCTGTAAAACTTTTGATTTCTCCATCGAATCTGAATGAGACCCTTAATGGGTAGAATAATCTTGGTTGTAGGTTCTTCCCTCTCATCACCTTAAGTATATCATGCCACTCCCTTCTGGCTTGTAGAGTTTCTGCTGAGAAATCAACTGTTAACCTTATGGGAGTTCCCTTGTATGTTACTTGTCATTTTTCGCTTGCTGCTTTTAATAATTTTTCTTTGGCTTTAATTTTTACCAATTTGATTACTATGTGTCTCGGCATGTTTCTCCTTGAGTTTATCCTGTATGGCACTCTCTGCCCTTCCTGGAGTTGGGCAGCTATTTCCTTTCCCATGTTAGGGAAGTTTTCAATTATAATCTCTTCAAATATTTTCTCTATTCCTTTTTCTCTCTCTTCTCCTTCTGGGACCCCTATAATGTTGTTGCATTTGATATTGTCCCAGAGGTCTCTTAGGCTGTCTTCATTTCTTTTCATTCTTTTTTCTTTATTCTGTTCCACAGCAGTGAATTCCACCATTCTGTCTTCCAGGTCACTTATCCAATCTTCTGCCTCAGTTATTCTGCTATTGATTCCTCCTAGTGTAGTTTTCATTTCAGTTATTGATTTGTTCATCTCTGTTTCTTTGTTCTTTAATTCCTCTAGGTCTTTATTAAACATTTCTTGCATCTTCTCGATGTTTGACTCCATTCTTTTTCCATGGTCCTTGATCATCTTCACTATCATTATCCTGAATTCTTTTTCTGGAAGGTTGCCTATCTCGACTTCATTTAATTGTTTTTCTGGGTTTTTTTCTTGTTCCTTCATCTTGTACATAGCCCTCTGCCTTTTCATCTTGTCTATCTTTCTGTGAATGTGGTTTTTGTTCTGCAGGCTGCAGGACTGTAGTTCTTCTTGCTTCTGCTGTCTGCCCTCTGGTGGATGAGGCTATCTAAGAGGCTTGTGCAAGTTTCCTGATGGGAGGGACTGGTGGTGGGTAGAGATGACTGTTGCTCTGGTGGGCGGAGCTCAGTAAAACTTTAATTTACTTGACTGCTGATGGGTGGGGCTGGGTTCCCTCCCTGTTGGTTGTTTGTCCTGAGGCAACCTAACACTGGAGCCTACCTGGGCTCTTTGGTGGGGCCAATGGTGGACTCTGGGAGGGTTCACACCAAGGAGTACTTCCCAGAACTTCTGCTGCCAGTGTCCTTGTCCCCACAGTGAGCCACAGCCACCCCCACCTCTGCAGGAGACCTTCCAACACTCGCAGGTAGGTCTGGTTCATTCTCCCCTGGGGTCACTTCTCCTTCCCCTGGGTCCTGATGCACACACTGCTTTGTGTGTGCCCTCTAAGAGTGGAGTCTCTGTTTCCCCCAGTTCTGTCAAAGTCCTGCAATCAAATCTCAGTGGTCTTCAAAGTCTGATTCTCTAGGAATTCCTCCTCCCGTTGCCGGACCCCCAGGTTTGGAAGCCTGATGTGGAGCTCAGAACCTTCACTCCAGTGGGTGGACTTCTGTGGTATAAGTGTTCTCCAGTCTGTGAGCCACCCACACAGCACTTATGGGATTTGATTTTACTGTGACTGCACTCCTCCTACCATCTCATTGTGGCCTTTCCTTTGTCTTTGGATGTGGGGTATCTTTTTTGGTGAGTTCCAGTGTCTTCCTGTCGATGATTGTCCAGCAACTAGTTGTGATTTTGGTTTTCTCGCAAGAGGGAGTGAGAGCACGTCCTTCTACTCTGTCATCTTGGTTCAAATCTGACATTTATTTTTAATTGAAGTATAATTTACATATTATACAATTCAACCTGTAAACAGTACAGTTATTACTTACATGAAACATAAGATGTATAGAAAGATGTATAGAACAGTTCCATCTCTCCCAAAAAGCTAAAAAAATTTTGCCTAATCCAAAGTCATAAACATTTCTTCTTAAAGTTTTATAGTTTTTAATTTTACATTTAGATCTGAGATCCATTTTGAGTTATTCACTATGATATGAGGTGTAGATCAAGATTTTTTATTTCTTTAATATAGATGTCTAATTGTTTTAGCATCATTTGTTCCAGCACCATTTTTTCCAGCACTATTTATTTCTTCATTGAATTGTCTTTTCCCCTTACTTAAAAATCAATTGACCATACATATGTGCATCTATTTCTTGATACTCTAATATTTTCCAGTAATCTTTGAGTCTATATTTTTTAATACCACAGCCTCTTCGTTATTGTAGCTGTTCAGTGAGTCTTGAAAGCAGATAGTGTGAGTCCTTAATTCTATTCTGTTTTTTTTTTCAAAATTAGTTTGACCATTTTAAATCCTGTTCCCTTCTGTATAAATTGTAGAATCAGCTTATAAGTTTCTACCAGAAATTCTCCTTTCAGTCTTTCAACATTAAGCATTTCTATTCAATAGCATCCACAGGAGAAGTTATGGATTTCAGGCCTGCTGTTATCTTTCTTACCCAATAAGGGTCCTGAAGTTGCAGGTGGAATACAAACTCATGAGGATGAATGAGTTATGGAGAGAAGGAAAAGCAATTTTTCAGTGAAGACAGAGCAAAGGACAAAACAATGAGTGCAAATGCTGGATTAATTTTAAGATTGTATCAAAACGTGTGCAATATTAACATTTTAATATTGTGTGGTGAGAATGAGTTTTACTTTTTATAAGAATCTGGTATATTTGAAATATTCATTGGACAATTGTAACAAAAGTTATTATATTAGCTTCAGCAGTAGAATGACAAAATTCGGATTTTAAAATAATATTAGAAAATATTACAGAAATGATGTATTTTTACCTGTAAAAGCTTAATTTTAGGGCTTCCCTGGTGGCGCAGTGGTTGGGAGTCCTCCTGCCGATGCAGGGGACACGGGTTTGTGCCCCAGTCCGGGAAGATCCCACATGCCGCAGAGCGGGTAGGCCCGTGAGCCGTGGCCACTGAGCCTGTGCATCCGGAGCCTGTGCTCTGCAACGGGAGAGGCCACAACAGTGAGAGGCCCACGTACTGGAAAAAAAAAAAAAAGTTTAATTTTAAAGTTATTTCCTAAATGTTTTTGATATATTATCTGCATTCATAAATAAAAATATTTATTTATTCATTTCAGACTTACTATTGATAAGATGTTGTATTCACATGAGAGAAGCATTATTATTCAAGGAACACTGCAGTGATAACCATGGCAGTGGTCTTGTTGCTCAGAGGTTTGGGTGGTGACAGCTGGTGTACAACTGGAGAAGCAGTACTGCCAGGCTTGGTATCCTCTTACATAATATTGGTCTTAGAGCCCCCCCCTCAGTTTTCAGTACTCTATTCCCCAGCTTGTGGCCCTCTATACAGGAAGTTCCAAAAATGAAAGCCAAGGAGCTGAGTGAGGAAACAAGGTAGAATTTGGGAGACACTGACAAGAAAGTCACTTTTTATTTGACCCAGACTATAGAGTTGATATTCCTATAATCCAAGTTGTGGAGTCAGGGAAACATGATTTGTATGCTATAGATACCCACACTAAATATGTACTTAGACTATTTTAACTACAAGAAATACGTATTCTATATGTTTCCCATATAATAATGTTATAGTATTTCTATATGTTATAACATATGCTACTGCAATATATACATAAAATTCACTTCGATTTTACATTTTTACCCCTGATATTTTTCTATGAAAAAATAAAATATTACGTGTCCTCACAACAGCTTGCAAGATAAATATTTGAATCTACTGATAACACTATCCACTCATTTAAAAAGTTAATCTATAAATTTTTGTTGAAAACAGATGATGCTATTGTTTTGTAGAAGTAATAAAGGTAAAGAAAATATAGTCTCTGTTTCAAATGACTTATAGTCTAAAAAACACCAAAGCAAAACCAACAAAATCAATAAAGACATCAGGGACATTAAGGAATAAATGGAGTTGCATTTTAGTGGACGTTTCTATCTATAGACAACATAAGGCAGAATCTCAAGTGAAAATAACTTTTGGAAATCTTTGCAAGACATCCATTTGGGCATTTCAGTGTTAATTCTTAAATAAATCGACACAGCCACTTTTTCCTTACTATTTTTCTATTTGAACACTGAATGAGGCAGTTGACTTGCTTGTATTTGGGGGCCAAGAAGTAAGAAGAAGATAAATTATCTTCAGACACTACTCAATTTACTGCTGATAGTGGAAATTGGGTATTGAAACTGGCTGAAGAAATAGCAGGTTAACCTTTACTATATCACCTTCATTAGAAGGCATCTACTCATTGAGCAGAATGGCAAGTAGCATGAACTATTTAAATTCCTGGTTTATACTTACTGTTTCATTCTCTTTCTCTTCCTCTGTGCTTTCTCTGACTTTAATTCACTTATAGCTGTCTTCCATGAGATGAAAAATATATGCATGCTGCTTCTTCAGTACCACTTAGATAGATCTAAAACTTTCACGTAAACAAACATACATGTACCATAAGGACAACATATGTAAATATTGGTTATAAGTGGTAAAAATAAAAATGATGTGTAGTGAAAAGGCACTTGACCTCCCTTTTACTAAATAATTTCTCTTATCTTAGTACACATGAATCATTTATAGTGATTTTTTTTTTTTTTTTTTTTTTTGCGGTACGCGGGGCTCTCACTGTTGTGGTGTCTCCCATTGCAGAGCACAGGCTCCAGACGCGCAGGCTCAGCGGCCATGGCTCACGGGCCCAGCCACTCTGCGTCATGTGGGATCTTCCCGGACCGGGGCAGGAACCCGTGTCCCCTGCATCGGCAGGTGGACTCTCAACCACTGCGCCACCAGGGAAGCCCTATAGTGATCTTATACATGATTTTGGAGATAAGAACATGAGGCTTTAGTAACAATAAATATCAAACAAAGAGACCTTAAAAAGAAATTAATGTGTCATCAAAACACAATATATAAAAAGATACTCTTCTTTTTACTTGACAGTTACTCATCTCACACATTTTCTGACATGTGTCACAGCATCCTAGGACTGATAGTGATTTGTGAAGGTCATCTCTTCAATCCCTTTCTGTTAGGATGACGACAACATCCAAATACAAAAGATACAGGGTAACAAAGGAGACAAAATAGTAGAGAGGTGGCAAAGGAAGAAGGGGAGTTGTAGGAGAGAAGAGGAGAATGGACAAGAGGCAATCAATAAGAATCAGAGTTCATGGTCCTTTCAAAACATCAACAGATCCCATTCAATCTGTTTACAGCAGTTTTTAACTTATCCTGTGGTCTGGAACTTTGGGAGAGAAGAAGAAGGAGGAGGAGGAGGAGGAGGGAGAGGAGAAAGGAAGAGGAGAGAAGGGGAAGGGGAAGGGGAGGAGAAGAAGAAAAAGAGGAAGAGGAAGGAGGAGGGCTGGGGAGGGAGAGGAGAAGGAAGGGGAAGGGGAAGTATTACGAGAGAGGGAGATATCATGGCCAGGGACCTGTGTGAGTCCCTGGGGCAGGCTGCCAAGTGAGGTTCCTTGGTTTTGTGCAGGAAAGAATTCAAGAGCAAGCCAAAGGAAAATGAAAACAAGTTTATTCAGAGAGACACACATTCCATAGGCGGAATGCCGACTGTCTCGGAAAGTAAGAGTGGCCCTAGGACAAGGTGGTGTTGGTTTTTATGGGCTGCGTAATTTCATATGGTAACAAGTGGGAGGAATATTTTAGCTATTTCAGGGAAGGGTGGAGATTCCCGGGAATTGGACCTCTGCCCACTTTTTGGCCTTTTATGGTCTACCCCAGATCTGTCATGGCATAAGGGGGAGTGATTTTTAGTATAATAGTGAAGGTATAATGAACTAAAGGTCAATGACCAGGCTATCCTCTATTCTTGAAGCCCCCTTGGGTTCAGCAGGCCCCAGCCTGTTTTTATTGCATCCTAACAGCTGTGCCCCTTCTTCATTTATCTAGCAGTTGTGTCCTGCCCTTTTCCCTCCTGTCTCAGAAGGGGAAGGAGAGGAAGAGGAAAAGGAAGAGGAAGAAGGAGACCTGAATCACTTACCCAAGTATATTACAAAGTATATTATAGTGCCAGGCCACTTGAATTCATTATTCCTCCCTCAATTCTCCACAATAGACCCTACATTTCTTCAAGAACACCAGATATTGATGAGAGAGAGGGTAGCTGTCATTACAGATTAAATAGGGTTTAACTGTTTGGCCCCAATACAAAGCAGGCTAAGACCCAAGAAAGAAGCAAAACTGATCAATCCATCCACTCTTGGGAAAAATAGTAATTTTGATACCTGTAATTGGGGTCTGCCTCAAACAGAAAACTCCCTCAAAGGAAAAAAAAAAAAAGAGAAAATTCACTGCATTTATAAACCCCAAAATGAATATACACAGTGGGATATTTACTACATGAATAAAACACTTCATGGCATCTATGCCAAGCTACTGGAGTTAGATAAATAATATTTAATGGGTAAGTGAAGATGATGCAGTTGAGTAAGTTTAATTATGGTATACACATTCAACATTTTTCCACTTTCAGTAATACAAGCCTATTTTATTCAAAAGTTTAATCACACAAATGTATATACCTAGATTTAAGAGGTTCAAAAATTTGATCTCATGTAACAGTATTTCTAGATATATAAACACAACTGTTGTATAGCTTAAGAAACCATGGTCTATACAATTAAACAGAACATGATTAATCAAACAAGAATAGATTTTGAATTTTATGGCTATTAATAGAAAATTCTCTTTGTGCTATATTAAAAAAATCCAGGATCAAGGACTAGTGGATTTCATTTCATGTTTTGGCTATAACATTTATAAGAAGTTGAATCTTAGGAGGACCATTCTCACTCTTCTTTTTTAGTGTTTTAATAGTGTTAGTTTCTTTTAATAGTGTTAGTTTTCTTTTCATTAAATAGGGCATGGCACAGAGCTGTTATTGAGATGATGAGGTTCAAATGTGAATGTAAGTTGAGAAACAGCTGTTATTGAGATAAACATTATTCTTAATGTTTTTAAACTATAATTCAAAATCCAGGTAAATATATCATGATAAGTGAAATACTGTGTTGTTGTGATGTATGTAATACTCCTCCATTTCTAAAATAAGGTAAGGGGAGCTTTGAGTCTGCAGTCATAGTAATCTGAGAGCCTTGGATGTATTAAAGATTATTGGTAGCAATTCCTTTTGCTTGCTTAAAATCTTATGTATGCAATTCATTAAGTTAACAAACATAGAAGCCTGGTCTGTTGGTAGAACATTGAGTACTCCTTATCTATTCAATTGCTTGGTATAAAATGGCTGTTAAGAAATTAGTTTTGTAATAAAAGAATGAAAAATATAAACTCATGGTTTCATTATTTCCAAGAAAAAACATTTTTATTAAATTTTCATTTAAATATTCTCAAAGTACTTATTAAATAATAAAATAGGTAAACATGGCTGGACGCAAATCATCAGAATATTTCTTGGGATATCTCTCCATCAAAAAAACAAAATAATCTGATTGTAGCCATCTGCTCTTCAGTCTAGCAGATTAGGTGTTTCCACAACTAACACCTCCTCAAATATAGTAGGATGTTAACACATTTGGGAGGTCCAGAAATTCTAAATCACTAGGATACAATTTAGCAAATCCAAGTGGCAGCATTAATAATGTAACAGCTAGAACATTTTTGTAAGTGCTTGCTGATGAAAGACACAATTGCCTTGTAATTAAAACAATATTCCAAGTCACTATTCTATTTCATAGAAGTCTTAAGGAGGGCCTTGCAAATGTCTAGGACTGTACTTTTTTTTTTTTATCATTTACTCTGCACATAAAGTTTATCAATAATATGGTTATAAATAACCTGAAAAGGCCTCTTTGAGTATGTGACATACTCAGTATGGTGAAACACTGTACTATGTTGTGAATTCTTCAAATACTTCTTCGAATGAATTTAACTCCACCCTGCTTAGAAAATATCACACACACGTGCATGCACAATATATTATTTCTATTGGCTGAAAATAAGTGAAGCCAAAAAGAATTTAGCATCTCCTCATAATAGGATTAAAAGCAATTTATTTACTTATAGCATGGATATGCATAAATAACCCATGTATTATATTTTGAATGAATAAATCCAGTTTATTTCTGACCTCAAATTAATATATATACATACATGTATACATACACACATATGTACATATATTTATATGAAATATTTTGTAAGTCTACTAAATATTGAATTTTTAATTTTGTTTTTAGTGATGTAAATATTTTAAAATGATGTTAAACCTAACAGATACATTGCAAATATTTACAGCAATGAAAAGATAAACCTTTTTTTAGAAATTGAGTCTACCAAGTAATAGGCATTATTTTATTATAAATTGTTCATCTTTAATATAGTCCCTAAAAAACTAAAGTGCATTAATTTTTAAAAAAACATTCTATTGAGAGTTTTCACTTTAAATGTAGGAGGAAGAATCAAAAGATATAATTTCTTTTTTAAGTATTATCATTAAGTTTAGCTACTTAAAAAAAAACGTTATATATGTTTCATTTTATTTTTACATACAGAATAAAAGCCTAACTATAACAAAACTCCGATAATGTCTCTTTTGAGAAAAGTAGTCTGATACTTTTGACAGTTCCTTGATTTCCTTTTGGGTGACCCTGAATTGGTAATGATATGTTTAAGAAGGATCATCAATCTTGGAGAATCTCAGTGACAATCTCAGTGTCAATTTCTTTATCACATTGCATATATATCTGAAACGCTTGCACTTACGCTGAATTAAGAAATCCCAGTGGGTTACATAAATAACCACTAGCACAGAACAAAGTCATCCACTCTTTAAAGAAATAGACAATTTATCTCTATCTATATAAAAAAGTGATTGAAACTAGTGGGAAAAAGTAATGTTGGAACCCAAAAACTATATCTCTGACCTGGATTTCTATGATCTCCAAGCTTTATGTATGACTGGCTTGCCCTCTCTTGCCTCAAATCAAAAATTTCTTGAATCTGATTATTATCTAGCATTACCTCAAGCAAATGGGATGTCCATCCCTCCAATTGCATAAGCCAAACATTTGGGAACAATTTTCTTTCACTCATCCACAATATCTAAGACATCACCAAGACCTAATCAATTTTAGCTTCCAGACATCTCCCAATTACGTAACCCACCGTCATAAACCTCCAGTGTACAGCACCATCCTCTATGGTTTTACTACACTCATGTTTTTTTAAATAGCCCCCTTCCCTTTAATATGTATTCTACAAATTATTCACCTTGAGTGTGGCATCTTTTTTCTGCCAGCACCCCGATTAATACAATAATAGTTTTTACCTCTTAAGTTTTTTGTGAAGAGTAAATCCATCAATATGTATAGAACACTGAGAATAGTGCTTGTAACATTTAAAAACACTCAATAAATATTAGCCTTTTTTTTTTTTTCCTGACCTGGATCCTTATTTATTTATTTATTTATTAACATCTTTATTGGAGTATAATTGCTTTACAATTGTGTGTTAGTTTCTGCTTTATAACAAAGTAAATCAGCTATACATATACATATATCCGCATATCTCCTATTAGCCATTTTTTACCAAATATTTCCACCGTGGGTATATATTTACATCATAGCAATTTAGGCCTATGCTTTTCCAAAAACATTAAAACATTTTTATTTTACTTTTGGTTTTTGTTGTTGTTGTTGTTTATTTATTTTTATTGAGGTATAGTTGCTTTACAATCTTGTGTTAGTTTCTACTATACAGCAAAATGAATCAGCTGTACGTATACATATATCCCCTCTTTTTTGGATTTCCTACCCATTTAGGTCACCACAGAGCACTGAGTAGTAGGTCCTCATTAGTTATCTATTTTATACATAGTAGTGTATATATGTCATTCCCAATCTTCCAATTCGTCCCACCCCCTGCTTTCCCCCCTTGGTGTCCATATATTGGTTCTCTACCTCTGTGTCTCTAGTTCTGCTTTGCAAATAGGTTCATCTGTACCATTTTTCTAGATTCCCCATATATGTGTTTATATATGATATTTGTTTTTCTCTTTTTGTCTTACTTTACTCTGTATGACAGTCTCTGGGTTCATCCACGTCTCTAAAAATGACCCAATTTCATTCCTTTTACTTTACTTTTGAAATAAAACTGCTTTATATTCATATTAATAAGAGCTGATAGATAAATGATAGACTGACAGAAGATAGATAGATACACATACATATAATACAGATCCTCCAATTTTCCTGAACAATGACATTCCTGTTGGAGGAGGTCATTGAGGGGATGTGATTTCCAGTTGACCCTAGAGCTGGATGTGGGCAATCAAAGGCTCCTCACCTTCTCCCCTGTCATTGGAATGTACATTCTGCCCACCATCTCCACACTAGTTGCTGTTTCAAGGTTTTAGCCATGGGAGACTACAGTATTGTTGAGACCATCAGAATGCTTTATGTGACTGAACAGTTAAGGCCTCTAGATAAACTTTTAAGTTTCTAGAGGGTAGGAGTGGAGATCTAGCCATCTTGTGGCTGCCAAAGGCAAGCCTTATATGTAAGTTCCCTTGCTTATTGAACCTGCCACCTGTGAATCTGGTGTGACTTGCCTCTTTCTTCATTCTCTCCTAGCCCTCCGTGTACAAGGGCCAGTCTGCAAACCAACAACTCCCTATAAATTTGACTTAATTTTATAAGTTACAATAGGCTATCACAGTAAAATTAAGAATATTAATGAGATACTCAATTTAGTAGACATATTAACACGTGGTATATTTATAGTACTGATGATATAAATGCTAGCAACATGTTGACTATAACTTGCTATTTTGTTTCCAATCTGTTTTTTATTATCTTGATTTCTCTTTCACTTATTTAGTTTTTGTTTTAACTGAAGAACTGAGCCATGAACAACAGTTTTGGAGAACACCTGATTTATATCAGCTATCCTAGACCATTTTTGAGAAATGGAATATTTTGATAATTTTTTTAATCATGGAAAAATAATGATTCTCTCCTGCTAAAAATACATTGTATATTACCTTAGTTATAGTTCAGAACCCTCAAGACCGTTCACCAAGAATGGATCAGAAGACAGGAGATGAGTGTGATGTTCTGTGGTATATTCATGTTGTTCAGATCAATTTAGGCCATATTATGACAGATACCATTGGAGTTAATATTACTTGAAACAAAAATGGAAGTGAATATTCTTGTCCATTCCCATCTGAATGTAAAGTGCTTCTGATCCACCTTTGTAATGGAGAAGAAAGTGTTTCCGAATATGTTGCATAACAAGCAAATATCTGACACAATAGCTACAATTATGAATACAACATGGTTGAGATCATAGTGGTCTAAAGTTTTTCTCCAGGTGTCATCTGAGTTTTTCAAGAGTCAAAATGGGAGAACGAAACAAAATATGATAGATAGAATCAACCCTGCCTTTATTAGGCATTTAATGGTGGCACAAATTCGTGCCATCATCTATAGAATGGAATATGATTTTTCATTTACTATTTTGGCTAGAGGGAGGCAGCACAGTTCAGAGGCTTCTATTTGGTATTCCCCACTATGATAGCTCATTCCACATTCCAAGTTGCCAGTGTTCAGGTAACTTAAATTTCTCAGTATATCAATTCAATGATATGCTTTGGGTGGGCCTAAAAGACCAGAGATTTCAGTTGGAAACAGACTTTATCCAGAAATCCATTTACTAGTCTGGCACCTCTTAGTCCCCATTCTAACAGAAGGTATGATGATATTGTGAGTCTTGGCTTATTAATGTCAGTTCTGGTCCTGTGTATGTAATCCTTGATATGTCTGGGTATTTCCCTCTCTTCAATGTTCAATTTTACTGGTGCAGATGGATGAAGCCACTTTCTGTATTTAACTGTTTTGGTATTGCAGGCTCCTTCCTTTTAGGGATCCAACCACTCCTTCAGTCTTTGGATTCCAGATCAGAACAATGGCTCAGGTCCAGCCACTGAGCAAAGGATTGTAGTTTTTTATTGGGGCAACTGCCTCAGCATCCTGCTTCTTCATTCTCAATTTTATTTGATTGCATATGTTAAATAGCACCCTTATTGATGGCCAACCTATTTTGTCTCTGAGTGTGGCATACTCTGTAACATCATGAGTCATATCACTTCATTTTTCTTCTAGTTTGCTCATTACAATAATTACAGCCTCCAGTCTTCTGAAGATTAAGTGTTGTCACCTGGCCTCTATTAATTCAGGACCTATCATTCTCAGTGGATATTAATGAGCTCCATTTTGTGACTGGGTCTCCCACTTTCATACCTGACTTGCAGAGGGCAGTCACCACCGGAAGCTGTTTGTGATGTGGGTGCCCTCCTCATAAACACATTTCTAATGGCCCCAGTGAAGGGTGTGCTCTTTGGGCCTATCCTGTAAAACATAATCATCTGAGGCTCTTCTGGCCTTACATTATAAGCCATTTCATCACGATCTCTTCTTTTGGCCTCTTTCCTTCTTGACTGCCAGAAGATCTTGGACAATGCTACTTCTCCTCACCTCTAAGTGATATCTGGTGGTGAGTTTGTACCAGCATCTAGGGTTTCTACTCTGATTAAATACCCCAGGTCAAGTTGTTCTTGTTCATCCAGTTTTACATTCTGGTCCCTTTGATCAAACACTAAACTCCAATCCCAAGGTAACTGCTTTGGTCCCTGCAATTACATGTTAACTAATTCCTACTTCTCCTTTTGTCTATAATCTCTTTCCCCCTCTACCAGGCTCAACATGCCCCTAGCCAGGTTATGCTGGAATTAGCTCTAGTTTGGGTGGATTCAGCTTCTGAGGGAGGGAGGTCTTTTCAGCAGAATGTACTGTTAAGACTTATTAGAGAATGATGGGGTACTTCTGGGAAGGTTCAAGGGAATCTGCAATTATCCTCAGGGAGTCTATACAGATAGACCCATGCCATGTGTTAGAACCCCAGGTTTTCCCACCCACGGCCCTGACTTTAATATAACAGATCTGCTTTGGATGAGCATTAAAATGTTTCTGGATGTCTGCGATTCTATCAGCTTTTCAATCTGTTGAATCTCAGCTGTTTTTGCTCTTGACTAGTCTTTCGGCTCTCACAGTCAGACTTCAACTGCTTATTAACCACAATGAGTTTCTTACTACCCTTCCTCAGTGAGTTAATTCAACTTAGTAGCCAGCCAATATTGCTATTTTTTTACATCTTGTCAACCTCCCACACACACACAATTATTGAAAATGCCTGAATCATTGTGCCTACAAGGGTTAGCTGCAAGAGAACTCTTTAGCACTTAGGATGCCATCTTGCATCATGTTCTATTGGTGGCCCTCCTACATTCAGGATTGAGTCTTCTTTTTCTTCCAGACAAGGGATGACCATGTCAAAAATCTTTATTTTGCCATCGGTTTTTTCAAGTATCTTATTGCCATTTGAATTAGTTTAGGACCACCAAATAGCATGTGCCTAGGCAGAATGAGACATTAAAGATGTTTACTGTAGGAGGGAGCAGGGAAAGAAGAGTAGAGTGTTTATATACTGTAACACTGGCCTGACACCTGTGGAAGGAGAGAAGGAGTGAAGGAAGGTTGAGGAGGAGGATTCTTGGATGCAGCATGGTTTCAACAAAGGTTTGACCAAACTAAAAAAGACTCCTAGAGCCACAGTCTCCTGTTGGAAAATGCCTATATCTCATGGTAATGAATCTGCTTAATTATCTTTTTTAAAATTTTTTGCTGCATTGGGTCTTTGTTGCTGCACGCAGGCTTTCTCTAGCTGCAGTGAGTAGGGACTACTCTTCAGTGTGGTGCATGGGCTTCTCATTGCTGTGACTTCTCTTGCTGCGGAGCACGGGCTCTAGGCCCATGGGCTTCAGTAGTTGTGGCATGTCGGCTCAGTAGTTGTGGCTTGTGGGCTCTAGAGTGCAGGCTCAGTAGTTGCGGCGCACAGGCTTAGTTGCTTCGTGGCATGTGGGACTTCCCAAACCAGCACTCAAACCCATGTCCCCTGCTTTGGCAGGCAGATTCTTAACCACTGTGCCACCAGGGAAGTCGCTGCTTAAGTATTCTTGTTGTGCTCAATCATTGGCTCAGAAACCTGTGGTAAGCACTACCTCAGTGGGAATGAAGTGGGGGAATCCAAAGGGTCAACAGCTGGAGGCTTTGGTAAAGTACAGTCTCCACAGCAGATTTGAGTGGCACGTTGCCACAGCAGTCACAAGTGTGCTTTCACATTTTGTATGTAATGTTATGGATTCCCCATGTGTCCCTGCTTGAGGGTATTAAGTGACTTGTGTATTGAGATTGAAGCAGGAGAATAGTTGTGGAGGCTATAGGTGAGGAGGAAATGAAAAAGTACAGGCATACAGGGGGAAGAGCTTAGGAAGGAGAGGCAAGAATTTGTCTCACACACATTTCTCTTACATCCCAATATTTCCTAAAATCAACCTTGCCTATATCTGAAAGTCGCACACATGTTAAAAATGTTCCTTAAAGAAGCAATTTGTCACCCTGAAATATTTTATGTGAGAATTAAGAGAGAAAGGCAACACACAGTATGAAAAAGTCATAGGATTCAATCTCAGTATGAAAGAGAATATATGAATTTTTCCTTTAGGATTCAGGGAGCCTTCAGTCTTTTTTATTTTATCTTTGCTTGTCTTATTTCATTCTTTGTCTCCCATGTTTTAAACTCTCTATTTGCTTCTTTTTTCCTTTCCTTTATTTTTTCCCTGAAAAACTACCTTCCTATTTTCTACTTCCCTGTGGAATATTAGCAAGAACAGTGTGATGTATTAATCTTGGCAAATGGAAGCATATATTCAGGTACTTAGAAATTTCTCCTAATATTGATAAAATGCTAAGCTGTGACTGATTAATGACCTTTGGGATTGGGTCTATGTTCACATATCCAGTGTATGCATGGTCGTGGAGATCAGTCTTTTGAGATTCTTTTTTTTTTTTTTCAGATGTTGGGGGTAGGAGTTTATTAATTAATTAATTAGTTTATTTATTTTTTGCTGTGTTGGGTCTTTGTTTCTGTGCAAGGGCTTTCTCTAGTTGTGGCAAGTGGGGGCCACTCTTCATCGTGGTGCGTGGGCCTCTCACTACCGCGGCCTCTCTTGTTGCGGAGCACAGGCTCCAGATGCGCAGGCTCAGTAGTTGTGGCTCACTGGCCTGTTCGCTCCGTGGCATGTGAGATCCTCCCAGACCAGGGCTCGAACCCGTGTCCCCTGCATTGGCAGGCAGATTCTCAACCACTGAACCACTAGGGAAGCCTGAGATTCATTTTTATATTCCATGTGAAAAAGAAAATAAGATCCTGGCACCAGAGGTTGCCTAATGCAAATATTATTTTGATTTTTGCTTTGTAATGTGCAAGTTGTTTTGTTCAGGATAATTTCTGACATTGGAGCAAAATGAACTTTGGGTCTTGTCACTGTCTGGAATTAATAGAAACACATCACCATGGTCAAAATTCTCACAGATATAAAATTATATTTCAGTTGAGGCTGGAATTTTACCTCTCCACCAAGAACAGAGAGTTTTAGTGTGTGGATTTAAAGTGACTTTTCTTTACCAGAAATATATAGTGAACTTCATTGGTAGTAGTAAAAAACAATAGCAGAAAGCTTAGTTATAATACATAGCATGCTAGGGGCAGTAGCTCAGATCACAGAATTATAGAAGGTTAGAGCTGGCTGATGTATTATAACCTACCTTTCCCTCCAAATGAGCTTGTTCTGAGTCTGGATGTAAGAGTGCTTTGGACTGATCTCCAGCTGATTGATTCAGTCTAAAGATGCAGGTAAGAACAGGTCTGAATACAAGGGTTATCTGAAACCTAAGGTGCAAAGAACAGTATTGAAAACACTAGGAGGGATAAATTAAGAGTTTGGGATTAACATATACACAGTACTATATATAAAATAATCAACAAGGATGTACTACTATCCAGGGAACTCTACTCAATACTCTGTAATAACCTATATGGGAAAAGAATCTGAAAAAGAATAGATATATGTACATGTATAGCTAAATCACTTTGCTGTACACCTGAAACTAACACAACATTGTAAATCACCTATACCCCAATATAAAATTATTACTTTTTTAAAACAGAGAAAACAGTTGGACAATTTTGTCATCAGTAGGAAAAGGATTCTAAATGAAAACAAGCAAAGTGATGGATTAGGATTAGTAGAGGGAGTTTGAATCTTTGAAGCCCAAAGAAAATCTGAACAGAAAGTTTACTATAGTTTTATTGTGTAGTTCAGCCAACTGGAAACCTGAGGAGGGGTTATTGGAAGGAGGCTGGAGATAGAGGCATTCATATCAGATAATTTGTCTCTAAGCTGAACATTTCTTTTCCTTGTTTGCTGTGGCTGCTACACCTTAGCTGTCCTTTTTGTCTTACACATTCCCTTCATTAGAAGGAATCTGTAGTGATGCTTACTGTAGGCTCCTTTCTAGGACCTCCTTAAACCAGGATAATGTACCCTAAGTAACACGTGTGGTAGGGTTGCCAAAATTGCCGGAGGGATGTAGAGTCTGACTCAATTGCAACATACTGGTATTTATTTCAGTCTTAACTTTAGTCCATTTAAAAGCTCTAAATAGATTTCCTCTGAAATTTCTTTTACTTCCCATAATAAGAAATTCTTTCAGGGCTTCCCTGGTGGCGCAGTGGTTGAGAGTCCGCCTGCCGATGCAGGGGACGCGGGTTCGTGCCCCGGTCCGGGAGGATCCCACATGCTGCGGAGCGGCTGGGCCCGTGAACCATGGCCGCTGAGCCTGTGCGTCCGGAGCCTGTGCTCCGCAATGGGAGAGGCCACAACAGTGAGAGGCCCACGTACCGCAAAAAAAAAAAAGAAGTAAAAAAAAAAGAAATTCTTTCAGATATAGCCAAAATATACTATTGATTTCTTCTATCTACTCTAGTCTGATTTTGTAAAAATTAGCATTACCAAAATGTAACTGCTAACTACTTCTCTTTCATCAAATATGATTTTTTTTCTAATCTTTTATGTTCTGAGAATGGCACCATCACATAGTCAGGTGATCAATTCTTTATTTATTTTCTTTTTTCTTTTTTTTTTTTTGTGGTACGCGGGACTCTCACTGTTGTGGCCTCTCCCATTGCAGAGCAAGGCTCCAGACGTGCAGATTCAGCAGCCGTGGCTCATGGGCCCAGCCACTCCGCGGCATGTGGGATCTTCCCGGACTGCGGCACGAACCCATGTCCCCTGCATCCGCAGGCAGACTCTCAACAACTGCACCACAAGGGAAGCCCCAATTCTTTATTTCTTATCACCATGTATATTGTAATCAGAAAGTTCTGTGGCTCTACTATCAAAGTAAAGTTTAAATTCCTTACTCCATCACCATCAATCTATTTCTACCATCATCTCTCACTTGTAATCCAGGAGTAGCGTCATATCTTATCTTTGTACTTCTGAGCGTTCCCTCTCTCAATCCTTTCTCCAAATAGCAGCCAGCTATCTGTTTAAAATGCTGATCAGAGCACATCCTTCCTTAAGTAAATACCTTTAATAGTTTCCCATTACTCTTAAAATTCTAAACTCTGTTATGGTCAACATAAACCTGCCCAATATGCTTCTGTTTAAACCTCTGACCTTACCTTCTTCTCCTTTCTTTCTCACTAACTTTCCATCTCTCTGATCTTTTAACTGCTGTTAGATTTCCAGATTATTAATTATTTGGAAGCCATTTGTCATTTCCTTTGTCTAGAATACTTTTGGCCCAGATCTTCTGATAACTCTTTCCTCCTCAGAAGGTAGCATTCTTTCCATATGTCACTCAGAAAGACCTTCCTTGACTACCTCATCTAGAGTACGTTCCAACAAATTGAGTTACTGCTTATCCCTTTTTTAACATTTTATTCTCTTCTTGATACTTAATAATATCTGAAATGTTACCAAGTTTATTTGCTCCTGAATTTATCATTCATCTGGCTATGTTGAAACTAACCCACTGAGGCTACCTTTTCTTTTATAAAAAATGGTCCTGTATCAGTCAGGGTCCTAGGAGACAGACGGCACATTCAAAATGAACAATTTTGAGGAGAGTTTGGATTTAGGGAAAAGACTAGTGAAGTGTACCAGCACTAGTCCTAGCTGAGCACTTACCACCCCTGTGTCTGAAGATGCAAAAAGTAAGGTAGAAATGGTTATTATAACAGAAATAATAGATGTTCAAAAAGAACCACATGAGAAGATTTACCAATGATATTTGGTCTTTTTGTTGCATTTTATGGGCTTGGGGGTTTTCCACCAGTGGATATTAGAGCACCTTTTCATTACATCTTTGTCAATGTTTAATACTTTGTATTGAGAATTTTAAATGTTGTGGGTATGTGTGGACTTCTAATACCAAGGAGTGAAATAAATGTTTTTCCATATACTTTGTTCTGCCTGTATGAAACCCTTGTGTAATATGGCAAATAAGAGAGGTATTTCACTTTATAATATTTTGTAAATATGTAAATACAATGAATAGTTACTACGTGCATTAAATTGAAAAAATACATATATGTTACACACTAAAAATTTGAAATTTTTTAGTATTGCTAATCTCTCTTATATCACTTAAATATACTTGTTTAGTTCATTTAAGAACAATAATTTTTATCATGTTAGGAGTGGTATAGTTTGGCATAATATGAAACTCTGGCTAGTATTACACAGTTGATGAAATGCTTGGGCTTTGAAATTAAATAAATCTGAAAATAGAAGCTAACTTTGACCTCTTTATGTAAAGAGTAGTTGACTTTTGTCATCTTCAGTTTCATCTGATAATAATAATAATATTTTAAATGGGTATATTTAATTTAAGAATTTAACTTTTTGAATTATTAGGTTAAATAAAAACCTACAATAGAGGGCTTCCCTGGTGGCGCAGTGGTTGAGAGTCCGCCTGCCAATTCAGGGGATGCGGGTTCGTGCCCTGGTCTGGGAGGATCCCACATGCCACAGAGTGGCTGGGCCCATGAGCCATGGCCGCTGGGCCTGTGCATCCGGATCCTGTGCTCCGCAACGGGAGAGGCCACAGCAGTGAGAGGCCCGCGTACCACAAAAAAAACAAAACAAACAAACAATCCTATAATAGAGATATGAATAATGATACTATAATTATTATTAATGAAAAATAATTAGAGATGATTGGTTCAAGATGGCGGAGTAGAAGGACATGTGCTCACTCCCTCTTGTGAGAGCACTGGAATCACAACTGCTGAATAATCATCTACAGGAAGACACTGGAACTCACCAAAAAAGATACCCCACATCCAAAGACAAAGGAGAAGCCACAATGAGATGGTAGGAGGGGTGCAATCACAATAAAATCAAATCCCATAGTATAATTGTTCTCCAGTTTGTGGGTGGGTGACTCACAAACTGGAGAACAATTATACCCCAGAAGTCTACCCCCTGGAGTGAAGGTTCAGAGCCCAATGTCAGGCTTCCCAACCTGGAGGTCTGGCAATGGGAGGAGGAATTCCCAGAGAAACAGACTGTGAAGGCTGGTGGCATTTGATTGCAGGACTTCGACACGATTGGGGGAAGCAGAGACTCCACTCTTGGTGGGCACACACAAAGTAGTGTGCACAACAGGAACCAGGGAAAGGAGCAGTGACCCCATAGGAGACTGAACCAGACCTACCTGCTAGCATTGGAGGGTCTCCTGCAGAGGCAGGGGGTGGTTGTGGCTCACTGTGGGACAAGGACACTGGCAGCAGAAGTTCTGGGAAGTACTCCTTGGTGTGAGCCATACCGGAGTCTACCATTAACCCCACTAAAGAGCAGGGTAGGCTCCAGTACTGGGTCACCTCAGGCCAAACAACCAACATGAAGGGAACCCAAACCCAACCATCAACGGACAAGTGGATTAAAGTTTTACTGAGTTCTACAACACCCAGCTCTACCCATTACCAGTCCCTCCATCAGGAAGCTTACACAAGCCTCTTAGATAACCTTATCCACCAGAGGGCAGAAAGCAGAAGCAAGAAGAACTACAATTCTGCAGCCTGTGGAAAGCAAACCACATTCACAGAAAGATAGACAAAATGAAAAGGCAGAGGACTATGTACCAGATGAAGGAATAAGACAAAACCCAAGAAAAACAGTGAAATGAAGTGGAGATAGGCAGCCCTCCAGAAAAAGAATTCAGAATAATGATAATGAAAATGATCCAGGACCTCAGAAAAAAGAATGGAGGCTAACATCGAGAAGATGCAAGAAATGTTTAACAAACACCTGGAAGAATTAGAGAACAAACAAACAGAAATGAACAATACAACAATTGAAATGAAAAATATACTAAAGGAATCAATAGCCGAAAAACTGAGGCAGAAACAGATAAGTGACCTGGAAGACAGAATGGTGGAATTCACTGCAATGGAACAGAATAAAGAGAAAAGAATGAAAAGAAATGAAGACAGCCTAAGAGACCTCTGGGACAACATTAAACTCAGCAACATTTGCATTATAAGGGTCCCAGAAGAAGAGATAGAGAAAGGACCCAAGAAAATATTTGAAGAGATTATAATCGAAAACGTCCCTAACATGGGAAAGGAAATAGCCACCCAAGTCAAAAGGAAATAGACACCCAAGTCCAGGAAGAACAGAGAGTCCCAGACAGGATAAAACCAAGGAGAGATATGCCAAGACACATAGTAATCAAATTGACAAAAATTAAAGACAAAGAAAAATTATTAAAAACAACAAGGGAAAATGACAAATAACATACAAGGGAACTCCCATAAGGTTAACAGCTGACTTCTCAGCAGAAATTCTACAAGCCAGAAGGGAGTGGCATGACATATTTAAAGTAATGAATGGGAAGAACCTACAACCAATATGACTCTACCCAGCAAGGATCTCATTCAGATTCGACAGAGAAATCAAAAGCTTTACAGACAAGTGAAAGCTAAGAGAATCCAGCACCACCAAACCAGCTCTACAATAAATACTAAAGGAACTTCTCTAAGTGGGAAACACAAAAGAAGTAAAGGACATACAAAAACAAACCCAAAACAATTAAGAAAATGGTAATAGAAACATATCAATAATTACCTTAAATGTGAATGGATTAAATGTTCCAACCAAAAGACACAGGCAAGCTGAATGGATACAAAATCAAGATCCATATATATGTTGTCTGCAAGAGAGCCACTTCAGATCTCGGGACACATACAGACTGAAAGTGAGGGGATGGAAAAATATTCCATGCAAATGGAAATCAAAAGAAATCTGGAGTAGCAATACTCATATCAGATAAAATAGACTTAAATAAAGAATGCTATAAGAAACAAGGAAGGACACTATATAATGATCAAAGGATCAATCCAAGAGGAAGATATAACAATTATAAATATATATGCACCCAACATAGGAGCACCTCAATACATAAGGCAAACACTACCAGCTATAAAAGAAGAAATCGACAGTAACATAATAATACTGGGGGAATTTAACACCTCACTTACACCAATGGACCGATCATCCAGACAGAAAATTAATAGGGAAACATGAGCTTTAAATGACACAATAGACCAGATAGTTTAAATTGATATTTATAAGACATCCCATCTGAAAACAGCAGATTACACTTTCTTCTCAAGTGCACACAGAAGTTTCTCCAGGATAGATCACATCTTGGGTCACAAATGAAGCCTTGGTTAATGTAAGAAAATTGAAATCATATAAAGCATCTTTTCTGACCATAATGCTATGAGATGATAAATAAATTACAGGGAGTAAAGTGTAAAAAACACAAACACATGGAGGTTAAACACTACTTTACTAAATAACCAAGAGATCACTGATGAAATCAAAGAGGAAATCAAAAAGCTGATTTGAGACAAATGACAATGAAAACACAATGATCCAATACCTATGGGATGAAGCAAAAACAGTTCTAAGAGGGAAGTTTATAGCAATAAAATCCTACCTCAAAAAACCTGAAAAATCTCAAATAAACAATGTAAACTCAACCTAAAGGAACTAGTGAAAGAAGAAAAAACAAAACCCAAGTTAGTAGAAGGAAAGAAATCATAAAGACAAGAGCAGAAATAAATGAAATAGAAACAAAGAAAACAATAGGAAGATCAATAAAACTAAAAGCTGGTTCTTTGAGATGACAAACAAAATTGATAAAAGTTTAGCCAGACTCATCAAGAAAAAGAGGGAGAGGACTCACATCAATAAAATTGGAAATGGAAAAGGAGAACTTACAATGGACAATGCAGAAATACAAAGCATCCTAAGAGACTACTACAAGCAACTCTAGGCCAATAAAATGGACAACCTGGAAGAAATGGACAAATTCTTAGAAAGGTAAAACATTCCAGGACTGAACGAGGAAGAAATAGAAAATATAAACAGACCAATCACAAGTAATGAAATTGAAACTGTGATTAAAAATCTTCCCACAAACAAAAGTCCAGGACCAGATGGCTTCACAGGTGAATTCTATCAAATATTTAGAGAAGAGCTAACACCCATCCTTCTCAAACTCTTCCAAAAAATTGCAGAGGAAGAAACACTCTCAAACTCATTCTATGAGGCCACTATCACCCTGATACCAAAACCAGACAGAGATACTACAAAAAAAGAAAATTTCAGACCAATATCATTGATGAATACAGATGCAAAAATCCTCAAGAAAATACTATACCAAACAGAATCCAATAACACATTAAAAGGATCATACACCATCATCAAGTGGGATTTATCCCAGGGATGCTAGGATTCTTCAATATATGCAAATCAATCAATGTGATACACCATATTAACAAACTGAACAATAAAAACCATATGATCATCTCAGTAGATGCAGGAAAAGCTTCTGACACAATTCAACACCAATTTATGATAAAAACTCTCTAGAAAGTGGACATAGAGCGAACTTACCTCAACATAATAAAGGCCATATATGACAAACCCACAGCCAATATCATTCTCAGTGGTGAAAACTAAAAGCATTTCCTCTAAGATCAGGAAAAATACAAGGATGTCCACTCTCACCACGATTATTCAACATAGTTTTGGAAGTCCTAGCCACAGCAGTCAGAGAAGAAAAAGAAATAAGAGGCATACAAATTGGAAAAGAAGAAATAAAACTGTCACTGTTTGAAGAAGACATGATACTATACATAAAGAATACTAAAGATGCCATCAGAAAACTGTTAGAGCTAATCAATGAATCTGGTTAACTTGCAGGATACAAAATTAATGCACAGAAATCTCTTGCATTCCTATACACTAACAAAAGATCAGAAGGAGAAATTAAGGAAACAATCTCATTCACCACTGCAACAAAAAGAATAAAATACCTGAGACAAAAGACCTGTACTCAAAAAACTATAAGAAACTGATGAAAGAAATCAAAGATGACAGAAACAGATGGACAGATCCACCAAATTCTTGGATTGGAAGAATTAATATTGTGAAAATGACTATACTACTCAAAGCAATCTACAGATTCAATGCAATCCCTATCAAATTACCATTGATATTTTATACAGAACTAGAACCAAAAATCTTAAAATTTATATGGAGACACAAAAGACCCTGGATAGCCAAAACAATCTTAAGTGTAAAAAACGGAGCTGGAGGAATCAGACTACCTGACTTCAGACTATACTACAAAGCTACAGTAATCAAGACAATATGGTACTGGCGCAAAAACAGACATATAGATCAATAGAACAGGATAGAAAGCCCAGAGATAAACCCACATACCTATGGTCAACTATCTATGACAAAGGAGGCAAGGATATACAATGGAGAAAAGACAGTCTCTTCAATAAGTGGTGCTGGGAAAACTGGACAGCTACATGTAAAAGAATGAAATTAGAACACTCTCTAACACCATACACAAAAATAAACTCAAAATGGATTAAAGGCCTAAATGTAAGACCGAACACTATAAAACTCTTAGAGGAAAACATCGGAAGAACACTCTTTGACATAAATCACAGCAAGATTTTTTTTTTACCCACCTCCTAGAGTAATGGAAATAAAAACAAAGATAAACAAATGGGATGTAATGAAACATAAAAGCTTTTGTAAAACAAAGTAAACTACAAACAGGATGAAAAGACAACCCTCAGAATGGGAGAAAATATTTGCAAATGAATCAACAGACAAATGATTAATCTCCAAAATATATAAACAGCTCATGCAGCTCAATATTAAAAAAACAAACAACCCAATCAAAAAATGGGCAGAAGACCTAACTAGACATCTCTCCAAAGAAGATATACAGATGGCCAAGAGACACATGAAAAGGTGTTCAACATCACTAGTTATTACAGAAATGCAAATCAAAACTACAGTAAGTTATCACCTCACACTGTTTAGAATGGGCATCATCAGAAAATCTACAAACAACAATGCTGGAGCAGGTGTGGAGAAAGGGGACCCTGTTGCACTGTTGGTGGGAATGTAAATTGATACAGCCACTATGGAGAACAGTATGGAAGTTCCTTAAAAAACTAAAAATAGAATTACCATGTGACCCAGCAATCCCACTACTGGGCATATACCCAGAGAAAACTATAATTCAAAAAGACACATGCACCCCAATTTTCATTGCAGCACTATCTACAATAGCCAGGTCATGGAAGCAACCTAAATGCCCACCGACAGACGAATGGATAAAGAAGTTGTGGTACATATATACAGTGGAATATTACTCAGCCATAAGAAGGAACGAGATTGGGTCATTTGTAGAGACATGGGTGGACCTAGAGACTGTCATACAGAGTGAAGTAAGTCAGAAAGAGAAAAATAAATATCATATATTAATGCATATATGTGGAATCTAGAAAAATGGTACAGATGAAGTGGTTTGCAAGGCAGAAACAGAGACACAGATGTAGAGAACAAATATATAGACACCAAGAGGGGAAATCAGGATACGGGGTGGTGGTGGGATGAATTGGGAGATTAGGATTGACATATATAAACTCATATATATATATAAAATAGATAACTAATAAGAACCTGCTGTATAAAAAAATAAAATTCCAAAAAAATAATCATATATTTTTATTGCTTAAGTCTAATTATATGTTTTGAATAAAAACCAGAGAATCCAAGGGTATTATAATAATTGATGTCAGAATTAAGTATAAATCAATTTGAGATGTTTCAGAATCAGTAAGGAATTATATATCACATTAAAGAATTGTTTGAAGACTTGTAGCTTATCTAAGCTCCTATATTAGAATTTAAATTTTCTCTATTTTAGTTAAATGATCATAGTTACTTCACATACTTAAGTGATTCTTGTATGTGAGCTATTGTTTCCTCTTAACTTTAATTCATCCTTTCTTGGCCATGCCTCTTATCATTAGAGGCAAAGGGGTTTGACTATTCTCATTCCGGTTGCTTTTCAACTACTAACGTAGAAAGCTTTGAACCATTCTGCTCCCTTTTATGTCATTTCCAGTGAGCTAAGTGATCACTACTTTATCTTAATCCCCACAATACTTATAGCTAGTACCTCAAAGTTTAATGTCTAATTGTTCAATAATTACTTCATTAAAATAGTTTTATCTCTCCTTATGTAGATGTACATTTCTTGAGTTCTCACAGTCATATACTCCTACCAGAGTATCTAATGCATTGCTATTTACATCATCATTATTGTATATGTGATTTGAATAGAAATACATTAAATATGCTGTAATTTTAAGCTCTTGCTTCCTAGTTATTTTGTAATTAGAAAAAAAATCCTCATAGTTAAGTCCACATAAATTTATTATCAAATTATTATTTTTACTGAAATCAATGTAGGGAATACAACTCTATAAATTAGTTCTTCTCGGGGACTTCCGTGGCAGTCCAGGGGTTAAGACTTCACCTTCCAATGCAGGGAGGTGCAGGTTCAGTCCCTGGTCAGGGAGCTAAGATCACACATGCCTCTCGGCCAAAAAACAAAACATAAAACAGAAGCAGTGCTGTAACAAATTCAATAAAGACTTTAAAAAGGTCCACATTAAAAAAAAATCTTAAAAAAAAATAAAGTAGTGCTTCTCAGTTGGGAGATGAAGGAATGAACAGCATTTCCCAATAGAAGGATGCTTACACTCAGTTCCTAGAAAATAGAGTCTGAGACAAAACTTGTGAGTTAACATTTTACTAGACTTCCTGGAAACTGAGAGTCAAAGCAAAAAGGGAGTGAAGCATGGTGAAAGAGCAAATACAAGAGTTACAGAGCCCGTCACAGCTTTGCAACAAATATTGGGAGCTAGGTCATGTGAAATATCTCTAGAGATGTCAATAAGATACTAATCCATCTTGCGACAGTCCTTGGGGGGAGCAAGAACAAACAATTTATCTAATGGCTTCTGCCTGACTTATGTCTTTTATTGGGCAAAGACTAGCCAAGGAGGCAATGACTTTCCCACATTTTTAGGCTGTGTTACCTGGCTCTATGGGTACCACTGGGGAGTTGTAGTTCCAGCAGGTACAATGCCGCTATTGTGCTGGGTTAGCAGTCTTTCTTTGCAAGTCTCTAGGAGTATACAACTGCTTAAATCTGTACAAAAGGTGGCTTGGACTTTATGAGGAGGGGACAGTTGCTGTGAGAGTATAAGCCATCGCTGGGGTCCTTCCAGCCTTTCCAGGAAGCCAGAGAGTGGCTGTGGCTTGGGTCACTTGTGGAACTGAGCAGATCCAGGGAGGCACAAATCTTGGTTCCAACACAGTGACTATGTTCATTGTCTCTAGGAACATGTATACTTTGAAAATGATTTTCCAATATAATTGTTTTCTAAATAAAAGCTACTGAAACAAATATTCAACTAAATTTTACCTAAAAACAATGTAGAAAATGAGGAAAAAATTAAAAAATTTGTATACAAAATTGTCAGATTTAATTGGTATTCAGTATTCTGTGTTTTAATCATTCCTTATATCTGTAAATTATAAGGGTATGTGATAATCATAAAACATTTAAAACCACATATAATTAGATCTCTCCAACTTACATGTAGAATTTTATATATTCAACAATTTTTAAATCACAATCAAGAAAATTTAGGAGATTCATACAAATGAATATTTAGCCCAATATTCTTGAAGAGAAATTTAAATACACAAATCGAAGAACATTTAATTTGATGACCATCCCTTGTTCTATGTATTTGCACACTAATGAATACACTATTCTGATTAATATTGATATATTATAAATGAATATTTATATATATATACAATATTAAAATGATTAGCAAAATTCACTGTATTATTACTATTACCCTATTATTTTTAAAAATATTCTATTAAAGTATAGTTGGTATACAACGTTGTGTTAATTTCTGCTGTACATACATGATTGTGATTCAGTTATACATATACATATATTCTTTTTCATATTCTTTTCCATTATGGTTTATCACAGGCTGCTGAATATAGTTCCCTGTGCTAAAGAGTAGGACCTAGTTTATCCATCCTATATTTATCCATCCTATATTTAATAGTTTGCATCTGCTAATCCCAAACTCCCAATCCTTCCCTCCTTCATTCCCTCTTCCCCTTGGCAACCACAAGTCTATTCACTATGTCTATGAGTCTGTTTCTGTTTTGTAGGTATGTTCATTTGTGTCGTATTTTAGATTCCACAAGTAAGTGATATCATTATAGTATTTGTCTTTCTCTTTCTGACTTACAACTTATACAATATTTTCCATTGTATATATATATCACATCTTCTTTATCCATTCATCTGTCGATGGGCATTTAGGGTGTTTCCATGTCCTGGCTATTGTAAATAGTGTTGTTATGAACATAAGGGTGAGTGCATCTTTTCGAATTACAGTTTTGTCTGGTACTATTACCCTATTATTTAGATGAACTTTATGGAAGCTGTGGTTGACAGTCTACCAACATAATGTATAACACAAGTAAAGCAGCCTTAGTAATGACTTGGCCTGCTGGACATCAGTGGCCACTAGTATTTATATTTTATTAATATAATTTAAATAAAGTTGCATCCATCTCTGAGGCAGTTCAATTTTTCCTGCTCTGATGAAGTTTTGCTGTGTTTAAAAATATATAATTAATTAATATAATTAAGATAACTCTGAGAAGAAGGAAGGCATAGATATGTAATCTACCAGTTATAGAAGACTTTTAAAATCACCTCATCTTCAAAAACACATCAATATTAGCTAACTTGAGATTTTCTTTTTTTTATGCACCTTCTTCATGCTAAAGATGATGAGTTTTTAAAGGGTCCAAAGTTAAGAAGAAAGCAATGAATCAAAAATCATGAATATTTGCAAGCCAAATAATATATAATTAGAGAATTTCCATTGATATTATGAAGAAATATTGCACAAAAATCTTTGGCTTTTTTAGTGTGAAATTATTTAGGCATTTAAGTTTTAATTTAATTAAGTTTTACTTAAATTTTAATTTTAAAAATTTAGTTTTAATGTAATTAAGCATTTAGTTATATTTTCCTAAAGGAAATCCAAGACCTCTTATTTCTTAATTATCTCAAGTACATGATTAAGTTAGGCTGCATTATCAAGAACTTTTTCAGAGAATTCTATGATGGTTAATTTTATGTATCGACTTGACAAGGACAAGAGGTGCCCAGGTACTTGGTTAAGCATTAATTCTGGGTATGTCTGTGAGAGTGTTTCCAGATGAAATTAGCATTTTAATTGGTAGACTGAATAAAGCAGATTGCTCTTCTCAGTGTGGGTGGGCATCACAATCTGTTGAGAGCTTAACTAGAACAAAAAGGAACGAAGAATTTCCCCTCTTTCTGACTGCTTGAACTGGAACCTTCTCCTGCACTTAGACTGAGACTCCTTAGACTTTGGCTCCTCTTGTTCTTGAGGCTTTGGACTCTGTCTGGGACTTACATCATTGACTCTGCTGGTTCTCAGGCCTTCAGGACTGGACTGGAACTACACCATCTTTTTTCTTGGCCCTCTAGTTTGTAGACTTCATATTCATATTCATATGAGACAATTCCTTATGAAAAAATCTCACTTTATCTCTCTCTACATAGATAGATAGATAGATAGATAGATAGATAGATAGATAGATAGATAGATAGATAGATAGATAGCTATGGGAGATATATATAGATAGATATGGTGTAGATATAGACATACGCTATTGGTTTTTCTCTGAAGAACCCTGACTAATATTGATTTGGGGACTGAGAATTGTTCTAGAAGAACAAATTTTAAAGATACATTTTTGGAATTGGTTCTGGAGTTTTTGGAATTGAAGATCGAATTCAATTTAAAGATGCTAAGAATTCTATATACAGAAATAAAGGAGCACTGATAGTCCACGATGTGAACTGGCAATAGAGATACACAAAATTTCTGCCTCTGATACTCCTAATCAACCACTTATAAGAAACAAGAAGCTGGGTGACTGTGTATATGATACTTTTGAACATTTTGGGAAAACTACCTAATGTAATGGGGTAGGCTGGTTTTTCCTAATATTGCTGGACAAAGTGATAAAGGAAAAGGATAAGCTCAGGGATTTGAATTCCCAGCCGAGCACCAAATAAATAACCTTAATGAATGTGCCCTGAAGGAGACCCTTATCTCCTGTAGCTGCAGGGCTGAGATTGCTGAGAATCAAGCCCAGTAAAGACTCATAATTAAAATGTAAGTTGAGGTCCCAGCCTCTGGGGGTCTTTACTACTAATGTGAGGGCATCGATTGGGAAAGAATGGGATTCTTAGGATGGAGACATGACCCTGATGAAGCTGGGGATATTGAGGCCGTAAATATTGTTGAGTATTGTTTGCCAGTGGAACTGGCCTTCTCAGCCCCTGTACTATTGGCCTTTCCATCCCCATCTGAGGGGATTAACTGCATTGCCTGAGGAAAATGTAATGTTTTCACCTGAAGCAGTTGTAAGAAAGGCTGATTCTCCTCAAGACCCACTCCCATCACCCCCTTTGCTTTTAGACCTATAACGAACTCAAAACCCAATAGGCCCCTAAAGTGAGGTACAAAGTATAACATATAAGGAGATGTGCTAGACTCCAAAAGAACTAATTTATATAAAAAGAAATCTGGAAAATGTGTGGGAATAGATAATAAGGGTGTGGAATAATAGTGGAAGGAACACAAGGTTGGATCAGGCCAAATTTACTGATGTAGACTTGCTAAACAGGGACTCTACATTTAATGTTGCAGCTCAGGGAGTTAGAAAAGGGTTAAACAGTTTGGTTGGTTTATTGGCTGAAATATGGACCAAAAGCTGACAAAAAGAAAAGAGAACAAGTTGGAGATGCCAGACCTGCCATGGTTTAATGTAAAGGAAAGAATTCAGAGGCTGAAATGTTAGATTGGAATGTAAGAGTGGGTTTGTCATTTAAGACATACTCATCCACATGGGGAAGATCCAGAAGACACACCTTTCACTAATATTGTGAGAAATTAATTTTTGAGTGTTGTCCAGGCATCCGTGAAGAGCTCTGTGGTCACTCTTCTTTGTTGGCTAGATCTTACAGGAGGAACAGCAGGCACTAAATTGGTAAACCTAAATGCAATGAAAGTAATTGGATCTGGGAGTGGCAGGGACCAAGCTGGGCCCTCAACCACCAAAGACATGGTGAGCATGGTTACCATGATGGGCAGTAGTCAAAGCAGCATTCAGAGTAGACTGACTTCTACCTACCTATAGAATTGGCTAGTTGTTCATGGTGTACCTAGAAGTAAAATAGGTAAGAAACCTACTAAAATCGGACTTTTCTGTAAAAACAGAAAAGTTCTAGGTCAAGTGAGAAAAAACGTCTAACCTGAATCACAAAAACAGAATCACAACCCTTCAATCAATTCTTGGTCTTGAGCCAATTTGCAGATTCAAAAACCACTTGAATGAAGGGAAGACTGGGTTCCTTTGAGGAAGGACCCTGGTATACTTCCAAAAATGTATACTGCTAATCTTTCTCCCAGCTTTGCCCAAAGGGACCTATGGCCTTTCGCCAGAGTAATTGTATATTGAAGAAAAGGAAATATTCAGACGTTTTAGGGACTACCAGACACTGGCTCTGAACTGAGATTCTAGACCAAAAACTTCACTGTGGTCCACAGTTAGAATAGGGGCTTATGAAAGTCAGATGCTGAATGGAGTTTTTGCTCAGGTCCCTCTCACACTGTGCCCAGTGGTTTTCTGTCCCCATCCTGCTGTAATTTCCCCAGTTCCAGAATGCATAATTGGAATAGATACACTTATTAGGGGACGGATCCCCACCTTTGTTACCCGATCTGTGGAGTGAGGGAGATTATGGAGGGTAAGAAAAAGTGGAAGCTGTTAGAACTGCTTATATCTAGGAAAATAGTAAACCTGGAGCAATACTGCATCCCAAAGGTATTGCAAATATTAGTTTCACCATCAAGGACTTGAAAGAGGCAGAGGTGGTGATTCCCACCTCATTACCATTGAACTCTGTAGGGAATCAATTGTGTAGAAGATGATTGATTTGGAGAATAACTGGATTATCACCAGCTTAAACAGGTGGTGATTCCAATTGCTGCTGCTGTAACATGAAGTGGTTTTTATTTTGAATGAATTAACACATCCTCTGGTACCTAGGAAGTAGCTATTTATCTCGTAAATGTCTTTTTCCCCATTCTTATCAATAAGATCCATTAGAATGAGTTTGCTGTCAGCTTACAAGGCCATCTTCCTGATCCTACTTTAGGTATATATCAACTCTTCAGCCCTATGTCATACTTCAGTCCACAGGAATCTTGATCACCTTTCCCTTTTACAAGAAGTCCCTTGCATTGATAATGTTATTCCGACTGGCTCGAATGAGAAAGAATAACAACTATTCTAGACTTATTGGTAAGACATTTACATGTGAGAGGGTGGGAAATACATCTGACTAAATTTCAAGGGCTTCCTACCCAGTGGGAAGTTGAGTAGTGTGGGTCATGTTGAGATGCCCCTTCTAAGCTGAAGGATAAGTAGGTGCACTTGGACCCTAATACAGCTAAAATAGATGTACAACACCTAGTGGACCTCTTTAGATATTGGAGGTAACGTAGTCTATTTGGGTGTATTACCTTGGCTTATTTACTGGGAGTCCTGAAAAGCTGCTAAATTTGAGTGGGATCAAAAACAACAGAAGGCTCTGATATAGAGCCAGGCTGCTGTGTAAGTTTCACTGCCACTTGTGCTATATGATTTAGCAGATGCAATGGTGCTTGAAGTGTCAGTGACAGAAAGCAATTCTCTTTGGAGCCTTTTGCAGGCTCTATACATGAATCACAGCACAGGCCCTTAGAGTTTTGGGTAAATCCCTGGTATCCTCCACAGACAACTACTCTCCTTTTGAGAAACAGGTCTTGGCCTGCTACCAGGCCTCAGTAGAGACTGAACACTTAACTATGTGCCACCATGTTACCACGCAACCTGAGCTGCCCATCATGAGCTGGATATTATCTGACCTATCAAGCCATAAGTGTGGACATGCACAGAAACAGTCCATCATCAAATGGAAGTGGGATATACATGTTTAGGCCCAAGCAGACCTTGAAGGTACATATAAATTATATAAAGAAGTGCCCCAAATGGTCCCCATTCCTGCTACACTGCTTTTGTCTCCCAACCTGCACCTTTGTCCTCATGGGAAGTTCTCTAGTATCAGCTGACAGAGGGAAAGAAGACTCAGGCCTCGTTTACAGAAGGTTCTACACAATGTGTAGGCACTGCCCTAAAGTTAATAGATACGACATTACTGTCAGCTTACAGTAATGATGGAACTCTGGGACATCTGATGGATCTCTGGGATATCCCTGAAAGGCAGTGTTGAAATAAAATCTTCCCAATGGGCAGACATGCTAGCAGTGCATCTGGTTGTTCAGTTTGCTTGGAAGGTGAAATACCTGGATATTCGATTATATACTGATTTTTGAGTTGTGGCCAGTGGTTTGGCTGGATGGTCAGGGAATTAGAAGAAACATGATTGGGAAATCATGTGGTAGGATGACCTGTTTTGTGGATGCTACTCAGCTTCCTTCTCCAAGCCACCCTGTCATTGCCCTGTGGGCTCAGGAACAAAGTGGTAATGGTGGCAGAGAAGTAGGTTATGCATGTAGTCAGTGACAAGGACTTCCACTCACTGAAGGTGACCTGGCTATGGCCGCTGCTGAGTGCCCAATCTGCTAGCATCAGAAACCAACGCTGAGCCCACAGGTACCATTACCTAGGATGATCAGCCAGCTACCTGGTGGAAGGTAGATTACATTGGACTGCTTCCATCATGGAAAAGGCAGTGTTTTGTTCTTACCGAAATAGACACTTACTCTGGATATGGAATTTCTTTCCATGTACACAATAGTTCTGCCAAAACTATCATCTGTGGACTTACAGATTGCCTATCTAGAGTCACAGTATTTCACGTTACTACTGTTCAAGGAATTCACTTCACAGTGAAAGGAGTGTAACAGTGGGCCCATGCTCATGGAAGACACTGTTCTTATCATTTTTCCCACTATCCCAAAGCATCTGGTTTGATAGAGTGGAATGGCCTTTTGAATACTCAGTTGTAGTGCCTGCCAAGTGGCAACACCTAGCAGGGCTGGGGCAAGGTTCTTCAGAAGGCTATATATGCTCTGAATAAGCATTGAATATAAGGTGTTTTTTCTCCCATAGCCAGGATTCACAGGTTTAGGAATCAAGGAGTGGAAATGAGAGTGGTACTCACTCACTATTACCCCTTGTGACCCACCAGCAAAATTTTTGCTTCCTGTTCCCATGACCTTATTCTCTGCTGTGCCTAGACGTCTTAGTTCAAGAGGGAGGAATGCTTACACCAGGTGATACAATAATCCCATTGAACTCTAAGTTAAGACTGCCCTCTGATCACTTTGAAGTCTGCATGCTTCTGAATCAAGAAGCAAATAAGGCCATCTCATTGTTGGCTGGGGTAACTGGTGTTGACTACCAAGGGAAAATTGGACTACTACTCCACAATGGACAAAATAGAGTATTCTAGAATACAGGAGATCCCTTAAGGTGTCTCTGATATTATCATACCCTCTCATTATAGTGAATGGAAAATTACAACAACCCAATCCAGGCACTACTACTAATGACTTGAACTCTTCAAGAATGAAGATTTGACTCACTCTACCAGGTAAAGAACCATAAACAGCTGAGGTGTTTGTTGAAGGCAAAGGTAATACAGAATAAGTAGTGGATGAATGTTATTATAAATACCAGCTAAGACCATGTGACCAGTTACAGATAAAAGGACTGTAATTGTCATGAATATTTCCTCCTTATTTTACTATGCATATGTTTGTTTGTGTTTGTGTGTATGGCAAATGTCTATTTTCTTTCCTTTCTTTCTCCCTTATCATGTAATATAATATATACTTACTTTATATCATAGTATTTAAGTTAAAGGATATTCAGAAGTGTAAACATCTCTTATGGACTTTACCTCCCATACTGAGGAAGGGTTAGATTGATTTTTGTTGTATGCAGAATAGTTGTGTTGATACCATGTTAAGTAGAATTATGATCTTGTTATTGTCTTTATTTGGAGATTAAATATGGTTTAAGGATGTGTATTTGAGTATCAGTTTGACAAAGGGGTGGCCTTGTGATGGTTAATTTTATATCAACTTGACTGGGACATGGGGTGCCCAGATATTTGGCTAAACATTATTTCTAGGTGTGTCTGTGAGGTTGTTTCCAGATGGGATTAGCATTTGAATTGGTAGGCTGAATAAAGCAAATGCCCTCCCTATTGTCTGTGAGCATCATTCAACCTGTTGAGGGAGTGAATAGAACAAAAAGGATGAGGAAGTAAGCATTTGCTCTCTGCCTGAACGTCTTTGAGCTGGAACATGGGTCTTTTGCAGTAGGACCAAGATTTATCCCAATAGCTCTCCTGGTTCTTGACCTTTCAGACTCTGACTGGGACTTACACATTGGTTCGCTTTGTTCTCAGGCCTTTGGACTTAGGCTTGAACTACACCATTGGCTTTCTCGGGCCTCCAACTTGCAGATGGAAGATTATAGAATCTCTTAACCTTCATAACCATATAAGTCGATTCTATAAAATAAATCTTTTTCTTTCTCTACATATGTATATCCTACTGGTTCTGTTTCTCTGAAGAACCCTGACTAATGCAGATTCTTTTCAAGTATTCACATTCAGGTTATAAAACCAATATTTTACCAATAGCCCAATATTATCATATATAAGATCTTTACAGACATGGGTATTAGGCACACCTATTTCACTATTGGTCATTAATGGATTGTCTTGTCCTGAGAGGTTTAACATAAGGAGCCATGAGACTTTCATTCTTTATTCATCTATCAACATCCTTCAGGTTAATTCCCAAAGCCCAAATCTCCTGAATGGATTATTTAATTCTGTTGGTGATAGTATAGACAAAAAAAAAAAAAAAAAAGTCCAAATAATGGACCTGATGATCCCATGAAGACTCAGGCTGACTCTGAAGACTTCAAAATTGGATACATTGAAGTTCACAAAACAAGCCTCAGGCTACTCATTTTTTATAGATTGTTTTAAATTAGGTTTAAATTATGTGATTGTTTCAGATTCAGCACCAAACACTTATTTCTAATTCCCAATAAGTAATTATGTTTGTTAGACTGGACTGTGGATGCAAGAAAATCACATTCTTTTAAATGTTCACATACTAGTTAGCTTAAAGTCCTTTCTGTCTTTTCATCTGTATATTAACTTTGAAAGTTTCCTGATAACAAAATCAATATAATGTATAAGTCATTGTAATTAAGAAGAACCTATTATTATTAAGAAAAAACTTATTATTTCCAATTCAGTTTTAAATACTTCTTCAAATATTAATGTAAAAGACTTCATTTAAAATATATTAAAGCACTTTACCTGTCTTATGTTTGAACCCTATCCATACATGTTTATTAGTATAAATACAAGCAATAAAAATAATGAGCTCTGTGTTTATATGAAAATTGGACAAAGCTAGGTATACTTTCAAAGGACTAATACTTGACATTAACTGAAATTAACCTCCACCCCAAAGAACAAAAAAAAAATAAAGACTACTTTTCAGAAAACATGATCATTGAGTATTCAATAAATGGCCAAGGAAACGTTTCCTTGCAAGATCCTTTGGTTTACATATTTTTATTTTAAAGAATTAGAATGGGATAGGTCATGATATAGTCTTGTTAATGTACAGTTGTCATTGTTTTATTATTTTATAAAAATGCCTAAGATTTAATAAATAAAAGACTAAAAATCATGCTTGTGTTCAAAAAGGAGAAAAGTTCAAAAAACAAAGAAAGAAAAAAAAACCAACACTTCAATGCTCCTGCACAGGCTTCAAAAAAATCTAATTATGTGAGAAGTTTCCAATTTAAAATTGATCTGACAAAAAGGGGATAGGCTGCATTAAAAAGATCCTGAAAAATTGAGATCAGTTAGACGTATCCATTCTTAAGAGGTAAGTTTGTTTTCTGCCTCTCCCTTACCTCACCCCACTCCTTTAAAATTGTTTGAGTTCTACCAATAAGCCACTTGTTCCCTTTTATTCAAGTGGCAGCAATATAGAGTTCTGATCTGATTGGGACCCTTAGTAAGTACTCAAACAGTATCCTTATATTTTTTGAGTTGATAGAAATCAATATCATAAACATGTGGGAGATGGAGTTTGAGACCAGACATGGTATAGAGGAGTTTTTGTCCAAATAATATCAGAATCAGCTAGTGGGTTTGAGAGTCTTGTAGTCTTCTAGGACTTGTCTATTTCAACTACTTCAGACGTTGTGAAGATTGGTTTTGGGAGTCTATCAGTTTAACAGATGCTCAAGTGATTCTTACACATATTAATGTTTAAAAACTACTAGCCTGCAGGGCTTCCCTGGTGGCGCAGTGGTTGAGAGTCCGCCTGCCGATGCAGGGGACACGGGTTCGTCTCTCGGTCCGGGAAGATCCCACATGCCGCGGAGCGGCTGGGCCCGTGAGCCGTGGCTGCTGAGCCTGCATGTCCAGAGCCTGTGCTCCACAACGGGAGAGGCCACAACAGTGAGAGGCCCGTGTACCACAAAAACAAAACAAAACAAACAAACAAAAACCTACTAGCCTAGAATATTGACTGCCACTTGTATGTGTGAGTGTGTGTGTGCCCGGACACACGTGTGTTAATTTCATCTCACTCTCCTATTTATAAATCTGGAATAATATTGGTTTTGGCAGAGAAAATCTTTCTTTATCTTCCTATACCATCTCTTACATATTTATTTTGCAATTCCAGTTCCTAATCCTATATAACAGATTACTCCAAAAGAGCAGTTTAAACCAAGCAGTTTATTTAGTCCACAATATTTTGATCAATAGTTTGCAAAGCGTTTGCTTGGATCTGTTTCACTTGAAGGATCTCATCCAGTTACAGTAAGATGTTGGCTGAGGCTGCCGTCATCTGAAGACATAACAAGGCTGGTCATCCAATATGGTTTATTCACATGCCTATCAATTGATGCTGTTGGCTGAAAGTTCAACTTGGACTGTTGACCAGAGCATCAGACTGTGGTCTTCTCCACGACACACTCAAGATTTGTAACTTCTACTGTCTAAAGGCTTGCCTTGTATGTAACAGATATCTATCCATGAGGTGTCTGAACTCCAGTTTACCATCCCCTAAACAGGCCTTTTTCCCCCTATAATGCCCCATTTACACTTAATACTGTACATAGGAGTACCAAAGAATGTGCTAATGGATTACTTGAGTGCCAAGATATTTCACCCTTTCTCCATCATGTAGCAGCAATGCTACCACTTCAAATGTTAAGTTTTGAGTACTCCTGCCAATATGATAATTCCTTTCTGTGTCTGCTGCACAAGGTGGACCAAATGACCAGGAAGCACTCATATCTTCAAATTTAGTGAAACTCTAACTATGTACTCTGGAGAAAGCCTTTCCTTTTAGTACCCAGAAACATTAAAACTACAGAGCCTAAAGTTATAGGAACAGGGAACTCAAATTACCCCAATGTATAACTGGGAGTGATGGAGAGTAGGGTCAATCCTATCTGAAATGTTCAAGGTCATCTAATTAAATATCCTACCTCTTCCCTATCAGGGCTCTGACTTTGGCTTAGAAAATTGCCCTCCTCTGAGAATTCAGCCTTATTTGAAGTTATGCTCTTACTTACTTACACTTAGGTCTTCAATTCGGTCTATAGATGAGTGCCTCCTTAAATGTTGCCTAAGAGGCTCTCTGGATCTTGAATTTCCCTTATTAATAGATTGCTTCATGCATCAATGTTACTTAACAATAGCCACCCAACTTCATAGCCCTTTTGGTTACTATTTTCCTTTAACTCTTAAATGTTAACAAAAATATACCAGATTATATTATCCCTGCTTCCCATCTCCATTCACCACAGTTAAAAATCTTGGAAGTCCCACTGCTACAACTTTCCAAGAACTATTGATAATCCACCTGCCATCAGTGATGAGGTCTTCATGGCCATATAGCCATCAAGTGGTCCATTTCCAGAATTCCATTGTTGGAGGCTAATTCTTAGGACTCTTCCTGGCAACAGCTGTCTGAGGTTAAGTTCTTCAGAGCTTGAGACAGAAGTTGTTGAAGGAAATAATTTGTTGAGGACATTCTCTCACAAAAAGAGGATTAGGGAAGCAGGGAAGGAAGGAGAAAGAAGCTAAGGAAGTAAGTCATCTCGGCTGGAGACTAGCTTCAGCCTGGTTTCAAGGGAAGCTCTGCTGTATAAACTGTGCTACAGACCTACCCTCACCTTAAGCAAGAGAGCTGAAACTATTTTTTAACCACCCCCTCAGTTCAGTCAGTCATTGGCCTGACTATCTCAGAAAGAGTGTTATCGTTATTTTGGGGTGAGGCAGTTCCTGTTTGGCTGCCAGAGAAGGTGGTGGTTAAGAGCCCTTAGCAGCTAACATTCTTAGCAGCTGTGTGATGTATGCATCTGACAGACTCAGTGAGAATCCATATAAGGCACCAGTAACATCACTAATGTAGCAAGGGTTTGGATAAATGACAAACTTTTTTTCCTATCATGGGAGTAAATGGTACAATATTTCTGAAGGGATATTTGGAAATAGACTATGAAAGACACAAAAGCATTATGTGTGTTGATGTAGCTGCAACTAACTCAATTCAGAATAGAGAATTTAGTGCTCTTTAACAAAGCAAATTTACTGTGGTGAAGTGTCCTTAGGGAAACACATGTATAAGTATGTGAATATGTCTATATAAAGATATTCATAAAACAGTGTTTGTAAGAGCAAAATTTTTGAAAGAGTTAAAATTTCAAGAATGAAGTAGTGGTTAAATAATTCCATTATTTTACAATTTTATTTATTATAATCTGATATTATAATAGAAACATTAATAGATTCCTTTGTGATTTATATATCTATATGTTACATACATGAAAGATAAAATAAGTTGCTAAATATTTTATAATCGTTATTTAGTGTTTTATAGCCCTTAGAATCTCTCTGTACAAAAACATGTAAAGAAACGCTGTAAACAAACATATTTGAGGGCTTTTAAACATATTCTAAAAGAGTATCATACTCAAAATAACCTAAGATCCCCAGGTCTCATAAGATTTGCACCCAAAATTTAAAAGCAATTAATGCCTGGAAGATAATATTTTGGGCATGGCTGGCTCTAGCCCGATCACATTTGTATAAAGTTATTTATAGACAGTGTCCATTATGCCTGGCAGGATCCATACCTTACAGGATGTTAAACATTTAGAATATTACTCATGATTGCAGTTTTTAAAAATTTGGCTTATCTCAGTTTCATAATTTTTCCACAGTGTACTGTTTATTTAATAAAACTTTTGTTTTTATTTATAGCTGCAATATATATCTTTACAAAGAAATAAGGAGGAGCTTTTTTCCTCAAATCAGACTCATATGTTGAATTACTTACAGGAATCTTTATTATTATAAAAATACTTGGTTTATAGGTTTTCAATATGCTTAATTTATGTAGCAAATATAGTTGGTGTATTTTTCTTGCTCTCAAGGATCTTTTCAGTATATTCGAATGAAATAATTTCCAGTTTTAGAACTCACAAGGAAAGGTAGAAATTGACTGCTGGCACAAAATCATATTCTTCAGAAATAAATAACTATACATACTATACATACCTTTTAAAATTTGATATAGGACCAATATCATATGAAGGATAGCAACATTCTTGCCACCCATGGGTCCAGATGGGTGGGCGATCTAAAAAATTTGTTCTTTTTCTAGCTTTTGAGTTAAAGAATTTCATCTCTCTAGTTTCTGAAGTGACAGCATATTATTGCTACCCTTACTTGTAGACAGGTTAAATATTCAGTAGCTATAAGTGAAAATTTGATGTGAAATGGTTCTCCAAAAAGATTATTTTCTAAATGATTGGATTTCCTAAATGGATTTTCTAAATGATTTCCTTCCCAGTAAAAATCGAACAGAGATTAAGCCTTAGCTGTACACATCCCCTTCTCTCCTTAGTAGTCTTCAAAATACAGATATGCTTGATGATGTAACATAGGCTTTAAATTACAAAAAATAGATGTGTAATCAATATGTCACAAATGTTTGAGCAGAGAACACCATGAAAAGTAGATATTGATAGTTGGCACTGTTTCCTTTATGACCAAAAGCCTCCATTCTTCTTTTTAAAACACATCATTCTTCCTTTTGGAGTGGTATATGCAAGTGTGTGCCCCAGCTGCCTTAGAATATGAGACAGAAACTTGCTCTTACCTCCTCAGCTTTGCTGGTGGTTAATTACATGACTTAACCAAAGAAAAGCACACTTTGAATGAACTCTGAATCCTGAGTGAGGCTTGTAAGAATAGAAACAGTGGCATGATTGGATTAATGCCTCACTCAAATTTTCAAATAAAGCTGAGAAGGTGATTCCTATCATATCCACTTTTGTTGTTAAAAAAAAAACACATCACGCCCTCCTTCATTTGCCCTCACAACAAGCCTTGAAAGTAGGTGGATTATCCAAATTTTACCTATGAAAAGGATTGTGAAACACAAAGAATTTAACTTGCCCAAGGTGACACATAAGGATTCAAACGGAGACAGTCTAAATCTCAGGCCCAAGAACGTTTCCCCGTGCACAGTGCCTCCCAGGTTTTGCGCAGAATGGGGAGAGAATGATCTACCTCGCAGGGTTACTGTGAGAATTATATGAAATAATAAACACAAAACTCCTGGAACACGGTGGACATTCAACACCCGGAAGCCACTAAACAACTCGCTCAAGGTTACACAGTCCTTGGTGAAACCAGGATTTAAACAGAGATTTGAATCTCGTGTTCCTGGGAGTGCTTAGGAGCTCCAGAAGCTTTTCTTGGCTTTTACCCCTGCCACAGAATCTGAATTGTCTTTCCCTCTATCCCAAAAAGCACACCTCAGAAGTCAGGGGACACCCAGCAGGCCTTTGCAGAAAGGAGGGAAGGAGCAGGAGTCGCATTAGGAAGCTTTACCTTCTGCTGGCTTTTCTCTCCTCCCAGCTTCTCTGGTATCGCATCACTTTTAATTCTCTACTTTGACCAATGCAAATAAATGGCAGATGGAGGAATAAATATAGTAAGAATAACTTGCTATTATTCCAAATGTGGTCTCTTTATTGTTGTCAATGAATTCAGTTTAATGCAATTGGAATGCAGCTAGTAAACAGAGAAGTTATGTTTTTCTTCTACATTTAGCCAGATTGAAAATATCCTAAATGAGTTTGTTTTCATCTGGCAGAGATAGCTTATACCTTATGCATGTTGCCTTAGACATATATGAACTCTCCAACTCTCTTATTATTTAGCCCATAAGGACCATAAATATATATTTCCCAATTTTAAAAGATACCATTTTGGGTCACTGACTTAATGACGTAGTACTTAAAATTAGGTATAGAAAGTATGAAGTAGCAGGTACAATACTTACCAAGGTAAGACATATGCATGCCAGTGAATTGAAAATTAATCCCTGTAATAGTAATTCAGGAACTACCAGTGAAATTTCTGAAAAAGGGTTGTTTGATTGTTTGGGAATCATTTTTACTGCTGATCCATGAACAGGCTTGAGTGGTGTAGTCATACAATTAAGATTCTGGGGGCTTAATTAGGTAAGGTAACATTGGAAGGCGATTTGATACTTTTTATCTAGGAAGAAGTAAAATTATTTTTGTTTGGATATGATGAGATCTTATTTATAGAAAATCAACAGATTCAGTAAAGTTGCTGGATACAAAATCAACACACATAAATCAACTACATTTCTATACACTAACGATGAAACACCTGGAAAAGAAATAAAGGAAACAATCTATTCACAATAACATCAAAACCATAAAGTACTTAGAAATAAATTTAACCAAGGAGATAAAAAATCTGTGCATTGAAAACTGTAAGAATTTGATGAAAGACATTAAAGAAGATGTAAGTAGTTGGAAGATATCCTGTGTTCATAAATTGAAGAAATTAATTTTGTCAAAATGTCCATACTAGTTAAACTGAAATACTTAAAGTGAATCTATGGATTCAATGCAAACTATATTAAAATTTCAATGGCATTTTTCACAGAAATAGCAAAAGCAATCCTAAAATTCTTAGGGAATCACAAAAGTCCCCAAATCTCCAAAGCCATCTTAAAGAAGAGCAAAACCAGAGGCATCACACTTCCTGATTTCAGACATCCTGATTGCTACCAAGCTATAGTAACCAAAACAAAGTGGTACTAGTATAAAAATATACACACAGAAAAATGGGACAGAATTCAGAGCCCAGAAATAAACCCTTACACATATAGTCAACTAATACTGACAAAGAAATCAAGAATACTAATTCGGAAAGAGATAGTCTCTAAACTAAATGGTTTTGGGGAAACTGGATAATCACCCTTAGAAGAATAAACTTGGATCCCTATATTAAACCACTTATGAACGTTAACTCAAAAATGGATTAAATACTTAATCATAGGACCTGAAACTGTAAAACTCCTAGAAGAAAACATGACACCAAAAGCACAAGCAACTAAAGCAAAAATAAATGAGTGGAACTATATCAAATTTAAAAACTCTGTACAGAAAAAGAAACAATTAACAAAATAAAAAGGCAATTACATAATGGAAGAAAATATTTGCAAATCATATATCTAATAAGGGGTTAATATCCAAAATATATAAGAAACTCATACAACTAAATGGCAAAAAACCAATCTGACTAAAAAATGGGCAGGAGAACTGAACAGATATAGGTTCAGAGAAGACATATGGATGGCCAACTCATACATGAAAGATGCTGAATGTCACCAATCATCAGAGAAATGCAAATCAAGACCATAATGAGATATATCACACCTGTTAGAAAGGCTGTTATCAAGAAGACAAGAAATAACAATTGTTGGCGAGCATGTGAAGAAAAGGGAATCTTTGTGTACTACTGATGGAATGTAAATTAGTACAACCACTATGGAAAACAGTAAGGAGCTTCCTCAGAAAAACAAAAATAGATTACCGTATGATCCAGCAATCCCACTTCTGGGTATATGTTCAAAGAAAATTAAAACAGGATAATGAAACAATATGTGCCCTCTCATTCATAACAACTTTTTTCACAAGAGCTAAGACATGGAAACAACCTAAGTGTCTATCAATAAATGAATATATAAAGAAGTTGTGATGTATTACATGTGGAATATTATTCAGCCATGAGAAATAAGGAAACCCTGCTGTTTGGGACAACATGGATGGACCTTGAAGGCATTATGCTAGGTAAAATAAGTCAGACAGAGAAAGACAAATACTGTGTGATCTTGCTTATATGTGGAATATAAGAAAAGCTCAACTTATAGAAGCAGAGTGTAGATGGTGTTTGCCAGGGGCTTGGGGGTTGAGAGAAATGGAGAAATATGTTGGTTAAACGATACAAATTTCCAGTTATAAGATGAATAAATTCTGATGATCTAATGTACAGCATAGTGATTATAGTTAACAGTACTATATTATGTACTTAAATGTTGCTAAGAGAGAAGATCTTAACTGTTCTTAACAAAAAAGGAATCATAATTATGTGAGGATGATGGAGGTGTTAAAATTACTGTGGTAATCATTTAGCAATATATGTCTATCAGATTGACACATTGCACCTTAAACTTATACAGTGTTATATATTAATTATACCTCAGTAAATTTGGGAAAAAATAAATACATATACTCTTTGACCCAGTAACTCTAGATGAGATATATACTCTGGAGAAGCATTTATATATGTTAGCAAGGAAGTTCACACAGAAACATTATATGAAACATTAATTTTAATAATAACTAAAAGTAAAACCAAAACAAAGAAAAATATAAAGAAATATCCTATATGTTGTAAGTAATGAAATGGATAAATAACTTATATGCTATCCATGTTATACAGCAGTTAAGGAGGATAAGTATGCTTCCAATGGGTTAATATAGAAAAATGTGGAAGATGTAGTATTCAATAAAAGAATCAAGTTATAAACAAAATGTAGAGTAACATGCCCTCTATAAACTAAAGCATACAATGCTACTATGCATTTGTACATATGCATATATATTCTTATTTTTATCTTTACCTATATCAATATCTATCTATTTATCTATATATCCATGTATATTTATCTGGATAGATATAAACCAAAGTAATAACTGCTAATTCAGGAAGCAACTGAAATTGAGGGGGGTTGTCAAAAGGAAATTTAGCTTCATATATAATATTTGAATTTTCCTTTTCAAGAGGATAACATACTCATGTATGATTTATATAATAAAAATTAATTTTTAAATAAGAGGAAATTTAAGTGAATTGCCTAAGGTAAAAAGGCTAATTAGTGTCCAAGTCAAGATTAAAACCTAGGAATTCTGACACTTATGTTATTCACTAATTTTCTTATGTTACATTCTAGCCAATGACCAATTTTCATTAAGCATTTCAATGGGAAAGAAAATTAAATATTAATTACATCCAAGTTAAAATGGCATGAAAACACATTCTTCCATCTATGCCACATTTTGTATTAATTAAATGATTTTGCTAGTATTAAAGCCAGTTTTTGGAAGAAGGTTAATGAAGCATTCCCACAAAGTTGTAATGAGCACAAGACAGGTAATTTCAATCTTCCTCTGGGTTAGAGGTTTTCAAACACTAATATACATAAAATCATTGAAGCATTTGTTAAAATGACAGGTTCCCAAGTCCAATCCCAATAAAGCCTGAAATAGTTGATCTAGGGAGTTTCAAGGAAGCCACAAGATATACTGAACAGTCCAGGTCATTCTGAGTTGTTTTACTAAGGGCCCTAGTTCCAAATAGCTCAAACCTCATTGCTGCCACCTGAATGAAAGGGAAAAGATGGCTTCCCAGTAGAAACCCAACAATGTTAAAGAAGTAGAGGGCTGGAGAGGAAGCTGAGAGTGACATTTCTTAAGACTTGAGTCCTAGTCATCCAAAATGATTTTTCAGGGATTATTACCTATATGATGTGGCATGTCCCCTTTTTATGCAATCAATTTTATATTGGGACATTCTCACAATATCAGGTTAAAACAAACAAAATCCCCACAGCCTTCACAGAGGCACTCAAGTATCCTTTACTCTTTTTCTATTCAAATTTTTCTCCTTTTGGTGATGCACTTTTAAAATAATCTTTCATTTATCGATTCACAAACACCTTAAAGAAGAAAATTAAATAAAATGAAACAATAAGAGCTACACATTAATAGGACTCTAACATGATCTGCCCCATTTCACTGCTTTAAAATATAAATATGCCAAAAAGAACCTTGCAAAGGGACATTTTCTTTGTCATTCACTTGAGTATGCTCAGTGATCATTTCTTCCAAAAGGTAGTCTCTGAAGAAATTCCCCTGTTTACTCCGACTTTCTCCCTGTGCCTTTGTGATTGAAATTACTTTATTTCAGATCATTTTTTTTCCTCTTTGGAGTGGAGATTGATTTCAACTCTTGGTCCTTTGAAAGTGTACTTAGATTTGAAAGGGAAAAAAAGATGTAATCAGATTTTCCTAATTTGTTTGAGTAGAAGGAAATGTTTACTTGATTTTTGCATGGTAAGTGCTACTTTTTTATGAACTATTTTAATTCTATAAACATCTTCTACTCAGGTTTTGTACAGTGGAATTATAGCCATTCTTTGTAAATCCATTTAAAATCAATCATTTGGATAAATATGTTTTATTATAGTACAGATTACCATTTTCCTTCCAAAGACTTATCGATTTCCTCCTCTTAAAAAAGAAAAAAAAAGAAAGGTCCAATGAATTTTTCAAGCACTTGGCTATAGTAACATGACACTGGCTTAATTACATGCAGTAAAGCTCTATTGGCCACAACCCGTTGCTGGCTTTTGTAAGCTCTGCATGTATTTTTCTTGAAAGCAAATGCAAAAAAGCCATTTTTATCACTATCTGATTATGTTGCCATCATATGCAGTTAAATTTACTACAATAATCCATACCAAAATAATAGAAAGTTTCGCAATGAATTTATACAAAACATGAAATCTGTGAGACATTTGAGCAAGAGATCAAACTAATGCTTCTATGTATTTAGAAATACAAATATTAGAATATTTCAATATGTATTTTCAGTATTAATGTATATATATTGATAAGTATTACAGAAGTATGGGAATTACAAACCTTTTATTATTAGATGTTTTCTAAGTTTTCTTAAAGGCTGTTAGTTCCTTGAGGTTCCATGTCTTAATGTCATGCTTAACCTTTACTCAAAATCTATCACTGTATTTCCAACTTTAGAAAGACTTTTCTTCTTTTACTGATCTGTAGTATATACAAAACACACACATAATGTACATAGGTGCAAAATATATAATACATAGAATGTATACACTGAATATATATGTGAGTAGATGTAAATACATAGGTATGTAGAAGTACACATATACACACCCACACACATATATAAATGCACATATATATTGAGTGGTGTGCTGGGTCCAGTCAGTCTCTAGTTGGTAATTTTAAACTGGCACTGGTAGGAGTATTTACATCACAGACATTGGCAAACACTAAAAATCAGGGTTTTGAGGAGATTTTAATTTTTTCTTTTTTTTTCTCAGAAAGCAGGTAAACATTAAATTGTGTATGCCACTGCACAAATTGAATTGTGTGTGTTTGAATTCATTTGAAATGAATATGTATATTTCTGATCATGCAAATTAATTGTTGCATGAAATGATTGGGAAATTCACTTCTCTACTGATCTCAAACATTTAGCAAGTAGTGGCTTCAGGACCTGGGCTCAAATCTTGTCTAGTGGGTAGTGGGTAGCACAATTTCTATGTTGAGCTGCTTCCTATTGTATAGTAATGTGAGACATCCCCGACCCACCAGTCAGGGGATATTGGTCTTTTATTAGGTGTTCTCTCAGAAGAGTTAATTATGTTTTGGCAGATTTCAAATACCAAAGAAATTATTCAAAGCATTAATTACTTTTTTCAGATTAGGATATTTGGCTCCTCACAGGTTATTCTTGGCACACAGTGTAATCTTGCTTTCATGCTTTGGGGTTTTTTTTTTTTTTTTTTCAGGACAAATTACTGAATGCACAAAGCAGTTTTAACCATGGAAAAGATCTTTACAGATTAGTGGTATAAAGAAAATGTACAGAACTTCCACATTTATCTTTTCTACCTATTTTTCATTCCTCAATTTCGTAAGAATTGTTCAGTTTGAAATTATTGATCACAAAATTTAGTCAGAGGGATAAAAACATCAACTTTTCTGCTCACAAGAAGCTCATCATCTACTTCAGATGTAGATATCAGATAGAATCAAATAGAATGTGGTATTGGATAGAATTGATAGTTTTTTGATGTTTCTTGATGTAGGAATAGAGGATTCTCAAATGATCACTATTGGCTCTATCAGGTAAAAACAAATCCTGATGTAGGTAAAGGAGAGAATTTATTCAAAAAGATTATTATAATAGGGGAAAGGAAATATTGCAATGAAGAGAAAGCTGCAGCTTACCTGAAGATCTACAGGAGTATCAAAGGTGAGGCAGAAAAAAGTTTTTATTTTATGAGGAGATTTTTTTTTATGAGATTTGTTTTCTAAACAAATCTAGAAAGAACTGGATATGGGGGAGTGAGAGTGGCATAATTGGATAGTTGATATGAGAATAGCTTTCCTTGTTATTAGCAGATTTTCAGAAGGGTATTTTTGAGTAAGGGTTGTTCAAGTTCCACTGCAAGAATTTTGTCCAGAAAAGTTGGTGGAATCAAAAAGTTTAGTTAATCATTTATTGGACATAGGATGACTATTTGGAGAGTCTGTGTCTGGCCTTGTCACAGATAAACAAGAGGGTCATTTATGAATGTCTTATCTAAGTGATATGAGGAGGGTAATTTTTTGTAGTAAAATCTTTTGTATGGAAAATATATTGGGGAGGGGTAGATTTGTTGACCATACCTGTTTTACAGGAGCACAGGGCTCAGGTGAAGTTCAATATTGTCAGCTTTAGTTTTGCAAATTTTAGCCATGCCACAATTTTTGTTGTTGACTTACAGAGTTTGATACTTAAAACTTCATAGAAAGCATCTCATGTCTCATATATATTACATATCAACCAGGTAGTTGGTGGATTGTTCATAAAAAAGATGGGAGATGAGCAGATTCTCAAAGGTAAGGCTGAGATTTCATGTACTGCTGGGGGGAGTCAAAACATCTTTTGAATTTATTTCTACGGCTTTATTTGCATATCTTGCTGAAAGTTAGCAACTTTTATTTTTCTTGTTTTAATGATTCTGGTTATCTGCTGCTTAAGAGCAAACCACCTCAATGCTTAGTGACTTAAAACAACAGCCATTAATTAGTTGCTCACAAATCTGCAATTTGAACACAATAAAGGAAAATGTCTGTCTGTTCCACGTAGCATCAGCTGAGGCAACTTAGCTGAAGATTGGAAAATCCACTTCCAAGATGATTTGCTCACCAGGCTGGTAAATTGGTGTTGGCTATTAGCTGGGATCTCAGATGTGGCTGAAGGTGTGGGGCTTTGTTCCAATCCCAGTAGCTTAGAGTTCTTTAGAGTATGGTGGCTGTATTCCGAGGGTCATTATTCCGAGAGAGAGAGAGAGAGAGAGAGAGAGAGAGAGAGAAAGAGAGAGAGAGAGAGAAAGAGACAGATGGGAACTCTATTGATTTTAATGACCTAGCCTTGGAAGTTATATAATTTGCTTCTGCAAGACTCTTAATGGGGTATCAGAAAGGTTGGCCCAGTCTCAAGAGGAAGGAACATATGATCCACCTATTGATTATGAGATGACAAGTTTCTAAAAGATCATATGAAACTGTAAATATTTTTATGACCAGTTTGAAAAATTAAACATAAATAATTGTGTTCCAAAAATTTTGCTAGGAGAAAATATGGTTAAGGAATTAGAAATCCCATAATAAAAATAAACTTAGATATGAAAGGCACAAGATAGGTGTGGGAGTATTTTCTAGCACATAATTTGTTTTACTTCTGGAGAATAATATTCATAAATTCTCTGTGTTTATTCAATCTATACATTCCATATCATTTTGAGTTATTAGAGTTACATACAAGTCATAGTTTATTGTCCCAAAATACACAAAGTTGATAAAAAGATATAAAGCTACAGGAATACATATATCCCTGAATATCATGGCTAGGAGATGGTTACTGAAATAATTTCAATAATTTGAAGTCAATAATATACATAAAGAAAGTTATCATTGAATACCTTTATTACAGTTTCTATCTTAAAATTCCATCCATCAGGGGTAAAACAAATTTTCTTTATCATCATCTTTAGGGAGCAAGAGCAAAATGTTTCCCATCCTTGAGTTGGAGCTTTTACTTACTTTCTACTTATCTCATCATCTTCCCTACAATTTTATCAGCTGAAAAATGAATCCCTCCCAGAAATAAAACACAGCTGTTGCAATTACATTCAGAAAGTCCAAAATAGATACTACCACATTTATTTACTGGAAGGCTCAGTAATGTTTCCAAGAAAGCTGAGTAGGAGAAGAGAAAAGGGAACTCGTGTTAAAGTGATGAAAAGTCTGAATTACAGAATATATTGTACAGAAATTATTGACATATATGTTAATTGCACAAAATGGTAATAAAGTGTTTCTGGCTTTATATTATGTTAAAGGTAAGAATAATAAGTTCATGAAATTTACTGAGATAATTATTAAACTAAAAATTCATTACTTTAATTTATTACTGAGCACCTATTATGTGCAAGTAAGAAATTGCTGAGTTTAGTTGACTTTTCTGAGTAAAAAGTTAGAAGATATTTTTAGACAACTACGGATATACTTACAAGATAACAGATACCATTTGAAGGCAGATGAGCACTTTCAAACCTACAAGAGAAGATATTTTTCTAGGACACTTTTAGAAAAGAAAAAAATGCAGCTTTTCTGTTTATCAATTTAGTATAAATTGATATCAAAACTTGCTAAAAATAGAGATTAAAAAAAGATACTAAGGACCAATAAAATGGAAGAGATAAATGCTATTTTCCTCTCCTTTTCTCATTCTTTCTGGACTATTTAATATTTGTTTGTCTTTTTCAACAACACAATAGTTTTATAATCATAAAGACAAATGTAGGGGAACTCCCTGGCAGTCCAGTGGTTAGGGTTCCAAGCTTTCACTGTTGAGGGCATGAGTTCAATCCCTGGTCAGGGAACTAAGATCCTGCAAGCCACATGGTGCAGCCAATAAATAAATAATTAATAACAAACTAACAAAATAAATAAATTACATAAAATAAAAATAAACTGGGGGGCGGACCTTCAAGATGGTGGAGGAGTAAGACATGGAGATCACCTTCCTCCCCACAAATACATCAGAAATACATCTACATGTGGAACAACTCCTACAGAACACCTACTGAATGCTGGCAGAAAACCTCAGACTTCCCAAAAGGCAAGAAAATCCCCACGTACCTGGGTAGGGCAAAAGAAAAAACAGAGACAAAAATTAAGGATGGGACCAGCATCTCGGGGAGGGAGCTGTGAAGGAGGAAAAGTTTCCACACACTAGGAACACCATTCACCAGCAGAGATTGGGGGTGGGCGGAGCGGAAGCATCGGAGCCACAGAGGAGAGTGCAGCAATGGAGAAGAGTGCAGAGGGCAAAGCGGAGAGATTCCTGCACAGAGGATCAGTGCCAACCAGCACTCACCAGTCTGAAAGGCTTGTCTGCTCACCCGCTGGGGCAGGTGGGGGCAGGGAGCTGACGCTCGAGCTTCGGAGGTCAGATCCCAGGAGAGGACTGGGGTTGGCTGTGTGAACACAGCCTGAGGGGAGCTAGTGCACCACAGCTAGCTGGGAGGGAGTCTGGGAAAGAGTCTGGACCTGCTTAAGAGGCAAGAGACCATTGTTTCGGGATGTGCGAGGAGAGGGGATCCCTTTCCTGTGTGCCCATAGAAAGCAGAGCACAGCCTAAGTGAGCTCCAGAAACGGGCATGAGCTGCACCTATCAGTTCAGACCACAGAGACAGGCATGAAACGCTAACACTGCTACTGCTGCTGCCACCAAGAATCCTGTGTGCAAGCACAGGTTACTATCCACACCCCTCCCGCCCGTTGCCAGGAGCCTGTGCAGCCCGCCACTGCCAGGGTCCTATGATCCAGGGACAAGTTCCCTGGGAGGACACATGGCGTACCTCAGGCTGTTGCAACAACACACCAGCCTCTGCTGCCACAGGCTCACCCTGCATACCAATTATGACTACCATACCCCTTCCTCTCCCCAGCCTGAGTGAGCAAGAACACCCTAATCAGCCACTGCTTTAACCCACTCCTATCAGTGTGGGTAACAGATGCCTGAGGATGACCTACACACAGAGGTGGGACCAAAACCAAAGCTGAATGCAGGAGCTGTGTGAACAAAGAAGAGAAAGGGAAATTTCTCCATGCAGCCTCAGGAGCAGTGGATTAAATGCCCACAATCAACTCGATGTATGCTGCATCTGTAGAATACCTGAAAAGACAACATATGTTCCCCAAATTGAGGTGGTGGATTTTGGGAGCAGCTGTAGACTTGGGGTTTGCTGTCTGCAACTGATTTGTCTCTGATTTTTATGTTTATCTTAGTTTAGTTTTTAGCACTTGTTATCAATGGTGGATTTGTTTATTGGTTTGGCTGCTCTCTTCTTTCTTTATTATTTTTTTAATTTTAATAATTAAAATTATTTTTTATTTTTATTTTCTTTCTCTTTTTCTCCCTATTCTTCTGAGCTGTGTGGCTGACAGGGTTTTGGAGCTCCAGCCTGGTGTCAGGCCTGAGCCTCTGAGGTGGTAGAACCAAGTTCAGGACCACCAGAGAACTCCCAGCCCCACGTAATATCAATCAGAGAGAGCTCTCCCAGAGATCTCAGTCTCAATGCAAAGACCCAGCTCCACTCGATGGCCAGCAAGCTCCAGTGCTGGACACTCCTAGCCAAACAATTAGCAAGACAGGAAACAACCCCACCCATTAGCAGAGAGGTTACCTAAAATCAAACTAAGTTCACAGACACCCCAAAACACACCACAGGACACTGCCCTGCCCACCAGAAAGACAAGATCCAGCCCCACCCACCAGAAAACAGGCTCTATTTCCTTGTACCAGGAAGCCTCCTCAAGCCACTGAACCAACCTCACCCACTGGGGGCAGACACCACCAACAACAGGAACTATGAACCTGCAGCCTGTGAAAAGGAGACCTCAAACACAGTAAGTTAAACAATATGAGAAGACAGAGAAATATGCAGCAGATGAAGGAGCAAAGTAAAAACCCACCAGATCAAACAAATGAAGAGGAAATAGGCCATCTACCTGAAAAAGAATTCAGAGTAATGATAATAAAAATGATCCAAAATCATGGAAATAGAATGGAAAAAATACTAGAAATATTTAACAAGGACCTAGAAGAACTAAAGAGCAAACAAACAAAAAAATGAAATTAAAAATTCTCTACAAGGAATCAATAGCAGAATAACTGAGGCAGAGGACCAGATAAGTGACCTGGAAGATAAAATAGTGGAAATAACTACCACAGAGCAGAATAAAGAAAACAGAATGAAAAGAATTGAGGACACTCTCAGAGACCACTGGGACAACATTAAATACACCAACGTTCGAATTATAGGGGTCCGAGAAGTAGAAGAGAAAAAAAAAAAAAGAACTGAGAAAATATTTGAAGAGATTACAGTTGAAAACTTCCCTAATATGGGAAAGGAAATAGTCAATCAAGTCCAGGAAGCACAGAGGGTCCCATACAGGATAAATCCAAGGAGAAACACACCAAGACACATATTAATCAAACTATCAAAAATTAAATAAAAAGAAAAATATTAAAAGCAGCAAGGGAAATTCAACAAATCACATACAAGGGAATCCCCCTAAGGTTAAGAGCTGATCTTTCAGCAGAAAGTCTGCAAGCCAGAAGGGAGTGGCAGGACATATTTAAAGTGATGAAAGGGGAAAACCCACAACGAAGATTACTCTATGAAGCAAGGATCTCATTGAGATTCGACAGAGAAATTAAAACCATTACGGACAAGCAAAAGTTAGAGAATTCAGCGCCACCAAACCAGCTTTACAACAAATGCTAAAGGAACTTCTCTAGGTAGGAAACTCAAGAGAAGGAAAAGACCTACAAAAACTCAAAACAATTAAGAAAATGGTAATAGGAATATACATATTGATAATTACCTTAAAAGTAAATGGATTAAATGCTCCAACCAAAAGACACAGACTGGCTGAATGGATACTAAAACAAGACCCATATATATGCTGTCTACAAGAGACCCACTTCAGACCTAGGGATGCATACAGACTGAAAGTGAGGGGATGGAAAAAGATATTCCATGCAAATGGAAATCAAAAGAAAGTTGGAGTAGCAATTCTCATATCAGACAAAAGAGACTTTAAAATAAGACTATTACAAGAGACAAAAAAGGACACTACATAATGATCAAGGGATCAATCCAAGAAGAAGTTATAAGAATTGTAAATATTTATGCACCCAACATAGGAGAATCTCAATACATAAGGCAAATGCTAAGAGCCATAAAAGGAGAAACAGTAACACAATAATAGTAGGAGACTTTAACACCCCACTTTCATCAATGGACAGATCATCCAAAGTAAAATCAATAAGGAAACACAAGCTTTAAATGACACATTAGATAAGATGGTCTTGACTGATATTTATAGGACATTCCATCCCAAAACAAGGGAATACACTTTCTTCTCAAGTGCTCATGGAACATTCTCCAGGATAGATCATATCTTGGGTCACAAATTTAAGAAAATTGAAATCATATCAAGTATCTTTTCTGACCACAACACTATGAGACTAGATATAAATTAAAGGAAAAAAACTAAAAAAATATATAAATACATGAAAGCTAAACAATATGCTACTAAATAACAAACAGATCACTGAAGAAATCAAAGATGAAATTAAAAAAAACCTAGAAACAAATGACAATAGAGACATGATGACCCAAAACCTATGGGATGCAGCAAAAGCAGTTCTAAGAGGGAAGTTTATAGAAACACAATCCTACCTCAAGAAACAAGAGGGCTTCCCTGGTGGCACAGTGGTTGAGAGTCCACCTGCTGATGCAGGGAACACTGGTTTGTGACCCGGCTTGGGAAGATCCCACATGGTGGGAAGCGCCTGGGCCCGTGAGCCATGGCCGCTGAGCCTGCACGTCCGGAGCCTGTGCTCCGCAATGGGAAAGCCCACAACAGTGAGAGGCCCACATACCAAAAAAAAAAAAAAAAAGAAAGAAACAAGAAACATCTCAAATAAACAACCTAACCTTACACCTAAAGCAATTAGAGGTAGAAGAACAAAAAAACCCGAAAGTTAGGGGAAGGAAAGACATCATAAAGATCAGAGCAGAAATAAATGAAATAGAAACAAAGAAAACAATAGACAAAATAAACAAAAGATAAGTAAAACGAAAAGCTGGTTCTTTGAGAAGATAAACAAAATTGATAAACATTTAGCCAGACCCATCAAGAAAAAAAGGGAGAAGACTCAAATCAACAGAATTAGAAATGAAAAAGGAGAAGTAACAACTGACACCACAGAAATATAAAGGATCATGAGAGATTACTACAAGCAACTATATGCCAATAAAATGGACAACTTGGAAGAAATGGACAAATTCTTACAAAGGTACAACCCTCCAAGACTGAACCAGGAAGAAATGGAAAATATAAACAGACCAGTCACAAGCAATGAAACTGAAACTGTGATTAATAACCTTCAAACAAACAAGAGCCCAGGACCAGATGGCTTTGCAGGTGAAATCTATCAAATATTTAGAGAAAAGCTAACACCTATCCTTCTCAAACTCTTGCAAAATATAGCAGAGGGAAGAACACCCCCAAACTCATTCTACAAGGCCGTAATCACCCTGATACCAACACCGGACAAAGATGTCACAAAAAAGGAAAACTACAGGCCAATATCACTGATGAATATAGATGCAAAAATCCTCAACAAAGCACTAGCAAACAGAACCCAACAGCAGATTAAAAGGATCATACACTACGATTAAGTGGACTTTGTCCCAGGGATGCAAGGATTCTTCAATATATGCAAATTGATCAATGTGATACACCATTAACAAACTGAAGGATAAAACCATATGATCATCTCAATAGATGCAGGAAAAGCTTCTGACAAAATTCAACACCTATTTATGATAAAAACTCTCCAGAAAGTAGTCATAGAGGGAACCTAGCTCAACATACTAAAGGCCATATATGAGAAACCCACAGCCAACATTGTTCTCAATGGTGAAAAACAGAAACCGTTTCCTCTAAGATCAGGAACAAAACAAGGTTGCCCATTCTCGCCACTTTTATTCAACATAGCTATGAAAGTTTTAGCCACGGCAGTCAGAGAAGAAAAAGAAATAAAAGGAATCCAAATCGGAAAAGAAGAAGTAAAACTGTCACTGTTTGCAAATGACATGATACTATACATAGAGAATCCTAAAGATGTTACCAGAAAACTACTAGAGCTAATCAATGAATTTGGTAAAGTATCAGGATACAAAATTAATGCACAGAAATCTCTTGCATTCCTATACAATAATGACAAAAAATCTGATAGAGAAATTAAGGAAACATTCCCAATTTACCACTGCAACAAAAGGAAGAAAATACCTAGGAATAAACCTACCTAAGGAAACAAAAGACCTATATGCAGAAAACTATAAGACGCTGATGAAAGAATCAAAGATGATACAAACAGATGCAAAGATACACCATGTTCTTGGATTGGAAGAATCAACATTGTGAAAATGACTATACTACCCAAAGCAATCTACAGATTCAGTGCAATCCCTATCAAACTACCACTGCCATTTTTCACGGAACTAAAAGCAAAAAACCTAAAATCTGTATGGAGACACAAAAGACCCCAAGTAGCCAAAGCAATCTTGAGAAAGAAGAATGGAGCTGGAGGAATTGAGCTCCCTGACTTGAGACTATACTACAAAGCTACAGTAATCAAGACAGTATGGTACTGGCACAAAAATAGAAATATAGATCAATGGAACAGGATAGAAAGCCCAGAGACAAACACATGTGTATATGGTCACCTTATCTTTCATAAAGGAGGCAAGAATGTAGAATGGAGAAAAGACAGCCTCTTTAATAAGTGGTGCTGAGAAAACTGGAGAGCTACATGTAAAAGAATGAAATTAGAAGCCTTCCTAACACCATACACAAAAATAAACTCAAACTGGATTAAAAACCTAAATGTAAGGCCAGACATTATAAAACTCTTAGAGGAAAACATAGGCAGAACACTCTATGACATAAATCACAGGAAGATCCTTTTTGACACACCTCCTAGAGAAATGGAAATAAAAACAAAGTAAACAAATGGGACCTAATGAAACATAAAAGCTTTTGCACAGCAAAGGAAATCATAAACAAGATGAAAGACAACCCTCAGAATGGGAGAAAAATATTTGTAAATGAAGCAACGGACAAAGGATTAATCTCCAAAATATACAAGCAGCTCATGCAGCTGAATATCAAAAAAATAATCAACCCAATCCAAAAATGGGCAGAAGACTTAAATAGACGTTTTCCAAAGAAGATATACAGATTGCCAACAAACACATGAAAGGAAGCTCAACCTCACTAATCATTAGAGAAATGCAAATCAAAACTACAATGAGATATCACCTCACACCAGTCAGAATGGTCATCATCAAAAAATCTAGAAACAATAAATGCTGGAGAGGGTGTGGAGAAAAGGGAACCCACTTGCACTGTTGGTGGGAATGTAAATTGATACAGCCACTATGGAGACCAGTATGGATGTTCCTTAAAAAACTAAAAATAGACCTACCATATGACGCAGCAATCCCACTGTTGGGCATATAACCTGAGAAAACCATAATTCAAAAAGAGTCATACACCACAATGTTCTCTGCAGGACTATTTACAATAGCCAGGACATGGAAGCAACCTATGTGTCCATCGACAGATGAATGGATAAAGATGTAGCACATATATACAATGGAATATTACTCAGCCATATAAAAAAACGAAATTTAGTTGTTTGTAGTGAGGTGATGGACCTAGAGTCTGTCATACAGAGTGAAGTAAGTCAGAAAGAGAAAAACAAGTATCATATGCTAACACATATATATGAAATCTAAAAAACAAAAAGAAAATGGTTCTGATGATGAACCTAGGGGCAGGAGAGGCATAAAGATGCAGACGTAGAGAATGGACTTGAGGACAAGGGGAGGGGGAAGGGTAAGCCAAGACAAAGTGAGAGAGTAGCATGGACATATATATACTACCAAATGTAAAATAGATAGCTAGTGGGAAGCAGCCGCATAGCACAGGGAGATCAGCTCGGTGCTTTGTGACCACCTAGAGGGGAGGGATCGGGAGGGGGAGACGGAGATGCAAGAGGGAGGAGATATGGGGATATATGTATACATATAGCTGATTCACTTTGTTATACAGGAGAAACTAACACAACATTGTAAAGCAATTATACTCCAATAAAGATGTTAAAAAAAAAAAAGTATAATTGCATCAGTTATCTCTTTCTACCTTCGTAAGAGCTCGTGGGATAGGAGTTTTTCTCCCAGTTTCATAAATGAAGAAACAGAAACTTAGAGAAGTTAAATGACTGGTTCAAAAGCTCAGTTAATAAAAATGGGGCTGGGATGTCTGCATTCAAATGCTCTGCACTCTCTACTACATTCATTTGTGGAACAGGCCATAGGAAGAGTCAAAGAGAATGAAACTGGCAATAGAAATGAGGGTCCCATCCAAGCTACAACCTATCCACCTGATCTCACAGAAGCCCCTCATTTCTATAGTGGGGACTGATAGAAGTCTCCCTAAATATCTTCTCTTCTTCTTGGGCACATGGGTAGACCACATTTACTGTGGACATTTCCATTGCAGTGAAGTCTAGCCATGTGACTAATTTCTGGGTAGTGAAATGTAAATGAAAGTGATACTGTCACTTCAGGCCTAAGCGTTAAGGCAGTGAGCTTTCTCTCTCTCCTCTTTTTCCTCTTTGCACAAGTTAGATCCTGAGGGGAAGTTAATTTGTGCAGATAACAACAATGCCCTAGGTGAAGGTGGATCAAGGCATTGGTAGGAACATGGGTTCCTGAATAACTGTGGGGAGTAGAGCTGACAGCCAACCAAGACTGCTTAATTTAGAACCAATCTGTGAATGAGAAATAAACTTCATTTTTCTTTAATAAATAAATAAATAAATAGATAGATAAAATAAACTATTATTGGCCATAAAGACAAATGTAAAGTTACTTGCAACTTAAAAATGAACAAATAAATCAGAACTAGCATGGGAAAATTTGGAGTGCTTTGAAACTAACAATGAAAGGAATAGTGACTATTAAAGCAGTTGGAAATTTTATAATATAGCATGGAGAAAATTAAAATATATCATTTTGTATATTTATTTTATTAATATCCAGCTACAATGCTTTAATTGTTATCTTTTCAGCAGTTAAACTTAATAATTATATTTTCCTAAGTTTTAGTAAAAATTTTCTCAAATTTGCAATTTAAAAAATGTAGTTTTATAGTTCTTAATTTAACTTGCAATAAAATGATAAAGTGTTTTTCCTAAGGCTAGGAAATAAACAAAAAGCATAAATTTACCTCAAAAGACCTTTGACTGAAAATTGTAAGTGCTATATAACAAAAGCTTTTATGGGGCTAAAAATAATTGATATAAAATAGAAAACTGGAATTAGTTAATTGGAATTTATTTTGCTGTGAATGACTAATGAACAAATATAATAAAATTAAATGTAAACTAAAGGCTTACACTATTTAAAAATATGTCTCTTATATTAAAAGTTAGAAATAAGGAATAAATAAATTAATACAAACACACTGAATTCATTGTTCTTACATAAACAGTATGTAGGGGAAAATACATTAAATGCACGTAGGATTTTTTTTTTTTTTTTTTTTTTTTTTGCGGTACGCGGGCCTCTCACTGCTGTGGCCTCTCCCGCTGAGGAGCGCAGGCCCCGGACGCGCAGGCTCAGCGGCCATGGCTCATGGGCCCAGCCGCTCCATGGCATGTGGGATCCCCCTGGACCGGGGCTCGAATCCGTGTCCCTTGCATCGGCAGGCAGACTCTCAACCACTGCGCCACCAGGGAAGCCCACAAGTAGGATTTTTAAAGATCATATATGTATCAGTGTGTACTAACTGAATTTCAGCCCTAGGGTTTAGAGAATTTTGATATATTTTCCAATACATGTACTGATGATACCTTGAATCGTCTGATGATAGGATCATAAAACGAACTCTTCAAGTAATCATTTACATTGAAGAAAATTCACATTGACGAAAAATCACTTTTCCTTCAGTGAATATGTTCACTTATATTGATGCCATAAAATAGATAAAAACAACATAGATGAACTCTTTACTCTGGTAAGGGAGCAGGAAAATAAACCCATTAAAATATACACTATTTCTGACCATGATGGAATAGTTAATATTAGACATACCCCACATAAACACTTGTAACACTGGGAAAAATATAAAAAGCAACTACTTTCAGGCATTGGACAATGGACTGTGAAGAATGAACAGAGGAAATATTCTGAATTGATCAGAATAAATATTTGAAGAGATAATGGCCATTTAGCTTGTTTTTCTAAATTAATAAAAGATGTAGACCCACAGATCCAAGAGGCTTATTAAAGTCCAAGAATGATAAATATGGCAATCGCACCTGGGCACATGGTTAAACTGCAAAAAAAAAACTAAAAAATAAAAACAAGGAAAAAATCTTCTAAGAAACCTCTTCCAAAACAATTCATATTATATTCAAGGGAAAAATATTACAAACACTAACTCTGATCTCATCAAATGCAGTGAAGGATGGAAGACAAGAAACGGTATCTTTAAAGTGATAAAAGAGAAAAAAAAGTGAACTTAGAAATCCTTATTCAGTCAAAATTTCTTTCAGACTTTTAGTAGAAATAAATATATAATTTTTGACAAAAGTTGAGGCACTAATTATTTTTCTTTATTATAGAAAAAATGTATGTTTAAGGTTAAAGGAAAATAATCAAGGTGGAAGTTGAGATCTCAAGAAAAAAAAATAAAGAGAACTCCAAATAGCAAATATGTGACTGAATATAAAATACTGTTATAATTTTTAAATAGTATTAAATATTTTAAAAATAATAGTAATGCACTCTAGCCTATATAATATACTTAGAAGTAAAATATATGAAAACAATAGCACAGAATGGTGGGGGTGAGGGATGCTATTAGAAAAAATCAAAGGCAGTCCTGATTTTGCAAGCTGAGACTGCAAGGTGACCTTAAATCCAAATATATAAGAAATGAAAAAGATCCCTATTATTTATTTAGTACATTGTGATTTAAAACAATAGTCATTGTTTTGTTAAAGAAGTATGAATATAGTTTGAACAATTGTTCAAATTCTTGCCTTCTTGTCATATGACTTAGGAAATTGTATGAACATCTTTCTGTCTTTTTGAATTCCATAATACTTTCTAAGTATGTGTAGGTTTTCTATACTTTCCCCTTGCACAGTAAATGTCATGAAATATCTCCAAAAGTTCTTTAAAGTTTTGTCACTTACTCTAGGACATCTTTATCCTTTTTGTTACAACATTTATTTAACTTCCCTCATTTATGTGAATAATTCACCTTCACTGAGTTTCTCTGGCTGCACATTAACATCTCTCAAATTGTGTCAGTGTCAACATTCCCATGTTCAGCTATTTCTTCTATCGATATAACTTCATTCTGTTTTATTCAAATTTAATTCCAACATTGTGACTTTTGAATTTTTGCTGCACCTTCAAATTTATTACTCAGTTCCCTCTTTTTGGTCATCCATTTTGTAAAATGACACATGGTTTTATCACTGGAAGACAAAGAAGCAACCCAATCTCATGCTTTCCTGACTGTGCATGAACCAAAAAACAGATGTGCAGTGGGTACTGATCATGAAGCACATTTATTATTTACATAGTCTTTGAGGACTGAGGAGCTAGCTAAGTTTACTGTTTGCTCACAGTTAATATGCTGCAGTATCTAAAATTTAAACTGTAAGTTGGGGCCTAGTGCTATTTAAATCATGGTAACAGAAATTCTTACATAGCAGAGATGTACAAAGCAAGGATTGCCTGTATGCTCTTATTTCTTGTATTGTTATAAATCTTATAAGATTCTTATACTGTATACAGAATGATCTAATATTAACTTATGATAGGTTGTGATAAGAATCTGTATTGCAATCCTTTCAGCACCACTAAAAATGTAATACAAAAATGTATGGCTAAAAATCTCATGTAAGAGTTAAAATGGACTACTAAAAATGTAGTAAATAAAAACTTGATTAATCCATGCAAAGATAGGAAAAGATAAAATTGCAGAGGGTATATAGAGAAAATTAATTGCAAAATGGTAGACAATGCCAATCATGCCATAATTAAATTAAATTCAAATACACTAAACATTACCTTTAAAAGACAGAGATTTCCAAAATGAATATAAATAAAAATATCAAACTTTATGATTTTAACAAGAGACAAAATTTAATTTTACCAGCACAGAAAAATTGAAAGTTAAAGGATGAAAAATGGTGTTCAAAAGATAATGATGATGGCATAACTTACATTAATACCTAATAAGGCAGATATTACCAAAGATAGAGACGTTTTATAATGACAAAAGGATAAATTCAACAGGAAGACATAATAGTCCTAAATGTGTATACATCCCATAGCATAGCTTTAAAATACATATAACAAAAATTAAATATTGATGATTTTAACACTAATTTCTCAGTAAATTACAAAACAAGTAGACAAAATTATTAAGTACATAGAAGATTAAAGCTATCTAATTTTACCTAATTGGTATTTATGGAGAATCATATTCAACAAGTACAGGATATACATTTTAAATGCACAGGAAGTATTCATTGAAATAAACTACAGTGTGGACCATAAAATGAGTTTAAATAAGTTTCAAATAATTAAAATCTATATTACAGTGATTGTAATCTGAACCCAATGGCCATAAAACTATAAAAGATAACTGTAAATTTCCCAAGTATTCAACATTAAACAACTGTATTCTAAATACCTATGGGTCAAAAAATAAAAATCGGAAAGTGTTTTAATGCCAAAATGTTAGTGAAAACAAAACAAACAAAATTTGTGGATGCAATTAAAATGGTGCTTAGAGGGTATTTTTATACCTCAAAGTGTATAGATTAGGAGAAAAAAGGAGACAGTTTTAAAATCAATTATCTACATCTCTGCCACAAGAAGCTGGAAAAAGGAAAGCAAATGGAAAGAAATAAAGTAGAAAGATTAAGATGAGAATAAATAGGAAAATTTCAGAGCATTATAAGCCATAGAATTATAGAAGATATTATTGTGAGTTGGCAGGGTGGAGTTTGTCAGGGGAGGTTTCTCTGAGGAGATGACATTTGATTTAACAACTGGGGGAAAAAGAAGGCAGCAAGAAAAAATATGGAGACAGATCTAATTGGTAACTAGAACAATAGATGCAGAACTCTGAGGGAACAAAAAACCCAATTTTTGAAGCAAGAAGAGCCACTCAATGTGTATGTGCACACACACTTATTCTTGAGATTCTGTGCTCTCCAGACATGTTCCAGACATCTGCTGTCACTACAGCATGGCCCCAGAATGGGTGCATGGGACACACTTCAACCTGACCTGAAGTCTGGAACCAAACTCAATTGACCCATATTTTGAAAGAAGTTTGCACCAGTCATGGGTACATGTATAAGTAAATAGTTTTGTTTTGATAAGCCACTGACATTTGAGGTGACTTTTTATGCAGTATTATTGTAGCAATAATACTCTAATATAAATGACAACTGTGAATGGTAATGATCTGTAATGAAGAGTAGGAATTTAATTATAATTATATAGTATAAGGTGACAGTGAAATATATCACAGTATAGAAAATTCTTAGACTTTGATAAACATGAGAATATCCTTGAAAATTTATTAAAATCTACATTTAATGGCTTATCCCCCAGAAAAAATAATTAATTTCATCTGGCTTGGGGATTATTAATCTATTTTTTTAAAATATTACCCACATTGATCCTGACGCAATTGTTTACCTAAACACATTTGTACTAAGAAAGTAGAATATCAAAATTCATTTTAAAAGCATACCATTTATCTTTCTAGGCTTGAAATGTTTTATTTCTTGGTCAAAAATATATTAGAAGGGAACGTACACTTGGTTCTCTGTTTATTTTTGTTTGGGTAAGCATTTGGTTTCACAAAAGTTAACTCACTATATTTTGATTAATTTGGAATATCTAAGGACAATATTAAAATATCTAATTTTTTTAGAATATTGCTTGGCCTTAGTCATGTCTGATTCTGCTTGTCTGATAAAGTTTTCATGACTGGAATCTAGATTTCAGTTGGCATCCTAGTAGGTGTTCTTCTTTTTTGTCCTTTTGATATTGGGTTAAATTGTCTGGTCAATGTTATTTATCCCATGGCATGAAGGTGTTATGATTTATTCTTATGATATCTATATCCTTAGTTAGGGAAGCAGATTTTGCCCAAAATGTGTTCTTGAAAGTTTAGGGAATACTATGTAGAAATGCAGAAATCTGCTGCTTCTATTTTCTTTTCTTATAAGAAGCCTCTAATTTTGTGTGATAACATTTGAGAAACTTTTTCTTTCTTCCATTTTCTAGCAGCAGAAGATTTGTTTGCTAATTTTTTAAAATAAAATTCCTTGACTTTCAAATTTGAATTTTGGAAAATTAGTCACTGCTAGCAAGATTTTGTGTTCTGTTTTACTGCGTTTCTTTCTCTTTCTATTCTTTATACCATACCACAATATGGGAGGCATATATGCTGAGCTACATACTTAACAACGTCCACAACTGTATCATAGCTTGGTTTCATTGTCTTTCACCATTGACAACATTTAATAATTCTGAATAACAATAAGGTAACAGAATACCAATATTGTACATAGATAATGGAAAGCCTAAGATAGGGATAACAGTTTGCTTTACAATCACTGTGCTTCTCTTTGCTATTTGACAGTTCATGACTAAAGCATTAATCACATCCTCTTTCTGTCCTCCTCAGCTGCGGTTGAGGATAATAAATAGTCATCAAGTGAGGGTCGGTCATTTGAATCTGCAATGTGAAATATAAAGGCCAAAGTATTCTGGGTAATAAAATGTGATTATTGAATTCTTATGAAAATGATAGCACTCTGATGGAAGGGTATTATATTAGTTTAGGTTACAGACCATTGTCATAGATACAAGGAGATATGCGGATATATGCACCTGGGGAAATTAGTATTCATTTTAATAGACTATTCTTCTAAACTCAATTTTCTGCAATAATGTCCACCTAGATCCTTATACTAAGATACAGTTCTGCTCATCATAGTCTCCTTGAAAAGTCTGATTGAATATACTTTCAGTCCTTTTTCTTTGGAGTCTGACTTCAAGAATGTAATGCAATTTCCCACAAATACATCTATTTATTACTGTAATAGATTCTACCTTCCCAAACATCTTGTCAGTACTAAAATTAAGGATGTGCTCATCATTGAAGGTAGAAGGAAACTCCTCTCTGTTAAATATCTCTAAGGCAGGCAGGAGGAAGGAAGGAAGGGAGGGAAGGAGGGAGGAGAGAAAGAAACAAAAAAACAAAGAAAAAGAAAGAAAGATAAAGAAGGAAAAGAAAGGAAGAAGGAAGGAAAGAGAGAGAGAGAGGGAGGGAGGGAAGGAGGAAGAAAGGTTTTCTTTCCATTATTTAGCAAGTTTTATTAGTGTAACTAGCAAAATGGACCAATTTAAATAGCTTAAATCACTACATATTAGTTTAAAATAAAGTGGGTTGGTCATTTATACCTATTATATAAGCACTTAACACTTACTAAGGACTTTTTATGTGCTGGGATCTATTGTATGGCAGTAGTTCATGGTATTTGAACTCCTGATATTTAGCTGTGCACATAAACAACCAGACAAGGATCACATTGTCCAGCTTTCTTACAGACAAGTGTATTTTGTGACCAAATTTGGGCCAGTGGGATATGGTTGAGCAGAACTCACATGGAACTTTTTAAGAACCTTCCTTAAAAGACAGCAGTTGTGAACCCTTCGTCCCCATCTCTCATGTGTTATTCCTTCCTGTAACCTGGGATGTAGATACAAGGGAAGGAGAAGGGGTAAATGTGTTGGATCATGATTTGTTCATGATCCATGGGGAAAGCCTGGGTGTCCAAGTACTTTACAAAGCAGAACTGCCACATCAGCATTGGACTGCTTGATTCCAAATGATCCCAAACTTCTACATGAAAGATAAATGAGCTTGATTGTGTGTTTGCTTATTTTAATTCAGTGTTATTCTAGATCTCTATCATGCTCTGCTGAACACAATTCTAGCTTATATTATACATATAGTATCTCATTTAATGCTCAAATGTAGCTATTCAGTAAGAACCATTAGTATACCTATTCTATATGTGAAGAGACTGAAGTATAGGGGATTGATGAACTTTCCCAAAGTCTTAGAGTTACTGAATAGAACAACCAGGTCTTTATGTCCACGTGGTTTTATTCCAGAGACCATGCTTTTAACAGGTAGAAAATTTGTCTTCCTGCTTGCACCACATACCCATCTGCACTGGGAAGCTATAGACTCATACTTTGTTGGTCTTGCACATCACTATTTCAATGTTCAGAAATGTCAACACCTAAGACAGAAAGGGAAGATATTTCAACTATGATGTAGCTGAGAAATTTCCCTTCAGCTACTCCAGCTTTTTACTGGAACTTTTAACTTTTTTTTATATCTATTGATATACCAATAGATTCATGGCTGTCAACTTCAGCTTTAAAGAAATGGCATTATTTTAGATTCCTGTCTTTCCCCTTGAGCTTGAACATGACATTTAGTACCTGACCATCTGCTAATAATCAATAACCTTTTTCCAAATTCTGAAGAACAACAAGCAATCCAAATAAGGTGCTTGAGATCCTGAAACACAAATACTGTTTTTAAAACAATAATAATTTTATCTTTTAGTGTTTTTTTACAACTATAATGTGTGGCCATTTAAAATATTTCATATAGATGAGCAATATTAACTAAGAAATTGTATCTTTTATTAATGGGCTTAGACTGCATTTCCCCACTATACCCTAATTACTGCTTGTCCTTAGATTTGCACGTGCTCACTTTAGTATCTTCAAGATTTAAAATAATTTATTTTACTACTGTGTCTGAATCTCACATGGGGAGTATCGAAAAGGAAAACTGACCTGGAAGAAGTATAACTATACTGAAGGAAAAATCTAGAGTGCCAGAATTCTTCTCCAACAATGATTATACTAGACTTTTCACCAATTACTATCGCTATCCAGAAGCCCATAATTCAGACCGAATGCTTTAGACCCTGAATGCTTTAGACACACATCTCTCCCATGACTATAATAAGCATGTTTCCCTTGGATATTAAGAAGGGCATACACCTGAGGGCAAGGAAAACAAGTTAAAAAATTGGTGTGACCAGGAAAAGATCTCTTGGAATGAGGTTGTAGTAGTCCCCCCTTACCTGTGATGGTTATGTTCCAAGACCCCCAGTGGATGCCTAAAACTGCAGGTGGTACCAAACCCTATATACTATGTTTTTTTCCTATACATACATACCTATGACAAAGTTTAATTTATAAATTAGGCACGGTAAGAGATTAACAACAATAACTAATAATAAAATACATCAATTATAATACTATACTAATAAAAGTTATATGAATGTGTTTTCTCTCTCTCAAAATATCTTATTGTACAAATTTAATGCCTTTTCCATTTTAACTAAGCACTTATCATGCACTGTGGTTGTAACTTTTGCACTTTGAGATACAACAACAAAACTAGCACAAATTAATTTTTCCTTTTTCACAATTTCCCAGATAGAAGACTTGTTCTTACCATACCTCTTAGCAACCTCAGCATACAATTTTTTTCTTTTCTTATTAAGTTGAGAACTTTCACCTTTTCACTTAAAGGAAGCTTTTTATGGCTTCTCTTTGGCATATTCCAATTGCCAGAACCACTACTTTTGTGCCTTGGGGCCATTATTAAGTTAAATAAGAGTGACTGGAACACAAGCACTGTAGTACCTCCACGGTCAATCTGATAACCAAGATGCTACTAAGTGATGGACAGGCAGGATATGATGGACAAAGGGCTGATTCATAACCCGGATGGGACGGGGTGCGACAGCGAGAGATTTTGTCACGCTACTCAGAGCGGTGTGCAATTTAAAACTTATGAATTGTTTATTTCTGGAATTTTCCATTTAATATTTTCTTGGGCTGCAGTTGACCTCAGTAACTGAAACCTCAGAAAGTAAAATCACATATAAGGGGAGACTACTGTAATAAATTAGTAACCTTCCATGTAGGAAGGAAATAGGAAGAAGTAAAAGCTCAAATTATATATAATGAAAATGTTCAACTTCTACCTTATAAATTTGTGTTGAAATTTCCCAATTCCTTTACCTGTGTGTGTGATAGTATAGACACAGGATTAATTAAAACTCAGTGTGAAAAAGAGAATAGTATTTTACCACCCCTAAAATTCTTGATTCGATCAAGAAATTGCATCCTTTAATTGAATAGGCTGCAATGCAGAGAAACAGTAAGAAATCATGTGTTCCAAGAATGATAGTCATCCTTTTAGCTCCCTCACTCACAGAACAGAACCCAACAGACACTCTAAACATCATGAAACAATGAGCAGAATTGGTAATATCTGTCTTCATATAACATTATTGGTATAAACTGGTTCTTCACTCCTTTCTGTATTGCTCCTTTCTGCACTGGGGAAATTGTTGCCAACTCATCCAGTCATGTTCCCTTGTGGACGTTAGGGGTACGTTTGGATTTCAATACTGTATTTAGGTCTAGATAGCCTGAAGTCGGTGACATTCAAAATCTCACATCAAATCTGAATAAATTCTAACAGGAACTTTCATTCGTTCCCAATATTCTCAAGCATCTCTTTTATTTGTTCTGAACTTAGTGAGGTACTTATATCCCAAGCTTCTGGCTACCAGGTTCCAAGGGCAAAGAGTCTAGGCATACTGACAGTAGTGATTTGGAATTTCTCTGCTATTACCTAACTCACTGACTTTTGGAAGTCAGGTTTTGGCAAGTTTCCTCATCTATAAAACAGAGATGATAATAATGTATTGTTTATCTCACTGATTTCTTGTAAGTATTAAATGCATTAATATGTGGAAAGCTCTAATAAGAGTGCCTGGCACACAATATTCACTCAATAAATGTTAATGATTATTATCATCCACTGAAAGGGATCCCAGAAGTAATGTTGGACGTTCTTTCAAATGAATGGAAACCCATAGGGCAAATGAAAACAGTTAACCCTTTTCCACATAAACCATAGATAGACTTTTCATAATATTCAGCCTTTATTTAATTCAATACTGAAAAAAAATTTTTTTAAAGCAGCTGATGAACTGTTTTAAAAACAGCATGATGAACTGAGGGCATATAGTACATATTTATTTTAATTCGACTATTTAGAATGCGATAATTCAAACTCATCCCTATTTTCCCAGAGTTAATTCATACTTCTTTGATAAGGGAAACTAAAAGTTTTATAATTTATTAGTAACTCTTCAATAAGCTGTCCCAATATTTTAATTTGAGAAAATGCAATTATTCCAGAACTTTCCAGGAAAATATAGGGACCATCTAGTTATGTGCTACATTGTTAAAAAAGAATTATATCCACATATTATATATGGAGAGGAAAATACAACACTTGGCCTTGAATTTCCTGCCTCATTTCTTCTTCTAAAACTTTGCTATTAAAGAATCTCCAAAATCAAAATTCTTACATGTTAATTTGGAAGATAGCATGGTGAACTATTTTTTCTTACGGAAGAAATCAGAGGAAATATATTGACTTCTATTCCATTTATATTATATCTTTTTGTAATTAATGACACAAGAAGCTCTGTATTTGAGGTTTGTACTACTTGCCTGAGGCAAACATTAGTGTTTTGAAAAGATGGTTATCTTTTTCAACCAATCCTGATATTCTCGGTGCATAGCTAGGGCGTGGATATTCCATCATTGCTATCTAGTTAGTGATCAAGTATCAATATATTGCCTCTTAGCTCCAAGTCTGTACTTCATTGCCTGACCTGTAATTATTGAGCTGAATCTGATAAACATTTTTGTCAGACAGCATGATTTTAAACTTTGTCAATAGAGGGCGCTAGAGGGACACCATGGATGAAAGGGTCTAGTCTTCATGGTTCCAGTATCTTCCTCTTGGCATGCTTCTGCAGTGCAAAGCAGTCAACAGTATGTGCTGGCCAGCAGTGTAAAGCTGACCAAAATATGTGGCACCTTCCTGTAGGCAGCTTCTCCCAGTACTCTAGAGGGAAACTTCTAAGCTATTTCCACTGTGAAGCATGAAAAGAAGTTTCTCCATACCTTTGGGAGCCGTGGTTAAACCTTTTGCAGGGAGGTCTGCATCTCAGTTTTGGGCAAGTAGGGGTGTCCTCCACATCTGTTCCTTCTTTACATGCTCTGCCTCAGCTGTAAAGGATGTGGCAGCAGGTCACTCCATATGCTATTCCTGAATTCTTTAGAGTTCTGTTTTCTCCAGAGTAACTAAACCCCAAGGAGAGTTTATAATCTTGTTCAAATTATTATGTGCTTTCTGTCTCTTGATTGGATGCTGACTGATACAGAAGAGGTATGAGGAAGTGGGGTGACCCCAGGAGATAGACCTGACAAGATGGAATTTAGGAACTGGTTTAGTCATGCCCTTGGGCTTGAGCATATTGGGGAGACTCTTGCCAAAAGGAAACAAGGTACTAGTAATCTGTGGCATGTAGCGGCATAACAGTTGGTCAAGATATCACCTGTGGTTGATTGTGCTAAAGCGTCAACTGAATGAAGTCCCTTGGGAGCCCAATGGCTGCTAGACTTCAGTGTATGGTGATAAAAGTGACTACAAAGGCCATGCTGGAATTTCTTGAGTCATAGGAGAGTTTACAGGAAGAAATGACAAGCTCAGGAACTTTAACTCCAACTAAAGTCATACCCTAAGAACCAGATAGCTTCCATGACAGCTCTAAAATACATCTCATTTCTTAGAGCCACAAAATCAAAATTCCAAAATCAAATGCAAAATTTAGTTGAAAGGGTTGCTGAATTCCAAACTCTACATTATCACCATCCCTGCGTGTAAAGTTATAAATAATGACTATGTTAGATGTAGAAATAAGGAGTGCTCTGTCTACTTTATCTTTTCCCTGTTATTTCTATATATTTATAAATATTATTCAATTTCTTTTTATTTCTCTTCCTTTCCTATTCTTTTACAGGGAATGTTGATGACAAGTAAAATGATAATTTATTCCATAGATTACACAATGTCAGGAAGAGATTGCCATTGAATAGTATCACTCAGAAATGGATGCCGTACTTGAAAAGAGTTTTGTTCCTTGCATTTAAAAGAGGATGAGCATGTTGTTTCTACTGGGATAGCTGTGTTGTGTTAGAAAGGGGAATTTTTGTTTTTTTGTATTGCTGTTTTGCAGCGTAAGTATGAGAAGAAAAGTGTGTGCGTGATGATATATTTGGGTTGGCTAACTCAACGTGTATTTCAAACTGCTTATTGTGTGCTTTCCTATACTGCAAAGGCTAAAAAGTTAAAACAAGACAAAACAAAACAAAAATAGTTTTCTAGATTCCCTTGAAGTATCTAGATGAGATTTGGTTTGCTGAATCAATTTCACTTCTGAGAAACATTAGCTGCTTCAGAGGAAAGCAGAGATGGCAGGTTCTGGATACGGCTCATCTTGCCGGAGCTTTCTGATTGGGCAGGCAATTACCTGATTGTGGCAGAAGCAGTGGATCCCTTACGGACCCAGTTGTATATTGTGGGCTTTGGAAGTCATTACTAAAACTCAGCCTAAGTTCTGTTCCTTAGGCATCCCAAATATTTTGGAAGCTATCAGTATCCTTTAATAAATCCCCATATGCTTAACCATTCTGGGATAGGGTCAGAATCTGTTTTCTGTAAATGACTGGAGAGCAAAGATGTGACATGTGAATGTATGCCTAAATTTATAATCTGTCTTCCGTCACGTTCTAGGGCACTCTTAGCATTTTCTAGGGAGTCTATTGATGCTTTCTCTGCTTGTCTGCGTGAGTTTTCCCTCTGCATCAACCCTCTTCTAATGCCTAATCCTCCTCATGCCTAATTTAATTCCTCATTTATATAGATTGCCTGGGGGTTAGGTCTGTAAGGCTTGTCAAATACTTTGGTCATTATGAACTCTGTGCCATATTGCTTTGGAAGACCTGATTCTTAAGAACCATTACTTCCATCATCAAACCCTTGTATTTTCAAATCGGAACGTAGGCTTTCATAACTATTGTTTATGATGTGGTCTTCAAGATACAGTTTGAAGTCAACAATATACACTAAAACACAGAGATCATAAGTGTTCAGTTTGATGAATTTTTGACAATTGTGAACACCCATGTAAGCACCATGAAAAAGTTACAGATATTTTCATCACTCCAGAAATTTTCCTCACGTCTTTTTCATTTACCTCCAAATCCCCACCATCATCATGGCCACTGTTTTGATTTCCATTGTCATAATTTAGTTTTGCTTTTTCTTGCCCTTAAAATAAATGCTATCATACAATATGATGTATTCTTTTGTCTCTGGCTTCTTCCTTTCAACATGTTTTTGAACATCCATGTGGTAGCAGGTGTCATTTTATTTCTTTTTATTGCTGAGTAGTATTCCATGGTATGAATATATGAAAATTTGTTTATTTCATTCTGCTGTTGGATATTTGGGTGTTTACAGTTTGGGGTTGTGTGAATAAAGATGGTATAACCAGTTTTGTGGATATTTTTCTAGGGTCAATTAAACAAGTCCTTCTGAAATAAGCTTTTAAATAGGGCAAGGCAATGTCTGCTAAAGTCTGGTCAGGGTAACTGGAAGGTGAGAGATGGATTGAAGTACCAAAAGCTGAGAGAGCAAGAGAGCAAAGGGAACTCCATGACAGCTCTACAAGCTGGCCTCAAGGCTGCAAATCACAAAGGGATGTCCAGAATCTCTCATGATACAATAGTTCATTGTAAATAACTGATCCTTTGATTAGTATAACTACTACCATATGGTAGGTGTTCAATAAAATGATTTTGAACATCAAGTTAATGCATCAGATCAATCTTATATTGTTATACATTTCAGGTTTGAAAATTCCATCATCTTACCTTTAATTTTTTTCTGAAAATTATTTTCTTTTTTTTGAATTTTTCTATTTTATTTTATTTATTTTTTTATACAGCAGGTTCTTTTAGTTATCTATTTTATACATAATAGTATATATATGTCAATCCCAATCTCCCAATTCATCCCACCCCCACCACCCCACCACCTTCCCCCCTTGGTGTCCATACATTTGCTCTCTACATCTGTGTCTCTATTTCTGCCCTACAAACCAGTTCATCTGTACCATTTCCCTAAGTTCCATATATATGCGTTAATATTTGATACTTGTTTTTCTCTTTCTGACTTACTTCACTCTGTATGACAGTCTCTAGGTCCATGCATGTCTCTACAAATGACCCAATTATGTTCCTTTTTATGGCTGAGTAATATTCCATTGTATATATGTACCACATCTTCTTTATCCATTCATCTGTTCAGGGGCATTTAGGTTGCTTCCATGACCTGGCTATTGTAAATAGTGCTGCAATGAACATTGGGGTGCATGAGTCTTTTTGAATTATAGTTTTCTCTGGGTATATGCCCAGTAGTGGGATTGCTGGATCATATGGTAATTCTATTTTTAGTTTTTTAAGGAACCTCCATACTGTTCTCCATAGTGGCTGTATCAATTTATATCCCCACTAACAGTGCAAGAGAATTCTCTTTTCTCCACACCCTCTCCAGCATTTGTTGTTGGTAGATTTTCTGATGATGCCCATTCTAACTGGTGCGAGGTGATACCTCATTGTAGTTTTGACTTGCATTTCTCCAATAATTAGTGATGTTGAGCAGCTTTTCATGTGCTTCTTGGCAATCAGCATGGCTTCTTTGGAAAAATGTCTGTTTAGGTCTTCTGCCCATTTTTTGATTGGGTTGTTTGTATTTTTAATATTGAGGTGCATGAACTGTTTATATATTTTGGAGATTAATCCTTTGTCTGTTGATTCATTTGCAAATATTTTCTCCCATTCTGAGGGTTGTCTTTTTGTTTTGTTTATAGTTTCCTTTGCTGTGCAAAAGCTTTTATGTTTCATTACATCCCATTTGTTTATTTTTGTTTTTATTTCCATTACTCTAGGAGGTGGATCAAAAGAGATCGTGCTGTGATTTTTGTCAAAGTATGTTCTTCCTCTGATTTCCTCTAAGAGTTTTATAGCGTTCGGTCTTACATTTAGGCCTTTAATCCATTTTGAGTTTATTTTGTGTATGGTGTTAGGGAGTGTTCTAATTTCATTCTTTTACATGTAGCTGTCAGGTTTTCTCAGCACCACTTATTGAAGAGACTGTCGTTTCTCCATTGTATATCCTTGCATCCTTTGTCATAGATTAGTTGACCGTAGGTGCATGGGTTTATCTCTGGGCTTTCTATCCTGTTCCATTGATCTATATTTCTGTTTTTGTGCCAGTACCATACTGTCTTGATTACTGTAGCTTTGTAGAATAGTCTGAAGTCAGGGACTCTGATTCCTCAAGCTCCATTTTTTTCCCTCAAGACTGCTTGGTTATTTGGGGTCTTTTGTGTCTCCATACAGACTAACATTTTTGGCTCTGGTTCTGTAAAAAATGCCGTTGGTAATTTGATTGCTTTGAATCTGTAGATTGCTTTAGGTAGTATAGTCATTTTCACAATATTGATTCTTCCAATCCAAGAACATGGTATATCTCTCCATCTGTTTGTGTTATCTTTGATTTCTTTCATCAGTGTCATAGTTTTCTGAGTACAGGTCTTTTACATCCTTAAGTGGGTTTATTCCTAGGTATTCTTTTTGCTGCAATGGTAAATGGGATTGTTTCCTTAATTTCTCTTTCTGATCTTTTGTTGCTTGTTTATAGGAATACAAGAGATTTCTATGCATTAATTTTGTACTCTGAAACTACCAAATTCATTGATTAGCTCTAGTAGTTTTCTGGTGGTATCTTTAGGATTCTCTATGTATAATATTATGTCATCTGCAAACCATGACTGTTTTACTTCTTTTTTTCTAATTTGTATTCCTTTTATTTCTTTTTCTTTTCTGATTGCCATGGCTAGGACTTCTATAACTATGTTGAATAATAATGGTGAGAGTGGACATTCTTGTCTTTTTCCTGATCACAGAAGAAATACTTTCAGTTTTTCACCATTGAGAATGATGTTTGCTGTGTGTTTGTTGTATATGACCTTTATTATGTTGAGGTAGGTTCCCTCTATGCCCACTTTCTGGAGAGTTTTTATCACAAATGGGTGTTGAATTGTGTCAAAAGCTTTTTCTGCATCTATCGAGATGATCAAATGGTTTTTATTCTTCAATTTATTAATATGGTGTGTCACATTGATTGATTTGCATATATTGAAGAATCCTTGCATCCCTGGGATAAATCCCACTTGGTCATGGTATGTGATCCTTTTAATGTGTTGTTGGATTCTGTTTACTAGTATTTTGTTGAGGATTTTTGCATGTATATTCATCAGTGATATTGGTCTGTAATTTTCTTTTTTTGTAGTATCTCTGGTTTTGGTATCAGGTGATGGTGGCCTCGTAGAATGAGTTTGGGAGTATTCCTTCCTCTGCAAGTTTTTGGAAGATTTTGAGAAGGATGGGTGTTAGCTCTTCTCTAAATGTTTGATAGAATTCACCTGTGAAGCCATCTGGTCCTGGACTTTTGTTTGTTGGAAGATTTTTAATCACAGTTTCAATTTCATTACTTGTGATTGGTCTGTTCATATTTTCTATTTCTTCCTGGTTCAGTCTTAAAGGTTATACCTTTTAAAGAATTTATCCATTTCTTCCAGGTTGTCCATTTTATTGGCATAGATTTGTTTGTAGTAGTCTCTTATGATGCTTTGTGTTTCTGTGGTGTCTATTGTAACTTCTCCTTTTTCATTTCTAATTTTATTGATTTGAGTCCTCTCCCTCTTTTTCTTGACAAGTCTGGCAAAAGGTTTATCAATTTTGTTTATCTTCTCAAAGAACCAGCTTTTAATTTTATTGATCTTTGCTATTGTTTCCTTTGTTTCTATTTCATTAATTTCTGCTCTGATCTTCATGATTTCTTTCCTTCTACTAACTTTTGCTTTTGTTTGTTCTTCTTTCTCTAGTTCCTTTAGGTGTAAGGTTAGATAGTTTATTTGAGATTTTTCTTGGTTCTTTATTGCTATAAACTTCCCTCTTAGAACTGCTTTTGCTGCATCTCATAGGTTTTGGATTATCATGTTTTCATTGTAATTTGTCTCTAGGAATTTTTAAATTTCCTCTTTGATTTCTTCAGTGATCTTTTGGTTATTTAGTAACGTTTTGCTTAGCCTCCATATGCTTGTGTTTTTTACGTTTTTTTCCATGTAATTGATTTCTAATCTCATAGCATTGTGGTCGGAAAAGATGCTTGATATGATTTCAATTTTCTTAAACTTACCGAGGCTTGATTTGTGACTGAAGATGTTATCTCTCCTGGAGAATAGTCTGTGTGCACTTGAGAAGAAAGTTTAATCTGCTGTTTTTTGGATAGAATGTCCTATAAATATCAATTAAATCTATCTGGTCTATTGTGTCATTTAAAGCTTGTGTTTCCTTATTAATTTTCTGTTTAGATGATCTGTCCGTTGGTGTAAGTGAGATGTTAAAGTCCCCCACTATTTTTGTGTTACTGTTGATATCCTCTTTTATAGCTGTTAGCATTTGCCTTATATATTGAGGTGCTCCTATATGTTGGGTACATATGTATTTATAATTGTTATATCTTCTTCTTGGATTGATCATTATGTAGTGCCCTTCCTTGTCTCTTGTAACATTCTTTATTTTAGTCTATTTTATGTGACAGGAGTATTGCTACTACAGATTTCTTTTGATTTCCATTTGCATGCAATATCTTTTTCAATCCCCTTACTTTCAGTCTGTATATGTCCCTAGGCCTGAAGTGGGTCTCTTGTAAACAGCATGTATATGGGTCTTGTTTTTGTATCCATTCTGAGAGCCTGTGTCTTTTGGCTGGAGCATTTAATCCATTCATGTTTAAGGTAATTATTGATATGTATGTTCCTATTACCATTTTCTTAATTGTTATGGGTTTGTTTTTGTATGTCCTTTTCTTCTCTTGTGTTTCCCACTTAGAGAAGTTCCTTTAGCATTTTTTGTTGATCTGGTTTGGTGATGCTGAATTCTCTTAGCTTTTGCTTGTCCGTAAAGCTTTTTACTTCTCCATTGAATCTGAATGAGGTCCTTGCCATGTAGAGTAATCTTGGATGTAGTTTCTTCCCTTTCCTCACTTTAAATATGTCATGCCACTCCCTTCTGGCTTGTAGAGTTTCTGCTGAGAAATCAGCTGTTAACCTTATGTGAGTTCCCTTGTATATTATTTGTCATTTTTCCCGTGTTGCTTTCAATAATTTTTCTTTTTTTTAATTTTTGTCAATTTGATTACTATGTGTCTTGGCATGTTTCTCTTTGGTTTATCCTACCTGGGACTCTCTGTGCTTCCTGAACTTGGGTGGCTATTTCCTTTCCCATGTTAGGGAAGTTTTCAACTATAATCTTTTCAAATATTTTCTCAGGTCCTTTCTCTATCTCTTCTCCTTCTGGTACCCCCTATAATATGAATGTTGTTGCATTTAATGTCCCAGAGGTCTCTTAGGCTGTCTTCATTTCTTTTCATTCTTTTTTCTTTATTCTGTTCCATGGCAGTGTATTCCACCATTCTGTCTTCCAGGTCACTTATCCATTCTTTTGCCTCAGTTATTCTGCTATTGATTCCTTCTGGTGTATTTTGCATTTCAATTATTGTATTGTTCATTTCTGTTTGTTTGCTCTTTAATTCTTCTAGGTGTTTGTTCTTTAATTCTTCTATGTCTTTGTTAAACATTTCTTGCATCTTCTCGATCTTTGCCTCCATTCTTTTTCTGAGGTGCTGGATCATCTATACTATCATTATTTTGAGTTCTTTTTCTGCCTGTCTCCACTTCATACAGTTGTTTTTCTGGGGTTTTATGTTGTTCTTTCGTCTGGTACAAAGTCCTCTGCCTTTTCATTTTGTCTATCTTTCTGTGAATGTGGTTTTCCTTCCACAGACTGCAGAATTATAGTTCTTTTTGCTTCTGCTGTCTGCCCTCTCTGAATATTATTTTCTCTTTAAAAAACGTTTTTAAATCAGTTTTTAGGTCGAATGGTATTTCAGAATAAATGGTATTAAAAACAAAAAGGGCAACTCTATTATTTCCTCTATTCTGAATTTAAATAATTTCTTCTGTAAACTCTTGCTTTTTTCCCATTATTCTACTTTAATCAAGATTTCAATCTGACCTTTCTGAGGAATATTCTATCCCTGACCTTTCCTTTGCTCTCTTACAAAAGCAAAATATATATTATCAGTAATTTTCTTTTTCTCATTTCTCTTTCTTCAATAACACTTTCCCAAAGATATGAAAGTTTGTACAATTTATCCAAGTTCATTTAATACCATTAATAAATATATCACAACTTACTATCTTCCAGGCAGTTTCAAGTCTCTGCTATATATTAATCCTCACAACCACCCAATCTGGGTAAAAATGGCTGTCATATGGACATTATCCAGCATGGCAATGGTAATAAACAATATAAAAATAATTTTAATCTAATCTAGTCCTGGGATTAGCAATAAAAATAGATATAGGAACAAGCACAATTTTGTACATCATATTATCAAAACTATGCTAAAAGTATCTGAGCAATAATTTAAGCACATTATGTATACAGAAACAGTGTGTAAATGGTAATAAGTGTTTTGATTAACCACCAATATATTATGGAATAAACTGTGGAATAAGGTAGAAAAAATGTCATATGATAGCAAAAAAGTTGGCTAGGCATAAATGATAATGAAACAACTATATAAACCAGGGCTTTTTTCTTCTTCACACAATTTCAGGGTTATTACTAGTTTTCCCATGAGGAGTATGCATGCATAATGTAGAATATATAATGACTTTCGTAATAAAATTTTGTTTTGTTACAAGTTAAATGACTGCATATATATATATACACATACATATATATATATACATATATATATGACATGAGGAGTAAGAGGACGCTGTTAATTTATCACTAGAGTTTTTGGTATTGGAAGTGTGAAAACTCAGAAAGCATCTATCATAGTGTTTTGCTAGTAAAATCATTGGAGAATTTATTCTTCACAATTTCAAAAAGCTGTTAATTCACTTTCCTTAGTTGTAGAGATAGGTACAGATGAGGTGTTTCATTGTTTATTCTTTTTTTTTTTTTTTTTTTGGTACACGGGCCTCTCACTGCTGTGGCCTCTCCCGTTGCACAGCGCAGGCTCCGGACGTGCAGGCCCAGCGGCCACGGCCCACGGGCCCAGCTGCTCCGCGGCATGTGGGATCCTCCTGGACCGGGGCACGAACCCGCGTCCCCTACATTGGCAGGCGGACCCCCAACCACTACGCCACCAGGGAAGCCCTCATTGTTTATTCTTTTTTTTTTTTTTTTTGTGGTACGCGGGCCTCTCACTGTTTTGGCCTCTCCCGTTGCGGAGCACAGGCTCTGGACGCGCACGCTCAGCGACCATAGCTCACGGGCCCAGCCACTCTGTGGCATGTGGGATCTTCCCGGACCGGGGCACGAACCCGTGTCCCCTGCATTGGCAGGCGGACTCTCAACCACTGCGCCACCAGGGAAGCCCTCATTGTTTATTCTTTATTGTTGTACTTAAAGTATATAGCCACAAAGAGACGTAAGTTGGAGGCAAAACTGTATTTGGATACTATTTACTTGCTTATGTTCTCTCTCTGGGCAGCCAAATATTAGTTCAACAATCAAGGAAAAGAGACTCATGGAGAAAAGACTCATATCTATATTTAATGGAAATTAGAATAAGGATTTAGTTTGACTTGTGACTTGTATGACTATTTTTTTAATGGTTGACGGAAAAGTACAGAAAGGAAAGTTATTCTATCTACCTATTTAGACATCCAGTTTTATTAATGCATATTTTCATAGCTTTCACCCCAAAAGATATCCAACAGGTGCTAGCTCTTCTTCTGTTGTAAAGAAAAACCATTCTTGTTTGTTTTGATAGAGCTTAAATCAGTCTTCCTCCAGAAACCTCACCAGAACAGCAATGAAATTATCTCATTTTATGTTAATAAGGGTACACACACAAACACACACACTCACACACACACACAGACTAAAAATATAGAAGGGAAGAAAACAACAAAAATTATGGAGGTAGAAAACAGGGAGATAGGCAATATTGGTTTTGCATATCTGAACAATTTTGAAACATAAGTCTTCTGAGTAGGAAGCCAGGATGCAACTTGATTTCTTACATAGAAACCTACAAAGTTCCTAAGTTGTGTAGTGCTAATTTCACATTCACATCACTTATATGAATTCCTTGACAATGGATGAGTTTCAAGATTCAAATCTTACTTTTGGATTTTAGGGAGTTAATATGGTACATATACTACATATTATGCAATACACACGTTAATATTGCAATAAACATAAATATGCATAGTGAGAATAAAAGAAAGACTACATAGAGTCTAGTAAGGTCACATTTTGCTCCAAACAAATTACCATAAATAAATAAGTGAAGGAAACAAACAAATGAAAAATCTGCACATTTTGGATCAATAGGTAAGGTGTGTCTCTGACTGTATAGAAAGGTAGTATTCAAAACAGGATGACTGGCCAAAGCACTTTGAAAGCATTAGAATGCCAAATTTCCTGCCCCATTCTCTTCAGTTACGCAACCGATCTTCCCTACTCTGAAGCAGACAGAAAACTTATTTTTTAGAGATGATAAATTAGAGGCATTTCATTTTAGGAACACTAGAGATACCTGAGATTGAGAGAATAATTGATAATAGGAAATCAGTGAGAAGTTGTAACACAAGCTATGCAGTCAACATTCAAAGGGGGAATTACTTCCAACCTAGAATACTATACTCACCTTAGCAGTCAGTAAAATAAGGGTAGAATAAAGACATTTTCAGACAGGTAAGATATCAAAACATTTTCTATTTTCAGGAAGTTACAGGGGGATAAGTGCAACAAAATGAGAGAATATAAAATGATAGCACATAGATTATGGAATCAGGGGATGAAATAAAGAGACCAAAGGAAGTAATCACCAGGTTGATGGTAAAGGGATTTAGGAGCATGAAAGTTGTGCAAACAAACCTCGGGGAGTAACCTATTTAGTAGGTCAGAGGTTCTAGATATATCTACAAGATTATAAACAATAATCCTTGATAGTTTTGAATATGTTGTTTATACTTCCATTGAACTACTGGGGTGTGACTTGGTTTTACTTGTGGAAGAAAAGGGATGTTATCCCAGTGCAGTACCTGTCTCTCCTGTGAACAGTCATAATACAGATAATATGTAGTCACAAATTATGAAATAATTATTTTTGTGGAAACGGGTAAGCAGAAGTATGATGGATGGGAGAGGAATAAGGGTTGGGAAGGAGTGCAGAATTATTATTTTTCCAGCATAAAAGTGAAAAAAATTAGTCATGTTATTCTAAGATAGAGATATACAAAAAGAAGAAAACTAAAATTATTTAAAGTGGTTACTTACAGTGAGCAGGAAATGTGGAAGGATCACAGGAGATTGCTTTTTCCCTTTAAATCTTTGTGGAATTATTTGATTTTAAATTCTGTGCATCTATACCATTGTTAAAAATATGTGCTACATTTCTTAAAAAAGAAGGTGACTTTAAGTAAAGAAAACAGGGCATAAAGATACAGTACAGGACTAGCCAGGCTCAGCGTTGCTAGGCAGACACAGGATTTATGAGAGGAATAATGAGGAGAAAACCTGGGAAGATAGTTTGGGACTCATTCTGTAAGATGCATGTCTGTGTTAGAAAAGTTTGTTTTAAATGCTATAGGCAGTAAGAATCGGAGAAGGACTTTATATGGAATGTATTCAAACTTCCTAGGCCTCCCATACTTTGCTCCCTGAAGAGCGGAAGCACTGTTCTCTCATGTCAGCAAGTACTGATTTAGCAGACACATTTTCCATTTATATATTAAGATCTTCTTTCTGGTTACTAATAACTTTAGGGAATGAGGTATAGGGGGAAGCAAAACAATATTATAATATAATATTGTATTGACCAAAATATTTACCTTAAGGCTTTGGAGATTCTTTTGGGAAGCTCCACATACCCCTGTGCCAGGGTGTCTCCATTCAATTCTCTACTCTTTGATTATGCAAGTGCTTCAAGTACTGTAAGCACAGAATCAATTATCAGTCTTTGTTCGCTCAAATCTGTTCTGCAAATTACATCTGCCTACTTAAGTTAAACCCCCTCTCTGGACCTGCAAAAAAATGGCTGAACAATGTCCCTGAATATTCTCTTTAACTACAGGTTCTCAAACATTAAAGCACATAAGAATCAATTGGGAATCTTATTTAAAATGCAAATTGCAGAGCCCCATCTCAAGAGATTCTGATTCAGTAATTCTGCTCTGATACTCAGCACTCAATCAGGTCTCTCTTCTCTCTCTCAGAACCAACCACTATACTTTTTCAGGTGGATTAAAGACAATATTTGGGTGGGGGGAGGAAACAAACTAAATCCCTGTTATGCTCTTATGCTTCTTTGGGCAGTGGCATTCTCTCTGGCAAATTCTTGCTCTCTTGCAGTGAGAATAGGAGGAATATTATTAGTGTTTTTTGGCAGATAGATTCTCTACTTTGACTATGAACTGAAGCTGGATACCTGATAGGGAAGAACAATGTTTAAAATAACACATTTTTTTTACTTCATCATTGAACCCCAAAGAAGCAGCAGAAAATGGATCATGCAATGACTTCTTGTCCAATATCATCTGGGTTACAATTACATATCAATGTCCTATCTTTGAAGACAAACTTGTAAAATAGGTATAGAATTTCTTGGGGAGAGAGAGGTTCTGTAACATCCTAAACCATAGTATTCCTTCATATTATAACATTCTTATAGTATAACTAAATTGGAGAACTCAATTTATGGGGTTATTCATATAGTTTGAACAACCTCAAAATTGTCATACTGAGCAAAGTAAGTCAGACCAAGAAAGACAAATATCATATGATATTGCTTATATGTGGAATCTAAAAAAAATTGTACAAATGAACTTATTTACAGAAATAGAGTCACACATGTAGAAAGCAAACTTATGGTTACCAAGGGGGAAGGGGGAGAGATAAATTGGGAGATTGGGATTGACATATACACACTACTATATATAAAATAGATAACTAATAAGAACCTATTGTATAGCACAGGGAACTCGGCTCAATGCTCTGTAATGACCTGTATGGGAAAAGAATCTAAAAAAGAGTAGATATATGTATATGTATAACTGATTCCATTTGCTGTACAACAGAAACTACCACAACATTGTAAATCAACTATTTTCCAATAAAAATTAATTTAAAAAAAAAATCCTACCACCCTCAAAGAAAAAATTCATATGAACAAGTTCTTTTCCTCATGCAAAATAATTGACAGTTGCAAAGACAGTATTACAATCTTTTTGAAATAGTTTAGCAGAAAATTAAACTTGAGAAGAAATTAAGAGCATGTGGGAACTGAATCTACAGGGAGCAAAAATAAAAGGTTTCAAAAAGTGCTTCTTTGCAAATACAATGAGACATTTCCTTAATTAAAAAAAAAGAAAAAGAAAAAAAAGGCAGTCATCAAACAATGTAGAGTACTCCAGATAATTTGGGGTCAACTAATTAGTTTGCTAATTAGTAACTTCTCAGCAAATTTCAGTTCCACATTTCGTTGTTTCTTAGCAGTTGACTAAACAGTATCCCAGAAATGACCCAGAAGGTAGAGCAAAGCTGTGGGGAAATCTTTCCATAGTTTCTCTTTGTGATCATGTGGCTTACTGAGCAAAGGAGATGTGATGGTCCAAATAGGGATGTGCTTCAAGTTCAAAACACACACAGGCTTTGGAAGACTTATTATGAAAAAAAAAAGTATACTATGTCATTAATCATTTTTATTATATGCTGAAAAGATAATGGATATATATTATCCATTTTGGGTATATTGGATTAAATAAAATACATTCTTAAAATTAATGTATTTGTCTTTAATTTTGGTAAGTATGGCAACTAGACAATATAAAGTTACATACATGGCTTGCATTATATTTCTATTGAGCAATGGCTTTATAAAGATCACATAGAAATGAGCCCCTTTCATGTTACAACTTGAAATGATATTAACAGCACCTCCAGTCATGTTTGTTCATTCTTCCTATCATTTTATCCTGATGGTGCAGTTTGAAAAACAGACAGCAGCTGCAGTAGAGGTGCAGGTAGCAGCAGTTATATCCTGTCCTTCCCTGTCTGCCTATCTTTCTCCTCTCCTTTGGGTTAGTCCCCAGCCCTGCCCTTGCCCTTAAAAAAAAAAAAATGTCATGAAAAACCTAGGGGTGAAACAGGAATAAAGACACAGACTTACTAGAGAATGGACTTGAGGCTATGGGGAGGGGGAAGTGTAAACGGTGACAAAGCGATAAAGAGGCATGGACATATATACACTACCAAACGTAAGGTAGATAGCTAGTGGGAAGCAGCCACATAGCACAGGGAGATCAGCTCGGTGCTTTGTGACCGCCTGGAGGGGTGGGATAGGGAGGGTGGGAGGGAGGGAGACGCAAGCGGGAAGAGATATGGGAATATATGTATATATATAACTGATTCATTTTGTTGTGAAGCTGAAACTAACATACCATTGTAAAGCAATTATACTCCAATAAAAAAAAAAAAAAAAAAAAAAGAACTGACCTGTTCTTTGTCTCTCCCCTTGGAAATGATGCTTTTGTCCTAGCTTCTGTCCTTAAATGACTCTTCTTTCTGGATGTTCTGCAAAAACTGTTTCCACAAACTTCAAGGAAAAAAAAAAAAGGCTAAATTCAGTTTTATTTTCACTCTGAGCAAGATTCTAATAAAAAGACAAGAAAAATATCAGCTATTCTTAATCATAATTGCAACAAATTGATATTTAGTTTGCACATTTTTATTTGTCTAATATATCAGTGTATCAGGCTTAACTGAATTGGCAGAATATCTAGAACTCCTAATTGCAGGGATAAAATGTATGAAAGACTGAGAAGAGATTTTTTTTTCCCTAGGAAGAAGTGGTTTGCTAAGCAAATTAATAATGTAAAAGTTTTTCAGAGCTAATTACAGTCCTTTCTTACTTGATCATTAAAGCAGTTTCCCTCTGCTAGGCAATATTTTGTTAACCTAGTTTAGTTACAGTGTGAAGTAATAAAACGGAATTTTTAAAAATATGGCCTATTATTCTGTCATTGTTTTTTTATTCATAATGAAACTTGCTAAAATTATAAAACATAAATTAGACTTTAAAAAAGTTACCTGACTTTTATCAAAATGCTACTTCTTAAAAAAAAAAAAAAAACCTCAGAATAAAATTGCAAGTTGTAAGTTTTGTTGAATGCTTAACCAGAATTTGAATATCTTGTCTTGCAGTATACCCTGAGGTTTGGGCAAAATGTGACTTCAAGATATATACCTGAATAATGAAGATTTAAATGTACTTTTACCTTCAAACATAATACAAAGAAACGTAACTCTGAAATAACATGCATTTTCCTGCATCTTCTTTTCAGCTGTAATTTAGACCAATATGCAAAACGCATATATAAAATGCGAAATCATCATGTTTCAATGCATACAATAATTTCTTCTCTGTCGTTATAATTGCTAATCCTGCAATAATTTTGGCAGCTGGAAAGAATCTCACTAGAGTCTCCCTGAACTGCTCAGAATACTGTGATTTGATAATAGAGAGTTACAGAGAAGCATAAGAAACTGATCTTAGCATGAAATTCCCTGACATGACTCAAGTCAGGCTAGTAATTTAGCACTGAAGGCTGGCCTGGAGCTTAAGGAAGAAGCTGTCACTCCAGGTGGTATATAGTAGGCAGGCTGCCACTGGGGGTATCACAGTTTCCGGTGCACTGTGTTACAAGGGCATGCAAACTTGTCAAACCAATTATTGTAGAGCTCAGAAGCAAGATGATCAAAGTCCTGTGGGTGGTGGCACGATGGGCCTGAGGCATCCGTCCATTCTGAGTTGGACAGCTGCCTATTGCAAAGGTAGAGTATAGGACTCACTCCCCAAGGAAGACTGACTGGCCAATACTGGGTAGGCAGGTTGCTTGAGTCCTGTCCAAGTTCACAATTGTCTATTCCTTACTCACTGTCTTGGCTTGACCAAATTTGAGGCAGGCCTCTCTCCTCCCCATAGGCCTCTGAACTTTGGCTCACCCCCGAACACTGGCTTTTAAGCAAGCACTAAGGAGCAAAACATGCTCATTCCAAGAACTGCCTAAGCACAGAGAGAAACATTTCCTGTTGAACTGCCCCAATCATCAGGCTGTCTGCTGACCCCTATCCACTTGCCCAATTTCCCCTCCAAATTCCTCCCATCCCTACTTACTCTTCCATATAAAAGAAAAGCCTTTTTTTTTTTGAGATGTTTGCAGATGCTGAGATCAATGTGTTCTCCCTATTGCAATAGTCTTTTGGAATAAATCCTTACTTTATCTTAGTCTGGATTTATTTGTTCTTTGACCGTCTCAGTGATGGGTCTGCCTCATCTTTCCTTGCTCCCACTATTCTCTTGTCTCACTTGCCTTCTTGTCATAATCCATAGCCACCCTGAATGAGTAGCAAATCCAGGAATAAAATTATTTATTTTAGGTCTGAACTATTTCTGCATATTCTTTAATTCTGCCTGGGAAAGCCCTCAAAATCATTTCTCTTTGTTTTCCTGGAAAATCCTTCCTTCACTAGGTCTCAGCTTATAACCTTTAGAAAGTGTCCTCTGATGCATGTGATTGATTAAATACCTGTTTTTTTGTTGTTCTCAAAGCATTTTATGCTTAACCCGACTGTAGTCATTCCCTCACTGCATTACAAATGCCTGTTTCCTTACATCTGCCCTCCTAATCTCCCTAAGGGCCAGGCCAGTGTCTTATTCATCATCTCTCAGCACCTAGCATAGAGCCTACCACATAGTAGTTGCTCATTAATATTTGCTCTAAAAATTACCAAATAAATGAAATAATGAATGCCCAGAAACCCTCCCCCCAATTCACTAGAAAACTAGCATGCCCAATTAACCAAAGCAGAAGACAAATTCCATAAGAAAAATCTGTACATCAATGGCCAAGGGATCTGCAAAAGTAACACTTTTAGGTCCACAGCAGCAAGACTGTGTTGCAATCAACCCTATAATGTGATTTGACTGAGGCCATGTAAGCAGTCACTGCCCAGGTTCATCCTGACTCAGAAACTAAGCAGAACCTTAATTCTGCAGCTCAGGGTGGTGGCAGGAGATGAGCAAATCAGGGGAAGGCACAGAGACGGGAAAGTCCAGTCCTCCTTATTTTCATTCGTAACTTAACATCATGTTACATGCTATCTTCACCAGCCTGAATACCACTCTAAAGCTATTTCATACCTGCTTATTTTAATTTCCTGTTTTCATCTCTCCAGTATTCCATCTACCTTTGATCCATTCAAAGATATGTGGACAATTCTCAATCTTTATTATATTTATTTTTTCCTATCTAAGTGGAATCCCCAGCCTATGCCTTTTCCTTTTTAAATTAGTTTAACAGAGAACCAGTGTTGGGAAACATTTTGTAATTTTAAACTTCTGAATAAAACCTTATAAACTTTTAATGGATTCACCACCCAAGAGACTGCTTTTATTACAGTACCAAAATAATGCAGATTGCAAAGCTACACAATGATAAGATTGGCAAAAGGTTTTGGATGAGTTCTTTAAACTGATTAAACTGGCTCACCTGTTTTTGAAGTTCACTCAGTATGTGTTTCATCTATTTAGTCAGGTAACAATTGCCTCGTTTAATTGCATTAGTGCGTGATTCTCTGAGTAGGGCAAACAAGATGTGCCTTTAAAGAGAATAATGTCTCAAAATGTTTTTTTATTCCATTTGAAGATAATACATATAAAGTTTTAATATAATGACTACCAAAAGTTTTTTCAAAAATTAACTCTAGGCATCTGATTATTATTAGATTTAATGATCTATAATATATTGTTGAAAGTAACTTTAAAATATCATAAAAAATAAATACAAACTATAGAGCAATAATGAAATTCCAAAAGGGAACATGCTTATAAAATAGAATTTTGAATATTGAGTCATAAGTTGAATTGCTCACCATGAGCTTTATTTTGTTCCAATAGGCTATATTTTGGGTTATATTTTTGTTGTTGTTGTTAACGTTATCTTGGGACAAAACAATCTCACAAAGAAATGTGATTATTTGGGTTTAGTATGAAATCTTTTTATGATCTGAGTTTACTATAATGTATCATGCAATTAATACTAATTATTGGTATTATTAGTATGTTTTCTCTTTCTTTTTCTCCTAGTTTATGTATTAGCCTATTGGTTTGCAAACTGGACCCCTTAGAGGCAAAACTGAAGAAGGATGCAGACCACTCCAGAGTGCAGGCGGCAGGTTTAATAAGCAAGGGAATTTATACATGAAGCTTGTCTTGGGCGGCTGCAAGACCAGTAGACTGCCACACCCGCCTGCCAGAATCTTAAAGTTTATATAGAGAACTTAACTGGGTTCTGTCACATTTACCATCCAAATGGTCTCAATATCACATTGCTATCTCAAGGCTGTGTCCTTGGGCATCTTCTACTGTAGGGAAAGCAAATGGAACAAACATTCCAAAGACAGAATCTGATTGTCCAGATTCTACACTAAGATCAACCGGCAATCACATCCTCTCAATTACCTCCTCCAATTCAGCCATGTGCAGATTTTACTAAAAAAAAAAAAAATTCCTCCGTGATATCCACTTTGCTCTTTTGAAGATATTTCCAGGGGTGAAATAGTGTGTGGTGGAATGGGGAAAGGATAAAAAAAAATACATTTCTGTCTGATTTCTTCCTCAGCTCGTGCCTGGCAGTCAAAACTAATATTCAGGCATAATCCTGGGCGAGATGATGGCAGGTAGTGTGTCAAGGGCAGTCCTACAGGAGAGGGGGAGGAAGATACTGCTAAAAAGAAATAAGCACTATTGATCGTGCTTTCTACCCTGTTGCTTGTTATTCTAGCAAGAACAAAATAGAATGAGTTGATGATGCAGACTATGTCTCATTTATTTAATCAATATGTATTGAGTGCCAACTATAGAGGAAGCATCAGTCTAAGCTCTAGGCGTATATCAAAGAAAAAAATAGAAAAATCACTCTGTCTCATGAAGATTAGATTTCCCCATCAGCACAACTAAAGCTCTTTTAAACAGTATTTCTCCCGATCCAGCCCCAAAGCTAAACAGTGACAGAACAATAAATAAATACATAGCTTCCATTCATGAACGATTATAAATTTGCATTGTGGTACGACACCATGATGAGCAGTTCACCCACGGCCAGTTAGCATATTTTATATATCTATAGTATAATATGAGCATTTATGCTACATATTCTCTCTTCATAAATCCAAATTATAAATCATGGTAAAATGACCTGATTTCTAGTCAGACTTCTAGCAGTTGCTGTAAGCTGCTTGACATAATTGCCCTTTAGTTCCTGAATCTGTAAAATGTGAAATGTGAATGGTAATACAGTGAATTCAGTTTTTTTACTGAGTGGGTCAAGATGAAGATCATTCCATAAAAATGGATCTTCCTCAAGGGTGGTGATACATATGTGCCATTTAACTTAATGATTGTACAGGGGAGTGGGTGGGGAAAGTCAGTCCTCTATTCTACTTTACCACTGAAGGGGACAATATGTACCTGCTTTTGTCTTCTCTTGTATATTTTACCTTTTGTGAGTGAATTACGATGTAAAACAACTCAATTAAAATGACAAAGGTACATAGTGCTCTTAAATTTTGCTGTCTGATCATACATATTATCAAGCTGTTATTCCCATTATGAGAGTTGACAGGCGTGTAAGGACCAGTTCTCCTCTTTCTCCCTTCCCTGCCTCATTTGGCATCAGTATTCCACTTTCTATTAATACTGCAGGCTCTTGAGAGACCTCAGACTTAACTGAGCCAAATTTCATGAGACACGTGTTAAAAGGTTTCTCCCTCACATCTCTCAGAACGGAAGAAAGCCCCCCAGGCCATATTCTCTTGTAATTTAACTGTGTCTGACACATGGAAAGATTTTAAAATATCAATTTTTTAAGGAATTAAAAAGCAAGTTAATTAATATATAAAGAGGCTTTTCTATAGAAGAATATTCTTCTATTAGCAGTCAAGGCTAATGTGTCTTCAGTTTTAATTGATAACCTACATAAGAAGAGTCTGGTTTTTACTGGGGCCTCTAATCAAAATTGATTTCTTAAATTTGCTAAAAGCACCAGCATTTCTGAGGAAGGCTACTCTTTTTGGATTCCTGACCTAGCATTTAATGGGAAACTGAAAAACAGGAAGAGGAAAATAGACCAGATTGCCATAAAACAGTTGACATGTTAAGATATAAAGTAGAACACCACACACACACACACACACACACACACACACACACACACACACACACACACTCTCTCTCAGAAATCATTATATGGAGATCAGGAAGAGAAGGTCACATTCAAAGCATGCTGGTGAATATCAATAGAAAAGAAAGATAATCTATTGACAGAACTTACAATTCAGGTTAAAAAAAGTGAGTGTATTTGTGACTGTTTCTTGAACTACTATGCAAGTGTCATATAATAAAATTATCTACAAATTTAGGAAGGTAAATGAAATATTGATCCTCAGCCCTTTTGTTAAGCACGGGGAGAGTCCCGAAGCATGCTGAAAGGTTAGAAATTCAGTGATCTTATTGCTTCTTGTGATAGTGAAGCTTGCTGCACAAACATTTGTATATGGATAAGTGACTTGGAAATAAGGGTATTTTCATCATCCATGGGCAATGTAAACACAATAGAATTTGATTTGAAGATTCTGTTGAAATGTTGGTCTTGAAAAGGTAAAAAGTTACAGCTTGCGATATTACAATTTATTCTATTGATCTTTGTAATTATCACAATGAATATATGTGAGCAGAGGTAGGGTTAATAAGAACTTCTGTTTATTACTGTTTGATAACATTATAGATGCCACCTCTAAAGCTATACTGGGTGCTCTACAAAATAGAAATATTTATTCCCCAATCATAAAGTAAGAGATTGCCTAAAGAACATTTTGTTGTCTTAATTTTTGTTTGTGGTGGTTAAATATTTGTCTAGGGCACTACTTCAGGAAAGAAAAATTTGGCCTTGACTAAAACATAATGCAAAATATTTAAATATTACCACACTCAAAATTGTACTAGCAGAATTTAAATGTACTTTTATCTTAGTTTCTATTAAAAATGCCAACATAAATGTAGTCAATATTTCTGTTGAGTTTTTAAAAATCAATTTCTTCTTATTACTATCTCTACTGTGTTTAGACAACTAAAGATAAACTACTACTTTTGTGTTGAAAAATTTGGTCTATCAGAAAAAAATCATCCTCTTACAGAAGCAGATTTGTTTAGAATTGTTTCTTCCTGCTTCATTCACACATATGTGCGTGTTTTAGGGTATTTTTATATAAGAATATATGCACTTTTCAAGAAATAAGATTGTCTTTCTCTCTTCATGGACTTAAAGAAGGACCTAGGCCTGATCTATTTCCATTGTAAGCATTTAACCAACATAGGCTCACTTGACTTCTCAAGAAATCCTGGGCTCTTTGTCCACAACTGTGGACATTATGAGAAATTGTAGTACAGTTGTAAATAAATTTTATCAAAGCAAGTCAAGGATGAGCTCTTAGGATTATACTTTAGGGGGGTATGTGGCAATCTGGTCTATTTTCCTCTTCCTATTTTTCAATTTACCATTAAACGCTAGGTCAGGAATCCAAAGTGAGCAGCCTTCCTCAATTAAAAACACCTACTTAATTCTGTGAATACATTCATTCTTCTACAACATTAAAAAATTGAAATGTAACTTCTTGTTGTATACGAATGCATATAAATGTACGTATGTGCATAGATGTATGCACACATGTATATACATACATGATATGTATACACATACATTCATTATACATATGTAATATATAGTATATATGTCTATTACAATATTACCCTTTGGTTTTAGATGCTTTCCCTTTATTTTTCATGAAGGAACCATTGCAAGCAGTCTAAAATACTCATTTTTAAAACTTCATTGAAATTCTGTTTCTTATTACTCTCATTTCTCTATGCCAAAGAACATTTTTAATTAAGGCTATATGCATCCAGGGTCATTAATTATCTGCAGATTAATTGCCACCACATGATTGTAAGATGGCTACTCCAGAAAGGTTATAAATTATGTTTAAGTTCTAAATGCTAGGCCATTCAAACTGAATAGAAAAATAGTGAGGGCTGATTAGTGGAGAAAATGGAGGGAAAGTGAGGGCAAGAAAATAAATAGTTTAAAAAGCAATGTCTTTTAACGATGCTAGGTTGAGTATTCCATTCACCTGTTTTGGTAAACTTCCAGTTATGAAAAATTTACTAAATATAAAAGTAATGTCAACTCAGTTGACTTTAGAAATGTCTACATATGCAGATAGAGGTACTATTGTGTTGTTTTATTCTAACTTTTTCATATAACCCTATAGCTTATAAACTATGTTACCATCTTAAATTTAACCATTAATTATATAAGAAATATATGTAATTTTAGGGACTTCCCTGGTGGCACAGTGGTTAAGAATGTGCCTGCCAATGCAGGGGACACAGGTTCGATCCCTGGCCTGGGAAGATCCCACATGTTGCAGAGCAACTAAGCCCGTGCGTCACAACTACTGAGCCTGCCCTCTAGAGCCTACAAGCCACAACTACTGAGCCCGCATGACACAACTACTGAAACCTGCGCACCTAGAGCCCGTGCTCAGCGACAAGAGAAGCCCCCACAATGAGAAGCCCGTGCACTGCAATGAAGGGTAGCCCCGCTTGCTGTAACTAGAGAAAGCCCACGCGCAGCAGCAAAGATCAATAAATAAATAAATAATAAATTTTAAAAAATGTGCAGACAGATGAGTAGTTTTTAGTATATTCACAGAGTTGTGCAACCATCACTACTATATAATTTTAGAATATTCCAACAACTTACAAAGAAATCTTGTACATACTATCAGTCATTCCCCATTCTCATTCTTCACTCCAACTCCTCTTTCCACACACCACCAGCTCTAGGCAAACACTTATCTACTTTCTGTCTCTATGCATTTGCCTAATATGGAAATTTCACACAAATAGCATAATACATTATTTATAATTTTTGATTTGCTCATTTCACTTAGCAGAATGTTTTCAAGGTTCATCCATGACATAGCATTTATCGATACTTTATTCTTTTTTATTGCCAAATAATATCCCTTTGTATGTATATACTAAATTTTGTTTATCCATTCATCAGCAGATATTTAGGTTGTCTCTAGATTTCGTCTAAATTGAATAAGGCTGTTGTGAATATCTGTGTATTCGTTTTTTGTATAGACATATGTTTTCATTTCTCTTAGGTACATACCTAGTAACTGAATGCTGGGTCATATGGTAACTCCATGTTTACCATTTAGAGGAACTGTCAAACTGTTTTGCCAAATGGCTGAACCACTTTAAATTCCTACAAAGAATTATGCCTTTTTGTTTTGTTTAAAGAAGAACTTCTATGTTTTCTATTCCTGGCTATTTTCAAATTTGAGAATGTCTGTCTTTTGATTTAAACGGTAACATTTAAGGTGTAACTGTCTTGGACTTCTTTGTCGACTCTTCTGTTATCTTTTGTAATTGGAAAGAAAGAAAGAAAGAAGGAAAGCAAGAAAGCAAGAAAGAAAGAAAGAGAAAGAAAGAGAAAGAGGGAGAGAGGAAGGGAGGAAGGAAGGAAGGAAGGAAGAGAAAGAAAGAAAATTTGGAGAAATTGTGCATCTACCTTCCTTTTTCTTTCTTTTTTACTTATTTTTCCCTCTGGATGTCAAATTGTTTTATGTTTGGCAAAATCTTAACAATCATGTATTTTGGTGTTCAGAATTTTGCTTTGAATTTCGGAATGCAGGACAAGCTCTCTATTGTCAGCTACAGTATACCCTTCATTATATTATCAATGATGTGCTTTTGATTTTTTTTTAAACATCTTTATTGGAGTATAATTGCTTTACACGTGCTTTTGATTTTGAGGATTTGTTAAATACTTTAGGCCAATGATATATTTGTTTAGTTAGGACTGTGTATATCCTGCTTCAATATGCATTTCATGGCTTTGGATTTATAACACAACTCAATGTATAGCACTGGGGCTTTGACTTACCAGAGAGTTGTCCCAGTTATTTACTTTCCATGTTTCACCAGTTTCTTCCACAAAGCTGTTTCTTCTATTACCTAGTTAAAGGAGAGACGATGTAATGAGGATATCCATGAAGACTGCTGATTTTCAGATTTGAAGCTATTCATCAGAATTTTGTTCTCTATACCAATGTGACTTCTAGGTATAGGGATATGATCAGGAGCCTTTCCACAGTGTTTATACTGCCTCATTCATTTCTCTCCTCTCTCTCTCTCTCTCTCTCTCCTACCACCACTTACTGAAGTTGATGTGACCCTTCTTTGTTTAAGTACCAGTGGTGACAAACTCTGTGTGTGTGTGTGTGCACGTATGCATAGGTGTTTTAGTTCATTAAGTCTCAAATGAGTACAATTTGCTTCTGTAGTTTCATCCTTTTAAGAATATTCACACGTTATGTTAATCATTATTGGTTGTACCTTAAAGTGTTTTTCAAGTATGCATGTGTATATAATTTTTAATATGCTCGTTTGTTGATGCCAATCATATACAACTACCTTAAGAGATGTATCTATTACACTTTATATCTTTATGTAGTATTTAATTGAGTTCAGGATGTTTTATTTTTTCTCTCAGAATAAGCTATGTTACGTTTTGGTAGCAAGCAATACCAGAATCTTGGTGACATTAGAGCCAAAGTTTATTTCTTGCTCATGCTTTGCCGTGTCAAGTTTGAGTGACTCTCCAGGACAGCTGAATTCCATTTTATGGCACAGAATTCTGGACTGATTTAACCGTATGCCAACTCTCTATCAACTACTATGATTACTGCAAAAGTGGAAGAGGGAAGGCTGTAACTTGTAGGCAGATATCATTGCTCAAAGGAAAATATTTGGCAATACTCAAGAATATGGGTATAAGTAATATCCACTTGTGTCCAGGAGGAGAGGAGGATGAGAATTAATGGTGAACGGCATTAAATAACAGAAATATAATATTATTAAATTTTAAAATATATTCATATCATTTTCATCTTATAACTGGAACAACAAAGAAAATGCAGTAGGACTATAGCACTTTCAAATGTACATCTCTTCTCCAAAGAGAAAGAATGAGACTAGTCCAACTTCTTTCTAATACATTTCCTTTGTAAACATGGAAGCTTAAAATACAATCTGAATTTTACTACCCCTGAAAAAGGTAATGCATTTTTCTCAAATGAAAACTGACTAGCTGCTTTATTAAAAAACTGATATTGATTGCTTTATTATTTTCTGAAATTTGCCTTGTTTAGTACAATGAAGGTCAGTAGATGTTAAAGATTTTTTTTCCAGTTTCAAAAAGTTAGTCTTCTCTTAGTTAATAAATCACAAAGTAAAACATGAGGCATGATTTAGAAAGTGCTTAAGTGCTGAGCAAAAATTTAGATTAAAGATCTATAATTTGGCTGTCTATTAATTATAAATGGAAAAACCTGACAAAATATGTCAAAATTATAAGTAAATTGAAACTAAAAAATTAACAGTGATTTTTCAAGGAGAAACGGATGCTTTATTAAAAAATCTTAGATATGTATATATGTGTCTTCTTCAGGTTTCATGACATGAAATGTAAACTGAAGGGTTAAGCACCACACTAAGAAAGAGAATAGAAATAGAAAGCTAAGGGGAAGAGGAGGAAAAGAAGAGAAGCAAAGGTAATCCCCGGGGATGCAGTGAATGCCAGATGTCATTTTCAGTGTTGTCTTAAAATGCTCTACCTTTTTTGGTTTTCTTTGTTTTAGAAAATATCGTGTACCAGGAGCTGCAGCTTTGCTCTAGTTTCACGGCCTGTCATAGTCACAGTTGACAAACCTGGTCTTTTTACCACCAGTCTGAGTTCAACTATACTGCTGACTTCCTCAGTGAGTATGGAAAATTTATTGCAAAGCTAGGTGCACTTTATGCTTACAGCTATTGCAGCAGTGCTGGTAATAATACACTGACAGAACCCCAAGCAACTGCTATATGTGACAGAGGAGAGTAAATTCCTAAACACAATGTATCCCATATTGTATGTGAGGATACGGTTTAGTAAACAGCCCTGTACTGCTACTGTGAAGTCCTCCATTAGCAGCCATCATTTCCAATGCTTGAATTATTTAGTATTTATTATTCATTCATTTTAACAATGAAGCAAACCAAGATTTTGTGCATGTACCATTTGGAATGTATATCTAGATGTTAAAAACATGATTAGAGTAAAAAATGTCTTCCAAGGTTTAGAACCTACACAGTAAATGGAAATATCAGGCTTCGATTTTAGGAAGAAAAGAAAGAGTTTGCTTTTATACAAAGGAGTGAAACTTCTGTTTTTAATTTTAATATTTCAGGGTTTTCATTAACAAAGACAAAAGTAGTTTAAAGTTTCTTCCACTTGCAGCAGGATCAGGATTCAAAAGTACAGTGTTTTCAGACTCTTCACTTACTACCTGTATGAACTTGAGCCAGTTGCTCATCAGCTGGTACTAAATCTTCTAATCAGTAAAATGGAAGAAATCAAAATACCTATTCCCTAGCACTGTGGCAAGTATGAAAGGAATTAATATGCATAAGATAAGTGAATGCACGTCATGTAGTAAATGCCAAGTAAGCTTAGCTATTGTTACCAGAAGAGTTTATCTTATCTCTTCCTTGAATGCCCTGTAAAGTCTCACCCTATATTTCCTATTCAAAGACATTTGAGTCAAAGTCCATCATTCTGGCACTTAACACCTTCTGTGACTTGACACTATTAATTCTTGAACATTAAAGGATTGAATCACTTTGGGGAAATCTGAGGTCAGTCCCAAACATATCTTCTACCTTGTATCCCACGTCATTAAGAAAAGGAAAGCACCATCTTCCCTTACTTCAGTTCAGTATCTTTATCTCACCACCTGACTGCCCAGATTTATTCAGCCCTGGTTCATTGACCATTAATGCTCACTCCTATCCCTTTTTGCTGTGCCCTCTGGAAACCTCAGCAGTTTTGTAGAAGGCTTTCTCCACTTTATGGATGTATCTGAAACCTAATCACCTTAGAACAGACTACTCAGATACCCCTCTTCTATATTGACTCCTCTTTCTCTAGCAGTTCCTAAACTAAATGTACTCTTTGGTTTGGCACACGGTATCAGTGGTATGCTTCCTATCTTCCTCTCCAGCCTGATCCCTGCCAGAATCTGCCCAGCAAATTATATCTTCTCATCAGAACATGGCTTCAAGTTCTTTGCATATGCTGTCACCTCATTGATTTATTCACTCATCCATGCAGGACTTCGTTCATCACACAGTAATTGAGTATCCTCTATGGAAGATGTCAGCTATTTAGCTCTGAACAGAGGCAGAATTTTACCCTGTACTCATGTTGTTCCCAAGGTATGCTGTCCCAAACTTTCATTCCTTTACTTATGCTTTCTTCTGTCACCTAAAAAAATAATAAGCATCTTTTAAAAATTAGGTAAGGAATTATCCAATCAGGGCACTTTTTCTTACACTTTTCTACCCCTAATCTGAGATAGATACCCCTACTCTTCATGTAAAGACCATGTTCCCCCTATATGTCTACTGTTATGTTTATCAAATTATTTTGAATTATTTGTTCCCAGGTTAAAGGATTTCGTCAGGAAGGGATTATATTCATATGTCAAGCTCCTAGAACTGTGGCTGATATAATATCTCCAGCTCCTAGCACCGTGGCTGATATATACTAGAAACTCAGTAATTGATTGGGTGCAAATGATATATTAACTAAAGGGAGAGACCCAATGCTCCTTTTATCATAGGAACTCATTAGACTGAAGCATTTCATATTTGACTCCCTTCTACATCTATCACAACATATAATCCTGTAGTTCAATACTTAATATGTCTTGGATAAGTAAACATTAGCCATTTTTTGAGCACAGTTAAAAGCTTGTAGGAAAAGATCAGTATAAGGTAGAGATTTGTCATTATTTAATATCCCTTAATGTCCTGTATCAGTGCTGGGAACATAATAGGTACTCAGTGAATATTTGATATCTCTCTGTGTAAAAATATAAGATGCCAGGCCTTACACTGGTGCTTTGCAAATTTCAGATTAAAAATACTTCAAGGTAATTTTATTAAAGATGACTATTTACAGCCAAAGGTGAAACTGAGGCATTATAACTAATGTAAAATACAAAGTTAGGGCTCAGAGTGCCTCATGGTTTTGTGCAATATATATTTCTGACAACAAAACAATTGTCACTTGCCATCTGGCTCTGCAAGAATGAAGTCACTAGCCACTGAAGTCACTGACCTTCAACACACACTGAAATGTGTTCAGGGCAGAGATCACAAATGAAGGACTCGGTGCTCTGGAAAAACTGGCAGAACAGGCCTTCAGTTAGATATTTTCGGGAGAAAATATTATGAACCCAGTTTCTTGCATCTTCTCATAACTAGAAAAGCACTAAAATCATTAACAGAGATATCTTCTCCTGACTAGAAGCAACCTTCTACTGAGATGTGTGCTTGATTGCAAATACCCCCTTCACCAAAAGCACAAATATACCAACCTCCCCGCTTACCTCTTTGGAGCAGTTCCTCAGAGCTATCCAATAGGCTGTCTCCCAGGCCATAGTCCTAAGTAAGTCCTCAGATAAAACTGAAACTCACAGCTCTCACATTGTATGTGGGTTTTTTTGTATTTATTTATTTACTTATTTTCAGTTGACAGTTCTGATCTAACCTTGTCTGAAATCTGAAAGTTAAAATCATGGTCTAATTTAGAGTAAAATTTTCCCAGATATGGAACAACATGCTCATTTATCTTTGAGATTCCTTTGTGAATGATATCTATATTAGGGACTTTTTTCTGTAGTGTAACCATTTCTTTTAATTATAAATGTTTATTTTCAAAATGTATGAAGGCTTTAGTTTGTATCCTTTTAGTGAAATATGTGTCTGCTGTGTTTTCTTGACAAATGGTTTTATCATGAGAGGTTTACTGTAGTGTGTCTTTATTTTTCACATCTATTCATAAACAGCCACCCAAGTAATAAAAAATAGAGGATACTGCTAGAGTTGAGGACACAGGCAGGGTGAGCAAAAGATGATCTGGAAACTTATAAAGGGAAGCTATTTTAGGAGATGGTCTCAAAATGTGGAGACAGTTAAAATAATATAAAAATATTAAATAGTGGGACTTCCCTGGTGGTCCAGTGGTTAAGACTCCAAGCTTCATCTGCAGGGGGCACAGGTTCTATTCCTGGTGGGGGAACTAAGATCCCACATGCCATGTAGCCAAAAAAAAAAAAAAATTAAATAGTACTTTGAGTATGTGATTGTATGATTATATGCATTTGTTGATTCCTTTTACCCTTCTATTTGTCTGGTTCATCAGAGAAGGAAGGTAAGGCAATGTGAAACCATGAACACTTAGTGTAATATTTAAACACACTACCAGTAGGTCTGACCAAGATAATCTTACAGTCCCCTTGGCTTGACTAAACTTCAGGCAGGCTTCTTCTTGACCTTGCTTTTCTTAGAGTTTTAGAACACTTACAATTATAGATTCTTTTTCTACCTCTTTGAGATATAAATCTTCTGCAGTCCAGAAATGTCTTTCTCAAGGACCTGGGAGCCTTCTCTTTGAAATGTAATCAAGAAAGGTTCCCTGTCTCTAGGTTCTGTGGGAGGGTAGGAGCTTAACTTCAATAAGTGACAATTAGCAAACACAGATGGCCTAAGCACATTGACTAACCTCCCATTTAATATCCTCCAGTACTCTTCCATTATCTCACTCTACCTTTTAAAAATCACTCCGCCTTCTGCTTTAGTGGCTTTGGATGTAATCTCTCTCCCTGATTGCAATAATCTTGAAAAATGTCTTCCTTGTCTGTTTAACTGATCTGATGAAATTTTTCTTTTAGAGTTCTTAGGAGGTACAAGGCCAGTTGTCCAAAGATATGCAAAATTCTGTTACTATTTATACGCTTCTTCTCACTTTATCTTACTTCATATTTTCCTAATTTGTGATAATTAGTATTCATATTGTCGGTTTCAAGTAAAATAAATGGAGCATCTCTTTCTCTCTCTCTCTTTCCTTTTTTTTCTTCACCATTATTTTAAACCAAGTTCTTTTTTTTTTTAATTTTTTTTATCTTTAAATAAGGCCATGGGAAGTATAAGTTTATCAGGAAATACATATGAGTGCATGCCTGAAGGCAGTTTAAATGAGGAAAGCAATTTGAGTTCCTCAGACCTGACCTAAAATGTGTTGCATAAAATACAAATTAGTTAACCCACTTAGAAAAGAACTCATTCAAACACTGAGTCTAAGATTCATGAATCTGGATGTGTATTTAAGGTGAGGCCTGGCCTTAGAGTCAGATTGCAGAGAGTTGCTAACCAAATCCAGGATCTGTTCTAGGTTAAATTGTGAAGTGGTAGAGGTGGTCTTCAAACTCTCTTATCTCAAGATTATTCTTTTACCTTCCTCCCTCTTTTTTTGATCCCTGATTGAAGCCTTTATTTCAAGATCTCTCACATGAGCACCTTTACTGAACTTACCCCTTCATAAACTCACTGCTCTGTATTTTTACCAAGCATCTCTACACCAGATCAAGGCTTGCCTATTCTAAATTCTATTTCTTCTGGGTTCTGCTCACTGACAAGTCAATCTGATAAGTTACGTGAACAAATTAGGTTTCCCCTTACAGGTACCATATTTGTGTTTTAACAGGGACCTCTGGAGAGAGATTTAATCCTAGTGTGACCATACCTTATGCATTGATTTTCCCAGTACAGTTATTCATAATATGCTCCTTTACTCACAAAAGTGCTCCAGTTTGGACGTAAAATTAAATAGTCATCCTGTGTGTTAAAATATTAGAATTGTCACCCACTCTAATGATGGAAGTTTCAGATACAAAGGCAAATTGTTTTTAGAGAGAAGACTGCCAGATTCTGGGGCCTTAAAAATCATAACATAAGGGGACATCTTCACATGATTTATAGTCCCAGGGAATCGAACATTCTGGCGGTTAATTGCCTTAAAGTTACCAGGCCCTAGGCAGCATTGCTTCTTACCTGGGATGACTGTTCAGGCAGGAGATTTGAGAGGACTTGTCACAAATACTCAGAAATTCCAAATATGTAGGGGAGGATAACAAAACCTGGACAAGCAAATGTGTGAAATAATAATTATAATTTAAATTTTTATAATGCTTATAATTACCAGGCATTGTTCTAAATATTTTACTAGTATTAACTCATTTAATCACAGCAACAACCCTATGAGTATGAGATTATCATTCTACCCATTTTATGGATGAGAAAACTGAGGCAAAGAGAGGTTATGTATTTACCCAAGTCACTAAGAAGTAGTCAAACTGGCAACACAGTTTTATATTAAATTTTCATGATCTAATACATAATTCTGTACTTCCTCTCAGGAAAAGAAGAGAGAGAACAAGAAGGAGAGAGAGAGAAGAAGAAAGATAGAGAGTGATATATTCTGCTTTCATCCACAGTAGGTATTAGGCCTATGCATGATCCTTTGTATCTCGTGATATCTACTCTATTTATGTGCTACACTTCTTCTCCTACCCTTGAGATCCACCAGTCTGTTCTACTCTTGAATTGCCTATTCCCATTCCCCACTCAACCCTACTTTCCATCTTATCTTGTTCTCAGCCTCCAGGGAAGGATGTTGGACTGTCAATTCCTTCATGTTCCACTGTTGCATGGCAGTCATTGATTCCAGATCCTAAGGAGGAAGAAAGAGAGATAAAGACGTCATAAGGAGATAGTATCACAGTAGACTATTATGATGAAAGTGCATGTCAATTATCACTATTTCTGTGCCTTATTTTAATAAGAATTTTGTTATCTGCTCTGCCATAAGTTGCATTTTCAAAGCCCTTTTCTGTCTATCTTGAGAATCTGGAGGCTTCTTGGACAGAGTGGTGTGTGCATGGGTAAGGGGCTGCTATGCAAGGATCTATGTGATGAGAAGCAAAGACACTCAGAGTAAGCATATGACAAATGCAAACCCTTAGAAGCCACTTCATGAACTCTGTGTTGAGCCAAAATATAACAATCTATCCTCTTCTAGAATGAGTGAGCTTGTCTCATGTAGCTCTCCCTATTTGATACTTCTATTGTATTTTCAGTATGTATTAAGAGTCCATTCTATTAATATACTATCAGGATATATCTGGATCTATATAAGATATGCAAATGCTGTACTCTATGAACAAACTGAAGTCAAGGAAACCTCAAGGTAAAACATTCCTAAGAATATACTTCTATAAATCACACATTAGTGGCCTATATTTCCCTAATTTGACATGATTATAAAAATAGATGTGTCACCTCATTCATTGGCATCTTTGCTCTTTAGTTAATCTACCAAAGTGCACACTGTAAAAGTAGAGAATTTTTGCCCTCTTGTACATAATTGCAAATGACACCAGAATTTCCAGCCAAATGAATCATGACTGGTCACTGCATGTAACTGCTTCTAAAGTTGTCAGGTTCTCCAAGACACCATGAGGATGCCAGAAAAGTTTGAGGGCAATACCTGTTAGAAGGAGGGTCACCTATTGAAGGATGGCAGTGATTAGAAGTCTCTCTAATTTTAAAAGTAGAAAAATGATGAACTCTAGAGCAATGATACAGAAATCATAAACTAGTCCAAGAAGTTCAGAAGGAAACAACATTAAGACACAAGAAGAGGAATTATCAATATATAGACCAAAAGCAAACACAAAAATCCTTTTGACTTGATGATATTTTTGATGACTTTCTATATTCTCAAAATGTATTTGTGCTCAAAAACGTAGACTGTAGAAATATAATCTGATTTGATAATACTAGAGTTTTACTGATCAGTGAATAACAAATAGAAATTAATTAGAATTTGAGTTTTTCACCTTTGAATTTTAAACTCATCATAAAAAATTTGAATGGAGTCTAATGCAGAGGCAGCAACATAGGAGTTAAGAATTCAAACTCTGAAAATGTAACAAATTGGAGGCTGAATTCTAGTTCCATTGTTACTAGCTTGTTAAACACTAATTTTGTATTTTTAGAATAGAGTTAATAATCCTCTTTCACAGCGTCTTTGCAGGCGTTAAATAACATACTACCTTCTACTGAGAGTAATATAAGTAATAGTATTTGTATTACTATAATAATGTATTTAAGTGTTTTAATGAATAATTTTAAGGTATTGATAAAATAATATTGCTTTTGCTATAAAAATATTTAGGTTTGTAGAACACTGTCATTGACTCAGCCTCAAGGGAGTAATTTGTTCTTTGCGTTTCTATCAATTCTTGCGGCCCCTCTTCAATATATAACATCTTTATCTACACTGTGGTAGTTTCATATTTATTTTATATTGTTTCTCATCAAAAATTTATAAGTGATTTTTAAACTTGTCTCCCTGACCAACCCCCATGCCCATCTTTCCTTACTAACAGCTTATCCTCATTTTCCTTAAATGATAATTGCATTGCTTTTGATTAGAAAACATGTTTGGTTTACAACTGTAAATTGTGCTAGCATTTTAGTGGCACATACCCAACTTTCTGGTAGAAATTAAATATTTTATCTCTATTTCATTCTCAGAATAATCTTATAAGTTTCATAATATTACCTCCAATATTGATGATAAAATTTGCAAGTAACACCATGGCAACGAGGACCATCGAAATCTGTTCCCACCTCTGACTATTCCAGATCTTCTTATCACTGCTTCCTTCCTTCTTTATTCCCCAAAGCAAGTACTTGCTATAGCTATATGGAATATCTTGCATCTCCTAGAATTTCTTATGGTCCTCTACATTTTTTGTCTTTGAACATCAAATTTCTTCTGTTCAGAATGACCATCTCTAATTTCTGTCTTTGGAAGATTTCACCTCGTATTAGAACCAGAAGAGTTCTCAGTGCTTTTCATAATGTATTTATCTTTACTATAGCATATATACAGTGCACGTGTGTGTGTGTGTTTCTGTGTATCTGCATCTGTGTGTAATTTGTTTGTTTTTTATTTTTCCAGCCTCCTAGAGTAAAATATCTTTGAATAAGTCATATAGTCAAAGGTCCTTATTTTAATTTATTTTTAATTTTTTGGTCAGAGTTTCTAACATAGTTTCAGGCACATTATAGGTGCTCAAAAATGCCTGCTTTAATGATTGAGCAAATGAATAACACTATGATGTTGATATTTGATATCATGAAATCCACATACTATGCAAATTATTGCCACTAGAGAAGATCATTGTGTTTGCATCTAGCAATTGTTATTTGTAACCACAGTTCTGATTTGATATTTTAAATGATCTGACCTGTGACAATTAAGAAAATAATTCAGAACTGTGTTTTCTAAATTTATATTTTAAACTTGACTTTAACCACAAAAAGGTAGGAAACATTAAAATAAAATTTATTTCTTAATAGATTCCAAGTATCTTTTTCATAACATTACATTTTTGGCAGCTGATACTTATGGAATAAAAATGATGTGAATCTAATAATAAAATGTATGCTAGATAACTCTATTTCCTACAGAACTCTATAAAATAAATTATAATAAACCAAACTCTTCTAGACAGTAATGATGGATAATTCCAATTTATCTTATTTCATGAATAAAAATATACCTATCATAAATCCTTTCTTTTAACATAAATGACTACTGTTAAATTTCTGATGATGCTACCTCCCACAAATTATCACCGGAGAATCCTTAAAAAGAAGCTGAAATATATTATAGATGATTTCATTCTTAGGATTCATACTGATCCATATGCTGCATCTGACTTATTGAAATCATTTGCCTTTCTAAAACATATTCTACTCAATGATTGTGATACTTCATATTAATTCATCATTGTGTTGCAAATACAAACTACATTTAAATATAAAAGAGCTGCATCATCCTTAAACAATACATATCTATTGGTCTTACTAGTATAGAAAATGTATGCACAAAATATAAAGAGCAAGCAAATTTTATTTTAGTTAATACAGAATTCAATAATTATATTTCTCCTCTTTTCCTTTATTTTCCCTGTTTTAACATTTTGTATTCTGTATCCTTAACTTTCTGGTCATTTATATCATTTTCTTCGCTGTCATGAGTAGAAGTGTATAAGATAGAAGAAAGGGTAAATACATTTTTTTTTTCAGTATTTAATATGTTAAAGGCACTGCAGGTATCAATTTACATACACTGTTCCATTGGTAAGATGAATGTTATTTCCCTCATTTTTTACAGATGAGGAAACAGAGATACAATAACAAATACATAATGCCTAGTGTGCTAACTGATAGATGGTATAGTATCTCAAAGGAAAAGCTATTTTAAAAGGCTGACTTAGAGAAGATATCATGAAAGAAGCAAAGTGATGGAAAAGATATGACATGTTGAGTTTGCATTAGGTAATACCTAATACAGAATGTGTTTAAGGGAAAAGCTGGTGATACACTTGAATTATTTATATTATGGACCATGAAGAGTATCAAATGCCAGATGGGGGTATAAAATTTATTTTATTATAAATGAGATTTTTATTTTCTTACATGATGGTTTAACATGTTTTAAACTGTGTTTTAAGAAAGTTATCCAGCCAACAATAGAGAATCTATTGGAACAAGTAGAGATGGTCAGGAAATTAATCATTTGGAAAATTTTGCAATAGTCCACAAAAGAGAGTTAATGGAGGGATTTAATAAATGGCTGTGACTTTGAGAATAAGAGGAAAATATAAATAAATCTGAGATGAGAAAAATTAAAAATTATAGATTATACACAAAAGTTATCTAGAATTGGAAAGAGAAAGAGGTGGACTCAGAGATGACTTCACGTTTCAGAAATGGAGGACTGGAAGAATGGTACCTAGGAAATGGTACCTTGCTTTCCTAGGTACATTAGAAGCAAGGTTGGTGATCCCTGTGATATTTCCACTTAATTCACTAGGATGGATCCTACAGTAGAACCACAAACCCTGGATGATACTATTCTTGCACAAACTCAATTTAGTAGCACCAGTTTTATTCAGTATACCAGATGTGATAACTTTACTAGAGAAAATTTACATGATCTCCAGGACATGGTATGTAGACACTGATTTTGTGAATGCATTCTTTTCTATCCCTACCATTAAAAAAAAAAAAGATAAGGCACAATTTACATTCACATGGAACTGACAAGAATATATATTATGTATAATAATATTGTTCAAAGGTATTGAGAGCATCTAGACAGCCTGCAGAACATTAAATGGTGCATTATAATGATGACATGCTAACTGGGTTACAGGAGAAAGAAATGCCCAGCATGTTAGAGGCCTTGGTTAATACATCCACTCTAGGGGGTGGAGGATGAACCCTATGAAAATCACTACATCACATTACCACTCCATTTACCTCTTTAGGGGTTCTGTGGTTAGGGGCATCTTGACACATGACTTATAAAATATGAGACAAATTATTACATCTTTGCCTGTAATTGTAACGGAACTATAATGCAGTGTACGACTTTTTACATTATAAAGGCAGTGTATTTGACATCTAAGTAATACTGGTCAAGGCCATGTTTACAGTGACATTGAGGCTGCCAGTTTCTAATGAGACACAGAGCAAGAAAGTCCAAGCTGTGGTGTAAGCAGCCCTGCCACTTGGGACTTGTGATCTGCCAAAATTGTATTAGTGGTGGAAAAAGATGTGTGGCATTTATGGCAAAACAACAATACAAGACACCAGAGATCTGGAGTAAGGCCATATCATCTTTTAAAAAACAACCCCTGGCATATTCTGAAAGTTAGCATAGATGAAGCACACAAACACAGGGCTTCAAGTGACCATGATTTGGGAATTCTAATCATGAACAGAATTCTTTCTGCTCATTAAGTCATTAAGGTTGGGCAGGGCAAGCAATAGTCCATTATAGGATGTAACCAGTACATCTGGGGTAGCACAAGCAAGACCAGAGAGAGAAAGCATGAGCACATTGCCCTGAAACCACTATCATCCACCATATTGCAACAGCTCCTCTCTTTTTCATTCACACTCATGGCTCTGTGGAACGTCAGTTAAGATCAACTAACAGAGGAACAAAAAAGCCAAGTGTTCCTTAGACACAGGTTAGCTTAGTAAGTCTGTGCAAGCTGAAAAATGGAAAGTAGGTGCATTACATGCTCACTCAGGCACAACCTTGAAAGACATTGGTGTAAGTATATTTTCCAAAATATACTTTGGTGGTGTACTTGATCACCTACTTGGTGCACAAAGGAGCAGGACAAAGGTTTGAATATATTTGGAATTAAAAAGCATTCCATAAAGAACTATAAAATTCTCAAAGGAGGGATGCCTGTGTCTGAAAATGGAGCAAGAGTCTCATTGAACTATAAGCTCTGGTGGCCAGCTGGTCACTGTAGCTGCTTTACGTACAGAGACCAGCAGGCATGAAGAAGAGTTATTGTGGGAGGAGTAGTCAGCCTGAAAACAGGAGGAAATAAGTGCTGCTGTTACATGATGAAGGGCAGGAAAGTGTATGCTAACACACAAGTAACCTGCTTTGGTTTCTCTTGATACTCCCTTACCTGATCATGATGGTAAATGTTTAAGTGAAGCAACCTTAAAAATATGGTGACAAGGGGCTCAGACACCTTGAGGATGACTTCAGTGGCATCCCCACAGGTAAGCTAAGACTAACAGGTGTTAGCAGATGGAGAGAGGAATCTGGAATGGATAGTGGAGGAAGGAGGTGATAAGTATAAGTTGTAGCTCAGAGATCAACTGCAGAGTTGGGACTTGTAGCCCATCCCAGTACCCTTCCTTTTCCAAGTTTCTCCCAGAAAGAAAGACTTAACAGAATTATGAAGGAGTTGCTCCTTGAACAAAGAAGTGGATCTGAGTGGCACAAAAGATGGATGGGCTAGGATATCCCCATCAGATGATGAACTTGTTGCTTCAGTTGCTGTTTGTGCTGCAGCAGATAGCTTCAGCTCTTAGCCTCTTCAGGGATGCTCCAGCATAAAAATCTGCCTCTGTCACAGTGACATCCTTCTGGATTGACCAATAGGTGGAAACAGGGATATAAAGTATCTGAACATTTTAACTCAATGGGGGGCTACTTTGAAGTGCTGTTTAACACCAGTTGACTGAGTCTTTTAAGCCTGTATCGAAACACAACTTCTCTCTCTGCCCACTTTTGCTTCCTCCCTTCTCTTCCATTGTGTCCTCCAGTAAACTTCCTGCCCAGTGCACTTAGTATGTCTCCTTCCTCGAGAATCCAAATCGCTAGAATTGCTGTCATATAAGCCATGTAAGTTATGAGAAGTATGAGCATCCTACAAAATGACCACACTCTAGAAAGCATTATTTACCTTTTCTCACAAATGTCATTATTTTGTTTAATATTTCTAAACTACAGTTTTCTTGAAGTCATTATTTGTTTAGTACTTTAAAGTAACTATCCCTCTAGTAACTGCTTCCCAACATTGCTTATAAGATTAAACTAGCGTAGTAGGTTGCTACTTTTACTGCTATCTGCCATCAAGTAAGAGATATACCATAGATGGGTTAACCAATCTCTCTGGATTCAGTTTCGTTATCCAAGAAGTAATGAACAAAAGTTATAAAGTTACATCCAGAGAACCTTTGTTCTATCAGTACACATTGCAATATTGTGCCAAAATCAATGGTAACAGAAGATCTATAAGACCAACAAAGTGATTTTTAATTCAAGTCTGTGATTTAGATAAAGCACTAGGATAGATAGGTTGGATGTCTTGGTTTTGAAGTGAGATTTCTCAAGATCAGAAATTTTTATTCACTATCCTCTAATAATGAGGTAATTCAGTCACCTACAGTGCTAGATAAAACAAAGACACTGCAATTAGCCAAAATATACGTATTTGCAAAAACAAATGAAATCTTTGCTTTATTCTTTTTAGGATATTCTTTCTTGGTTCAACTTAGTTTGAAAACCTCCATTTTTTATTGCAGCCTGCAAAGAGTGACTATACCTTCTAAAAATTAAATGAGGTTCAGATTATATGAAGATCTTTTATGTGACGTTTAGAAGCTTAAGATACTGTGTGTGCCCTGAAGAAATCTCATCATCAGAGGCCTTTGAAAACCGTTATTTGTGTTTCACTCTGTCTTGGTATATCTTTAGTTTTTTTAATCAATGAACACAACTGCTGCACACAGCCCCAAAGGCAAGAGTTGCCATAAATAGTCAACTTTCAGCGTAAGAAAAAAGCAAACTGAAAGGGTGTTCCAGCGTATCACTGACAGAAGTTTTCAATCACCCTATGGCTACCACACATTGTGAAGGGAAAATGAATCTTTTCAATAGAATCAGTGCCCTTCATATTCTCTGGTAATTACATTTTGGTGTCAATTTAAAAAAGTAAATGGTTGAAGAATTTTTTTAAATATTTGATTGGTTAGGCAAGTATGACAACAAAACTTCTAGTGAAGGAGAGTTCTTTAAAAATGATGCCAATTTGTATAGATTTTCTCTATCCACTGCTTAAATAATAAAACAAATAGCTGAATAAATTTTGAGTTTTTTTAACCTATCCAACAAAACCTAGGAAGGATAGAGGAAGAGCTTAGCATAGAAGACATAATCATAGGCTGGAGAGTAATTCTGTATGTGGCAATGAATGGTTAGCATTATAGCATCTAAGTTAAGAGTATAGCCTGTTTAATTAGGCAGTTCTGGTAATGTCTGAGTTCTACCAGTCACTAATTATGTAACTTGGTTAATGACTGAATTTTGCTAACTTCAGTTATCTCTTTTATAAAATGGGGATATTAACAGTATTCACCTCCTAGGGTTGTTTAAAGTAGAAAAGGAAAATGACATAAAGGAGTTGGTGCAGTTTATATGAAATACATTTTGCACTTCTCCTCCTCCTCTTCTTCTGACTCTTTCTCCTTGGTATTAGGAGTTTATGATGGTACTAGGAATCTGAAAATCTGGCAACATTTAAAAAATCTCCCTGGACCTTGCTTCTTATCCTGATACATCACCCTCTGAAGAAGACTTCCTATAATACCAATCTAAATTTGTCCCCAAAAGTAATTCTATCTTATTACCATATTTTATTTGTTCTAGCATTTAAAATCACTATCTTGATTATTTATCTATTTACTATTTTATAGTTAATTTTCAATCCCAGTGTCTGTCTGTGAGAGGAAAAACATTGTCTCGTCATGCTCTTTTCATCCTGACATGTACTAGGCACACTATAAACAGTCCTTAAATGAAGGAATGAATGCTCTTCCGCTTCTTGCTTCTTCACCAGAAGTGTGAACTATGTACTCCAAAAAAGACCACCAGAAAGACCTGTTGATGAAGCATAACTTAGACTTATTGCAGCAAGGGAGAACATTAGCTTGACAAAGGTCTTATTAATGTCTCAAAGTGGAAAATTGGGATATAGTATAGTCAGGATTTTAAGAGCTTCAATTGAGTGATTTTGAGGTGAGTCTCACAGGGCTGGAAAGTAGCTGGATTTCTATTACAACATTATAGTTTTTGAACTGATGTGCACAGCAAGATGAAGGACATGAAAAGAATCGTGATAAGTAAGATGTTTAGTTGTTTTGGTGTCTGACTTTCTAGGAAATGGTATTTCTTGCAGTAAGCATGTGAGTTATTCTCAGTATTGCTTAGCAAAGAACAGGAAATTATGCTTCATTCAAGAATTGTTTAACACAGACCAGAAAGTATTACTACACCAATTATTATTTAACACAGGGACAGAGAATTATTTGGTTTCAGTTATTAAAGCTTTATTTTGCCTTTGACCCATGGATTCCTGTCTTATTTTTGCACTGTCTTTACTTTTGTATATTAGCTTGACTCAATTTTGATTTGTTTTCATTTGTGTTTTTGCATCACGTTATTCTAGAGCTCCTCTTGCAGTTTTTTCTATTTGCTTTACAGAATAAACTTACATGGTTCCCACATGTTCAATGCACATCCAGATTCAGGCCTAGGCTTCCTTGAAATTTTTAATTTGCCCTTATTATTCAGCTATACCACCCATGGTCACATCTTCAAACGTAATCTGTTTGCAGTTGACTTCTAAATATTAAAGTTTTATTATGAACTTTCTCCTAAATTTCAATCCACTCTTACATATAAACTAGTCCACACTTACAAGGTATTGTTCCGTCTTTACAGCTTTGTCTGTATATCTAAATATCAATCAGTGGGAATCCTTTTGTAGTATTTTTTTAAAAAGTTCCATCAGAGATTCTATTATTCGGGTGGACTTGATGCTTTGGAAATAAATTTAACTTTGTTCAATCACTGACTCCTCACCCTCATCCAATTATAATTTTTAGTTGGTATTAGTAAAAATAATTGCCATCTCTCCCATAATAACCTTTCTGTTTCATTCCATGGCCAAGAATATAGTTTAGTCTCATCAACTGAAGTGTGATTTTTAAAAAGAAACTTTCCTACGGTCTCTTAAAAACTTTCTCTTCAACCCCATATTCACATAGTAGCCAGATTAAATTTCCTAAAAATCTGCTTGAGCTATTATTTAAAAATCTTCAGTGACATGGAATTTCCAATCATTTAACATCTTTATAACACCACACTAGCTTAGTATTTATTGTTGCTTATAATGAGACCTTGGTCAATCGTAGATTTTAGGTAAAAAAATTTCTATATCATTGAACTAGCCATGCTAGACCACTTGCTATGCTTTGAATAGGCTGTGCATTTTTCTCCATTCCTGATCACATATTCTCCCTTAGAATACTCTTTCTCTCGGTCCTATTCATCTTTTATTTCTCACTTCAAATTCCTCTTCCATGAAACATTCCCAAAGTAGTCTAATCCACAGGGTTAGTTAAATCTTAGAAGTAAATGGACTCAATGACAATGTTCCTCTGTAATGTATAATATATGTTGTCTTGACATTGACTGTCAGTTCCCTGTTTTTATTTGTTTGCTTTGTATCCTCATATTCAATACACAAAATCTCATGATTAGAGAGTTCTTCATATACCCTTTTAGACACTCTGAAGACTCTGTACCTTATAGTTTAAAATTAATATCTTCGTTGTTGAGTGTCATCATTTCAGAGATTTGACATTCAGAAAGGCATGGGCATGGTACACAGAAAGCTCTCTGAGGAGCTAGGGCCATGAGGTAGAAATGCAGAGTGATTTGGTTCACTGGGAGTTAACAGAGAGGTAAATGAATAAGCAAGCTAAAGCATCAGAGAATTTTTCTGAAATGAAAAATACCTTCAGGCCCTTCAGTCAGCACTGAAAATATCCTTATTTAATAGGCTATAGTATTGTTCAGCCTTTTCTTACATAACGTATTGCCTTTGTTTCTATCTTATTATACATGTGAAATATATTGAAGTCAATTTGTTTCTAGTCTCTTCATGAAAAAAAAGATATATATATATATATATATACTTTATCATCTTCTAGGACTCTTCAAAGTTTTAAAAGAGAAAGAAACTGCATTTTCAAATATTTTGCACATAAGACTGTTTCCAAAGTAAAGCCCAGAATATTTTTCTTTAGCTACCCAGTTTCCTTTAGGAAAAATATATAAGCATGTTTATTGCTTTATTGCTTCAATTGTTGCTCTTTGAATAAATGCAGCTTAAAAGTAGAAAATAGCACATAGTAAGTCTTCAAGAAGCCCTTATTCATGGAACGTAAAGGTATAGGGTAGTCAAATTCAGTTTTTTCTCTTCTGTATTTTTACATATTACTGCTTAGTTAACTAAATAGAAAATTTTTATCCCCAAGTAGGTAATTGATTCCCTCTCTAGAAAATGAAACAGGGAATTTCTAGAAGATTCTAACTTCATTTCTTTTTTTTTTGTGGTACGCGGGCCTCTCACTGTTGTGGCCTCTCCCATTGAGGAGCACAGGCTCCGGACGCACAGGTTGAGCGGCCATGGCTCACGGGCCCAGCCGCTCCGCGGCATGTGGGATCCTCCCAGGGGACACGAACCCGTGTCCCCTGCATCGGCAGGCGGACTCTCAACCACTGCGCCACCAGGGAAGCCCCCATGGTATAATACTTTTATAAAATATTATAAGTATGTGTCATTATAAACATTAAATAAAAAAATATAAGCTCCGATTTTTATTTTTAGCTTCAACAGAGATAATATAACACTTTCACATTTCTAGAAAATGCAAAATACTTACATTCAATTTCTCTTTTTAGACTGAGCCTGGTTCACAAATCATAGTTTGATTAGCATAGTTATAGTATACATTGTTTGCCAGGATTCTAGAAGTTTCTTTAGGTTAGTTATAGAAATAATTGATAATAATATAAAATTAATAACTTTAAATGTTTTCAGTAAACTCTGTTCACTTGGGATATATCATATTCATTATTTTCCATATTAAGAGGAAAACAACCCACGGTCTAGTTGGTTCCTTACCCTTTCTCCAGCCTACTTTTCTTTAGTTTGGCTTTTCCTATACATAAATTTGTGTAAAGTATTTGTGTAAAGTAACATTTTGTTGTTGTTGTTCCTGCTACAACTTATAGATTGACCTTTTTGTGTATTGCAGTTTATTAATCTTCTTTTGGTCTAATTCATTATTGGAAGATCAATGGGGTTTGGGCATAAAGGATTAAGGATCTGACAGGAAAGGTTGGAGGATCAAGGATCAGCTAAGGTGAAGGATAAAACAGTGACTATAATAATGTCTTGAGCATCTTCTTCAAGTACTTCTGATGTTCACTTAATGATTCATCACATATTGGCTCTGTTAAAACACAGTGATACTGAACTCACTTAATGTCAGAATCCTCGCTGTCTTGACAGTTTGATTTGGACGGAAGAATTATCTACTTCTAGCAGCCAGTCCTTAGCCTTGGCCAGTTCCTTTGTTGTGAACCAGAGGAGTTAGAAGGTCTGCCTCAGTGCTTCCTAAATTCTCGATTGCAGCATGTGACTTGGGCTGACTTCTGGGGGAAGATTTGAAATTATCTGTCTGTCTATCGTCTATCTATCTATTATACATTATCTCTCAGGTCTCACACTAAATCATAGTAGCTCAGGAATCTGAGGTAGAGCCAAGTTTACATCACTACAAACCCCCAATGCCATTCTGATGTGCAGCCAGTTTGGGAAACGAATTCACATGGCATAAACCTTTGGGTAAAGTAGGATTATGTGACACAGGGTACCTTCTTTTTCAATCTAGCTCTCATACTCTCTAAGAGAGTTTTGGGGGTAGGAACTTTTGAGGAGGCCCATATCTATCAAAAGTAGTGGCATTTCAGCCATTACAAGATTAAATACCTCGGTCAGTATGTAGATGATTTTCAAGGTTTGGGCAACCACATGTATGCGTGTGGTCCGTGGAGTTCTCCCAAAGAACATAGGGGTTCTAGAAATAGCTGCTATTATTTAAAAATAAAAATCATTGCAGGGATGTGTGCCAATTATTGAATCATCTGCTTATAACTTTCAGCTCTTCTCGTTCCACATTTGTCTATCTCTAATCTAGCTCTAAACTACTTTTAATTAATTAAATAATTTTGCTTTTAATCTTTACCTTCTTAGCCATGTCTGCCTCTGATTTATTGAGCTACTGATGCCTTTCTTAATCAAAACTTACTTCTGGAACCTGTCACTGTGCTGACCCTGGTCTAGTCTCCACCACACACTGCCTCGCCTGCTGACTCTCAGAGTTGCTATCAGTCTACTGTAGTTTTCTTAAAGGTGTAACTATTGATATAGCAATAATGGATTCTGGGGAAAAAATTAACACTTTGTTACTATCTGGACTCACCAAGAAGATCTTAAGATTCCTCTCAGCTTGACTAAACTTTTAGAGAACCTGCTTCCTGCATCTAGACCTCTGACCTCCCTTTTCTTACAGAATTTATTTTAGAAAACTTGTAACTGCAAAGTTCTTCTCTGCCCTTTTGATATTTAAAACTTTTTAAAAGCCTTTGGGCATAAAGGAGGCAGGAATGTACAGTGGAGAAAGGACAGCCTCTTCAATAAGTGGTGCTGGGAAAACTGGACAGGTACATGTAAAAGTATGAGATTAGATCACTCCCTAACACCATACACAAAAATAAGCTCAAAATTGATTAAAGACCTAAATGTAAGTCCAGAAACTATCAAACTCTTAGAGGAAAACATAGGCAGAATACTCTATGACATAAATCACAGCAAGATCCTTTTTGACCCACCTCCTAGAGAAATGGAAATAAAACCAAAAATAAACAAATGGGACCTAATGAAACTTCAAAGCTTTTGCACAGCAAAGGAAACCATAAACAAGACCAAAAGACAACCCACAGAATGGGAGAAAATATTTGCAAATGAAGCAACTGACAAAGGTTTAATCTCCAAAATTCATAAGCAGCTCATGCAGCTCAATAACAAAAAAACAAACAACCCAATCCAAAAATGAGCAGAAGACCTAAATAGACATTTCTCCAAAGAAGACATACAGACTGCCAACAACACATGAAAGAATGCTCAACATCATTAATCATTAGAGAAATGCAAATCAAAACTACAATGAGATATCATCTCACACCAGTCAGAATGGCCATCATCAAAATATCTAGAAACAATAAATGCTGGAGAGGGTGTGGAGAAAAGGGAACACTCTTACACTGCTGGTGGGAATGTGAATTGGTTCAGCCACTATGGAGAACAGTATGGAGGTTCCTTAAAAAACTACAAATAGAACTACCATATGACCCAGCAATCCCACTACTGGGCATATACCCTGAGAAAACCATAATTCAAAACGAGTCATGTACCAAAATGTTCATTGCAGCTCTATTTACAATAGCCCGGAGATGGATACAACCTAAGTGTCCATCATCGGATGAATGGATAAAGAAGACGTGGCACATATATACAATGGAATATTACTCAGCCATAAAAAGAAACGAAATTGAGCTATTTGTAATGAGGTGGATGGACCTAGAGTCTGTCATACAGAGTGAAGTAAGTCAGAAAGAGAAAGACAAATACCGTATGCTAACACATATGTATGGAATTTAAGAAAAAAAAATGTCATGAAGAACCTAGGGGTAAGACAGGAATAAAGACACAGACCTACTAGAGAATGGACTTGAGGATATGGGGAGGGGGAAGGGTAAGCTGTGACAAAGCGAGAGAGTGGCATGGACATATATACACTACCAAAGGTAAAATAGATAGCTAGTGGGAAGCAGCCACATAGCACAGGGAGATGAGCTCGGTGCTTTGTGACCACCTAGAGGGGTAGGATAGGGAGGGTGGGAGGGAGGGAGATGCAAGAGGGAAGAGATATGGGAACATATGTATAGGTATAACTGATACACTTTGTTATAAAGCAGAAACTAACACACCATTGTAAAGCAATTATACTCCAATAAAGATGTAAAAAAAAAAAAAAAAGCCTTTGGGCAGTTTTACTACCCAGGACTGTCTTTCTCAAGGACCTGAGCCTTCCCTTTGAAATGTAATCAAGGATGATGGCACCCTATCTCCCTGAGTCTGAGGGAGGGTAAAAGCCTAACTGCAGTGGCTGGCTTGGTCCAAGCTGTAAAAGGACCTCCAGTCATGAAGATAAAAGAAAGTTTACTTTTCCGTTGTATAAGGCCAATTAGCAGACTCAAATGGCTTATGATCTCCTGGCCCCTCCAATACAATAGCCTTGAATAAAGTCTTCCTTGCCTGTTTTAGCTTTGTCCTGCACACTTTTTGCTTATTTATTTTTCATATGTTAATCTAAACTTTGAGACTAATAAGATATTCTACTACTAATTTAAAAATTATTAAATGACTATGAAAACCTTTTCTTTACAATCATTGTTTATTTTACACTGCCATTACATTATTTTGTATCTGATAACATCAGGCCACTTTGCATCACTTAAATATAAACATATTCCTCATAATTTATATCAAACTGTAGAATATTATTTTAATTGTAGACTATTCTTATTTATACACATGATGAAATAGAGTAAAATTTGTATGCCAATTAAATAATAATCCAGATATTTTTCTAAACACCTATTCTGCCTTTGAAATGCTCAAATGTCTAGCTAAATAGTGCATGTCTTGAGTTTTCCCCTTTCATATTTGCTGTATTATGTTGCATTAGTTTTTACCACATGATTCATCTGAAATGATGGTCATCATCATTCCCTTATATGATGTAATTTTATAAATATATCTGGTTATTTCAATTTTTAATAATTCTGGCTCTATTTTTAAAGACATCTCTCTGAGTATCCTTTTATTATTTTAACTTGCTTTTATAATATTTTCTAAAATGAGACTTGAAGGAAACAGTCAAATATTTTAGACAGTTCTTGTTGATATTTCTTTTCTTTGTAAAAGTTTATATTTTTTATTGGGTTTATTTTTCAAAAGAGTGTTCACTGTAAAATAAAATAGAATTATAGTTTCTGGACTTTTCAATAACCACTTGGTGAATGATAAAAGCCTTTTGTAATATTCAGATTATAACTGCTTATCAGTCATCTTGACATATTCTTACTGTTTTGCCACCAGAATACATTTAAGGACTATTTCTTACTTTGAATTCCAAATAGTAATATTTAAATGTTATATTTAAAGCATTAAGGATATATTATTTAATGTAATTTCCTGGGCTTTTTTGGTTTTTTCTTCATATTCAAAGACTAGCTGTAGTTTGATCCATGGCTATTAACTCTTGTGGATGCACCTTCGCCAAGCTCATGACAAATTAAAGCCTTGGTTTAGAAAGTAGACAGGTAAGATTGGAGATGAGGATTTTTAACTGTATTTTGTCATGTAAGACAATTCAGTTGAGTTTGATTTTTTAGGTTAAAGAAATAGAAGCCCCGAGAGGTTAAGTTGCCCAAAGTTACATTGTCAGTAGGTGCATTAACAAGGACCTGACTCAGGGCCTCAGGAAGTGAGTGTGTATTTTCCGTCTCTGTTCCCTCAAGCATTATGTGGCACATCTTTGTGATTCAAGGTCCCATTTTCTCTATCCTTTTGATCATCTTCCACTGCTAAAATTCATTGATCTTAGGAAAATCACCCTGTGAGGTAGACAATGCTTAACTAAATGTGAAATACAACAGTTCAGTGGTCTGTAATCAAAATCAGATATTCGGTTTTAAATGTTAGTATTTTGATGTGCTCAGAGGTAACTGTATGCCTGGATTTTGAAGTAATGGATTTCATGTATTTTGAAAACTGTTCTTCTCTAGTCCCAGTTTCCCCTTAATTTTACATTGCTTGATGTGCTTTCTGCAGCCTTCTCGCCCCATCCCAACACAGAGCGGAGGGTAAGCATCCACTGGAGTTACTCGTATTCCCTTTCTTTAAATTAGCTGATTATGGGCTGAGATAGATGTCATTCTCTATGAGATGTGGAACTTCTTTCTCTAAAATGACCAGTCTCTACAGACCAATTAAGCAAAAGAATGCTGAGCCTGCTTCCGACAGGTAAAGCTCTCAAAACACACAGCAACTGCCAGCCTATGTACCTCTAAGCAATTTCTGTGAGAGGATTTTCTGAAAGGTTGAGCTAATGGGTTTGAGTACATCTGTGCACAAGGTTTTGCAGAGCCAGCAAAACTAAGAAAATGTCAGTTTTTGCCAGTTTCCTAGAAGAGCAGTCCTCTGCTTGCATAAACAAGGTTTGTAGAAGTGCAAAGGATTCCTAAAGACCACTTTTCACTTGGGGTAAGCAGCAGGTTTGAACTCAGACCATCCTGTGGCCTTCAGTTGCTTAAACATAAAAGGGCAAGTCAAGTTTTATTGAGTAGATTTGGCTAAGCTTATACTTTCATCCTTTTCCCTAAGCTTTTATCTTCTTTGCAAGGGAAATTTCTCAGCAGCCTTTTCTGCATAATGATATCTGAAATGCTGTCAGCCCTAATCGATCTCGGACTTTTTTGAAGGAGTATCGTATATTACTTAGGAATCAAACTGCATATATTTTCTTTATTTAACATTAAATTTATTTCAGTATAGAAAATGGAATGAACCTAGGCTTCAGAATCCAATAGGCTTGGATCAGAACCCTGAGTTCAATTACCTAATAGTTGAGTGTTCCTGGATAAGTTAGTGAACCCTTTCCTACTAGCCTTATTATTCTCAATCCCCAGTTCACAGATGTGGTAGCCACATCTGCTTGCATACCTGCAATGTATTTAAAGAGTGCCTGACACAATATGTACACAATGAGTATGTCTGCCTTATCCATACTCTGTATACTTCTAAGAATAAAATCAGTCTGATTTTTTTAAAAAAATTATGTTTTTAGTAGAAGACCCTGCTGAGTTTTCCAACCATGCTCCTATGTTTAACTAACATTATGATTTTCCCACTCAGGAAAGAACAGTGTTTTGGACCAATCTGATGAACGAACAATTTTTCTATGGTCCACGAGCTCAGAGTTATTTTTACATTTTTAAAGGTAAGATACAAAAATAATAGTTTGTGATACAGGAAGATGATATGAAATTGAAATTTTGGTGTCCATAAATAAAATTTAATTGGAACTCAAATATGCTCTTATGTTTAGATATTGTGTATGGCTGTCTTAGTGCCACAAAGGCCTGGTGAGTAATTGCAACAGAAACCAGATAGCTTGCAAAGCCTAAAATATATATTACCTGGTCCTCTATAGAAAAAGTTTACAGACCTATGATCTGGAATATTGGGTATGATCATGTCAGTATACTAAGAATGACTTCATTAAGTAGATCATTGCTCAAAAAATATCAACCCAGATAGTAAAATTTAATATGGAACCAAACAAAATATTCATATTGACTTTATCGTTGCTTAGTGTTTGTTTGTTTTCTGGGATGTGAATCACAGAGATGGGGGAATGAAGTCCAGCCACATACTTTATTCCAGAGAACTCAATCTGGAGTCAGGAATTTCTAAAGCCCAAATTTTTTTAGTAAACTTTTCTTGCCATTTGTGTAACCCATTGTCCTGCCTAGGAGTCAAGTTTCCTATTTGTAATCAAATCACCACTAGGCCCAGTCATATCTAAATTTCTAAAATTTAAATTAAGTTCTAACTACCCTTTGTCCCTTATCACTCTTAGTATTTTATTTAATAAAATAAAAATTATGTTAATATTTATATAATTTTTTTTGAAGAGCCTACTCTTGAACTCTTTAAGTTGGCCTTAATGACTTTTAAATTCAGTTGGCCAGAGTTTGCTTTAGGAAATAATAGAAAACACAGTGCATTAATTTTTTGACACTGTAACTTCCTGGACTATAAAATAATTGAAAAGCACATTCTTTTGTTCTTTGCACTTCAGTTTTCTTTATTATTCTAAATATTTCTAAAGATACTGTACTTTGAGAGCTCTATAAATTTAGTGCCTTTATTTAAATAATAAAATTAGAGAAATGTTGGGGAAAAAAAGTAGAGGAAAGGTACACATCATCTTGTATTTTCTTGTGTCCTTGTAACCATTTCATGTTCTTTTCAATTTTTTGATCCCAAAATAAATGTGTTCATGCACCTACACATTCAAATGAAAAGATGGATGAAGGACAAAAGGATTTAGCTCCAAAGAAACAGGACAGTAAAATAAGCTGTTAAAAATTAGGGCAGCATGATAGGCAGGAAACAATTAGGGCACTGCAATTCAGACATAGGGAGAAGTAGAGGGCAAGGAATAACATAATACGACAAGTGAAGAATGAGCTGGGTCTTTACATTATAAAGGAGGAAGATGGAGCACCTAGATAGGGAAGGAAAATCAAATGAACATCTGCTGACTCCAAATAAGGTGTCAATACTCCAAAGGTGAGATATGAAACTAAACAGGAAAAGCAGTAAAGGGCTCCAGATTGTTTATTAGAAATTAGAGATTCCATGAAAATGAAAGAGATTTATCTGTTACTGTAACCAAGTTTTTAATTGCTTTTGTAAGTTTTTAATAGATTTTAAAAATCCTAATATATTGTCCATGGTGCATTTGATTTTAAAATACCACAATTGAAATGATTCTATTTTACTTAAGTATTATTCAAAAATTCAGATGGTGTCTTATATGACTGAATACTTTAAAACTTTATATAACCCATTGATATTCTGTATCATAATTAAAAATTAAAATAGTTATAATGTAATAATAAATTTTTTCATATAAGAAAGTAAAATATAAGGTCCATTTTTGTATTCTTCCAATTTCACTGCTGGTTTGTTTCCTAAAACTCATATTTCAAAAATGTCTTGACATAATTAAACAAACAAGCAACAATCACTTTTCTTCCCAAAATAACAAGAACAAGAATAGGAATAAGAATTAGAACAACAACAATAAAAAGAAGGGCCAGATGCGCTAGATAACGTAGGATGTTTTTTAACTGAAATTTCCATCTAAATGATATGAGCACTACACGAGGAACAGTAGTTTGAAGGAATATATATACTCTCAGTGTGAGACAAACATCATTTACCAAAATCTCACTGACTTCATAGCTCTTGAGAAGAAAACCAATAGAAACCAGTAAATGTCATCCCATGCCTAACCTGTATCAGTACTCTGTGTCCCGAATGCTGTTACTTACTTAAAAATAATTTCTGCCTGAATCTTTGTGAGCTCCCAGATGATAACAGTAAGGTAGTGATTTTGCCACTAATTCAGCAAGGATGAAATTTATTTGCTAATATCTAGAGGCATTTTGACAGAGTTTAAATGTGAAAAACTGACTCCAAATATTTAGACTCAATTACCCATGTGTGGAGAGGCACTTTTTAAAAAGAACTAATGACAATCACAAGGATATTACGCAGCTAAGATCAAAGAATAATTTACTGTGATGTGAAAAAAAAAATAACAAGATTTTGCAGTATCTCTTGTGGAAATGGAAATTCACTTCTTTTTTGTTATTCAAGGATAAGCCCAGAGGGAAATTCATCAGTTTTATATCCTCAGGTGAATCTATGAAATATATTCTGTAAGTAGTAAAAGTAGGTTTGTCTTCAAAGTTTCTTAACTACAATTTGTATTTATTGTTTAATGAAAGCCCTCCTCCCAACCCTTGCCATGATTCATCCTTTTTAATTCTGTTACGACTTCTCTTTTTGTACTAATTTCTTTGATACAATTTATTCTTAAAATACAATCTTAATTGCTTGCCAGAGGACCAAAAGTCTCAAGACAGTACCAACATTCCATAACAGTTTATAACCATTGGAGAGCTATGGTGTTTGCTCTGTACTTAAAATTCCCCATAGACTTAGATGTTCAACTTATTGGAAGCTAATATAGGCAATTTTGCCATGAATTAATAAACTCATACACATATTTACAAAGAAAACAAGGAGATTATGTTGCAAGAAAATTAATTCTATTATTCTCTAGAACTTGAAATAACTGTGCTTTAAATCAAATATTTTGTTTATTATTTACGATCATTCATATTTAGATTACAGGTACCAAGTGACAATGTATAATTTCCTTCAAAAAATAACATAACCTGCCAAAATGATAAATAAGCACTTACATTTTTTCTTAGCTAAATCTTATGCAATCCCTCCCAAGGGTATTTATGTCTTTGCATCCCAGGAGCCCAGCTGTATTCTAAATCAAGTAACAAAGACACCTACACAAACCACCTGTGTGCTACTAAATCTCCAGTCTCAACTCTACCCTCTTTTCCTTGCCAAGAAGCTATAGTCCATCTCTTGCTTTGATCAAGATTTTATATTTCTTGTCATTATCATGACCACACATTCCTTTTTGGTCCTAAAATAGGTATCAAAGAACAGATTAAGCAAAATTATGATATACTGATTTCCAATTCAGAATCACCACTTTAGGGAACAAAGACCTTCCATGCTGCTCCCAGGAATAAGGACACAGTGACATGGACCTTCAAGAAACACTATCATTGTCTTTGGTGTCTGATCCTTTAATGATTCCTGGGTTGGGATTTCAGGTCTGATGTCATTCCTTCATTCCTTCATTCAATTGCTTGTTTAAGAAAACTATTTTTAGTGTCCATTATGTGCTAAATACAGCCATGGTACGGGGCATAATAATAATAATGGCCAACTTTATTGGATGCTTACTATAGTACTGAGTTAAAAGCTTGACACTTATTTGTCATGATATATCTTGCTAAGTTGTCTGAGGTATGTGCTAATGTTATGCCCACTCTAGAGGAGAGCACAGTGAGGGTTAAATAAATTAAACAGCTTACTTCAGCAGGGTTACACAGCTAATCAGGAGCAGAGTACAATTTGAATCCAGGCACTAGAACTCCAGAGATTACACTGTTTATAACTTAAAAAAAAAAAGGATGTCTGGTGTAAGAATTCTCATAATCTAGTGGTAGAGGTCAATAATTAATCAGATAATGGCACCATAGTTAGACTAGCATAGAGCTATGCATATGTTGTTTTGGTAAAATATAGAAGGTGCAATAGTACATTTAGAGGGAAAATATTTTTTGGATCAGCCACCTAAATTCATTACCATATTGCTTCCAGTGCCTTTAAATAAGTTGTTATGCAAGATAATACATGGAAAAGGTTCAGTGTATCCTATAATTTATATATGTGAAATTATGTTTATTTGTTTTTTTGTCTTTTCCATATCTATCTATATTCATGACTGGCATTTTCCACTAATTAATTAATTAATTAATCCATTTATTTTATCACTGTCAGCAAACATTCATTTTTTGTTTGCTTGTTTAAAGAACTTTTGTAGATGCAGGAGATTTAATTTTGAACAATTCAGACAATATCCCTATTCACACAGTGTTTTTTTTCTGGAATATTTTTGCGGAGATGAATCTTCTCTGATTCTTAGGACATTTTGACTGTAACATGAAACTTCTGGCATTAGAGCATTTTAGACTCTCTGAAGGGTACGTCTAATGCAATGTTGCTATATTCCTTTTTGAGGAAAATTGTTTAAATACTGCAAATTTTAAATTGGTAATTTATTATTCTACTCAAAGATACTTCCTTCCAGATATATTTTTAATGATTATGTATTTAAAAATCTATACTGCTCATGCCATATATATAAAATATCTATTGCACTCCAAATACAGGAAGTTATTTGGTCGAAATAAGATTGATAAGTAACTGATGCTTGAATTTAATATATTTCAGACGCTGTAAAGTGATATGCATAGCAACAGAAATAGGCATGGTTTTATCCTCAATGAGCATATAACACAAAATCATATTATCAGCACTGGCAGATAAAAAAGAAAGGGCTAATACCAAGAGACATGTGAAACGCAAACATGAATGGAATACTGCATAGTAGGTACACACAAAATATCTGCATATGTGATTGACTGAACATGAAAGTTATACATTGAAAAGGTGAGGGACAAAGAAAAACGTGCTGCTGAAATGATATTCAGCCCCAGACACTATCTCGTGTGTCATCTTTTGATAGTAAAATTCTGAACATAACCAGGTTAATTAACTTAATGAATACGAGGCCCAATAGTGACTAACACGTTTAATACTCACATGCCTTTTAGATTCAATCACTCTTAAAAACATATTTGAGTGCCTGCTACAACATACAGCATATTAATATCTGTTCTATATTATGAAACATAGAACCTGCTGAATTTTCATCTTTCTAATAATTAGCTACAATACTTCATGATAAATCTTACCTTTATATTATCTCTCCTGCATATCTGTTGATAATTGACACATTTATATTTACTCAAAGTGACAATAAAGCATGTTTAATGGATAAAATGAGTGCCGAGAGAAGGAGGATTTAGATTTCAGGTTTCTCTTCTGAGTTAATATACCAAGGATCTTAGTCTGCTTGAGACTCCAAACTTTAGAGCAAGTTTTCTCAACCCTGATAGTACATAGAGAAACTTTAAAAAGATATCTATATACAAGCCCTACCCTTGGAGATTCTGATTCAATTGGCCTGGAAGTAGGGTTCATCATTTTCTTAATGTAAATTTTAACATCTGTGTTATTTCAAAGCTTCCCAAATGTTCTGAATGGCAACCATGTTTAGGAATCACCCATCCAAGTAAGATGTATTGGTTAAGATACTGATGGGAAATAGATGCCACATTTAAAGAACAGCAAAGATCTTTTACAGGGAAGTGGGCAGAGTTCAAACAACCAGAAGGGATGGGATCAGCAACATCAGGAAGTTGTTAGTTCTCCAAGTTTGTAGGGGCAAGAGGAGGGAGTGATTTTAATAGAACCCAGCAAGCACTATGGCCAGCAGAGAAGGGGCTTCAGGAGAGGAACCTTGGCCATGATTAAATAAAACAGCCATACCAAAAAGTAAGATCATGTGGAGAGGGAAGACTTGGGTGTATATATGACAAGGGAGTGGGATAAATAGCCATTCCCTCACTACTGCTGTTTTGCAATCTCTGGCCAGCACCTCCCTTCAGTAGAATCTGAGCGTTCAAGGACAAGAGAGCTTAAGATTCAGGCCATAGTAGTCAGGTGGATACAGAGAAAGCTCTGAGTACACTAGATGGAAAATAACCAGCACACTGAAGGACTTTCCAATTCAGTATATACATAATTTTTTTAGTTCAAGCTTTCTTTTTTTAGTCATGATTCCACATCTTTATTATATCACTTTATTCTTAAGTCCTGGATTTAAATTTGCACAAAGTATGCTCTTTGGCTTTATGCAATGTTTTTTAAGTATATAAAATTGAATTTGAAACATTTATTTTAAAAAATACTGCACTGATTAGTTTAACTTAAAACTGAAAAAATTACTATTATAGATTCTGGGATAATCTCATTAGTAATAGCAATGAAGTTGTAGACACCCCATACCTTAGTCCTGAAAGATATGGTGAGGTTAAAAAATACTTTAAAATATTTTTATATTAAAAGCTTACTGTAGTCACTTAAAAATAACTTGGTAATAAGTATATTATCAAAAGTTTATAAAACCATTTATTGCACATTATTTAATTGACCCCCCAAACAGTTTTGTCAGTTAGCTTTTAAAATCATTTGAATTCCAATTAAAAATGAGAAATCTAAAGCTAAGAATTATTACAGACACTTGAGTTGTTTTTAGACTGTTTTGTTGGCTTTAGTTTATAATATAATATTTGTGAATGATTTTGCATCCCTTTCAGATGGGTTGGACTATATTTTTCTGCAGAGCATCATATAATTGATGAGGAATTCAACCCCTCAAAAATTCCTAACAAATGATAGTTTCAATAAAATAATTTGTACTGATTGCCTGTGGGCAAGACGCATTGTTAAGTATATAAAGTGATGATATACAAAAACAAAGAACTGATGTTCCCCAGGTCAACTCTTTGAGGTAGAATAGGTTAAAATACATACCAGATAAGAGGCTAATAAATAGTTATTTCTGTGGCTCTAGCTCTGCTCTCAAAATTCAAACCTTCCAGATCTATAAAAAATCCCTTTGTATTACTAAAAACTTAGGAGACCTGGGGATTTCTTGCAAATGGCCATTTTCTCCATATTCCCTCTGGTTTCCTGGCTTTGAGATTCTGGTTAGGCGCCATGATAGTTTTTCATCTATTTTATCATATCATCTAGTGTGATCCCCTGCTAAAAAAAAACAAAACCAAGGGCTTCCCTGGTGGTGCAGTGGTTGAAAGTCCGCCTGCCGATGCAGGGGACACGGGTTCGTGCCCCAGTCCGGGAAGATCCCACATGCCGCAGAGCGGCTGGGCCCGTGAGCCATGGCTGCTGGGCCCGCGCATCCAGAGTCTGTGCTCCGCAACGGGAGAGGCCACAACAGTGAGAGGCCCGCGTACCAAAAAAAAAAAAAAAAAATCAAAACACCAACATTGTGGGACAATCATCCTTTTCTTTTTCCTAAGTCCCTTTTAATTACTTTCCATCTTGGTGATTATTTCAGTCACAGTGACCTCTTTGAAATATGCCTGGTACACTGAAGCCTCGGGCCTTTGCACTGTGTTTTTTCTTGATTCAAAAGACCTTCACTCATAGAAACAAATGGCTCACTCTGTCATCTTCACAGATTATATCACATCGTCAGCAAGGTCTACTCTAAGTAATTACAAACCTGTCTTCTTGACCAGCAGGCTCCACCCATTCACCTTATCTATTTGTTTGTCTCATTGAAAGTACTGACTTCTAACAATGATATATTTTATTTCTTTTAGTATTTTTATTTTGTATCTCTCTCTATTACAATAGTCCCATGAGGGCAGGAATCATTGTCTCCCAGTGTTTGTTCACTGTTGTAGCCCCAGAACCTAGCCCACTGTAAGCACTATAAATGTTTGTTGAATGAAACAGACATATCCACCATGACAGCACAATATTCTCACACTCAGTATAATTTACTTGATTTAGAAATAAATGAAAGCAATTTCTGTAACTGATTTATAAATGAATGTTAAAAGAATAGCTATCACAACTTGTGGGATACAGCTGAAGCATTATGTATAGGGAGCTTTTAACGCTAAATGATCAATTTTCAGAGAAGGCAGCATCAAGATAATTAGCGAAACATATGAGCTACAAAGTTCAAGTACTTAAGGCAAAATATGCTGACAGAAAGCCAAAAGAAAAAATAATAAAAATTAAGTGAAAATTCATTTATTTCATAAAAGAAATGATATAGGCAATTTTGTCTAAGTGATTAAGGGAAAAAAGAGAGAAGACAAACATACAATTTTTATAAAAAGGGATATGACAATCAATGCTACCAAAATTAAATAGAAAAGTGCATATTGTGAATAATTATAGGCAATATATTAAAAAATGTAAATAAACTAGATGGAAAATTACGATAAATTTACAACTTAACAAACTGACATACCGAGAATTGTAGAATCTGAACAAGCTTATAGTAATTAAACAAATAGAATTAGTAGTTAAAAACTTTTTACCAAGAAAATATCAGGCTCCTAGAAGGATTTACAGGCATATTTCATCAAACATTTAAGGAAATGTTAACTCCACTTGTACACAAACTCTTACAAAGGAAAGTACCACACCTTCCTAAGATAGCCTCAATGAGACTAGTACACATGGTATCAAAACCATTAAAGGACATTATGGGAAAGAAATATTTAAAATTAAATTTACTGATAATCACAGATGTCAAAATCCTTAACAAGTTATTTAACCAAATCTCACAGTTTATACACGGAAGAGAATACATCTCAGCCATATAGATTTTCTCCAAGTATGTAGTAGAATTTCAGCACTAGAAAATCTGTTATTGAAATCACTACATTACCTTTAATTTTATTATATATGGGATTAAAATGTTTTGATAAAATTCAACAACCTATCTTAATAGCAACTATGAATAAAGACTAATCAAATAAAGTACATCTAAAAAATCTCTACCTAATTACATAATAATGGGAATGTCAAAAGCACTTTCTTAAGATTTTGAAAAAGATAATGACATTAATTTATTTATGTTTTTATGTTTTTTTAGGGCTATTTATGTTTTTTATAGGGCTATGGTTAGTACATTGTAATGGAATAAAAAATGTTAATAATTGAAAAAATATGTAAATAAACATTCATTATTTGCATTTGATAAAATTGTCTACATAGAGTGTCCATAGACAGATGAATCGATAAAGATGTGGCACATATATACAATGGAATATTACTTAGCCATAAAAAGAAATGAAACTGAGTTATTTGTAGTGAGGTGAATGGACCTAGAGTCTGTCATACAGAGTGAAGTAAGTCAGAAAGAGAAAAACAAATACCATATGCTAACACATATATATGGAATCTAAAAAACAAAAAAGGTTCTGAAGAACCTAGGAGCAGGACAAGAATAAAGATGCAGATGTAGAAAACGGACTTGAGGACACGGGGAGGGGGAAGGGTAAGCTGGGATGAAGTGAGAGAGTGGCATGGACATATATACACTACCAAACGTAAAATACATAGCTAGTGAGAAGCAGCCACATAGCACAGGGAGATCAGCTCAGTGCTTTGTGTCCACCTAGAGGGGTGGGATAGGGAGGGTGGGAGGGAGACACAAGAGGGAGGGGATATGGGGATATATGTATCTGTATAGCTGATTCACTTTGTTATAAAGCAGAAACTAACACACCATTGTAAAGCAATTATACTCCAATAAAGATGTTAAAAAGAAAAGAAAATTAAATGTTTAAAAACTTAAAAAAACTGGAACTAATTTAAAAAATTAAAAATAAATTTTAAAAATCTGGAACTAATAAATTTGTTTAGCAATACTGCTGAATACAAATTTATAATTAAAATTGAGTTGATTTGCAATTCTATATGCCAGCAATAAGTAGTAAGTAAAGTTTAAAGAATACCATTTGAGAGCTTCCCTGGTGGCTCAGTGGTTGAGGGTCTGCTTGCCGATGCAGGGGACACGGGTTCTTGCCCCGGTCCGGGAGGATCCCACATGCCGCGGAGCAGCTGGGCCCGTGAGCCATGGCCGCTG